>NC_050452.1:56135874-56435874 GCF_903995425.1 Onychomys torridus | reverse complement strand
CAAACACTCAGCTGTAACCCAGCTAGAGGGTGTTAACTTAAGAACCACGGTTTTGCTGGGGATGTAGCTCAGTGTGTAAAGGGCAGGACTGGAATTTCAGAGGCCCTGGGTTTCACCCTCACCAGTGCCTATACTGGGGTGGTAGAGGCACGTAGATCTCTAATCTCAGCCACTTCAGAGGGGTAAACTGGAGGATTAAGAGTCCAATGTTAGCCAAGTGGGAGCACTTGAGAGGCAGAGGCAGACAGATCTCCGATTTGAGGCCAGCCTGGTCTACATAGGGAGTTTCTGGACAGCCAGGGCTACACAGAAAAACCCTCTCCAAAACAAAACAGAAAAACGAAAGACTGCAAGTTGATCCCTGGCCTCAGCCAGCCTGAAGCCGCTACATTAGACCCCTGTCTCCGAAAAACATTTAGAGTTTTGTGTTGTTTGTTTTTGTTTTGCAGTGGAGGGTAATCAGGGAGTGGAAAGTGAACTTGGGGCTTCCCCACTGCTGCCTTTGTTTTGTTTTGAGGCAGGGTTTCCCTGCTTTACCCTGGGTGTCCTGGGGCCCTCTCTATAGACCAGGCTGGCCTGGATCCACTCAGGGACCCACCTATCTCTGCCTCTCAAAAGTCTAGATTAAAGGCATGAGCCACCACACCCGGCTGAGAACTCTTTTAAAAACATTTTAAAGCCGGGTGGTAGTGGTGGTGTACGCCTTTAATCCCAGTACTCGGGAGGCAGAGGCAGGTGGGTTTCTGTGAGTTCGAGGCCAGCCTGGTCTACAGAGTGAGATGCAAGAAAGGCACAAAGCTACACAGAGAAACCCTGTCTAGAAAAACAAACAAACAAACAAAAAATTTTTTTAAACTTTCTTTTTAACAGCTGGAGGTTGGATGAAAGGCTTTAGCAAATACACTGTTTTGTGGGAGCTGGGGATGTGGCTCAGTCGGAAGCTTAGCATGCACGAAGCCCTGGGCTGTCTCCCCAGCACTGTACAATGCAGGTGTGGTGCCACATGCCTTTCATTGCAGCGCTTGCTTGGGAGGTGGAGGCTAGGGAAGAAGAGCTCAAGGTCATTCTTGGCTGTACTGCAAGTTTGACATCAGCCTGGCTTACCTGAGATCCTGTCTCAAAAGGTGTGGGGAAAGCAGGGGGAATGGTTCCGTGGTTAATAGTGCTTCCTGCTCTTCCAGAGGACCCCAGTTCGGTTCCTAGCACTTACATTGGGTGGAGCCAGACCATTAATCGCTATGGGTGTGGTGCTCATTATTCCAGCTCTGAGAAGCTGAGGCAGGAGGGCTGACACAAGTTCAAGGCAAGCCTGACCTGTACTGAGACTTCCAGGTCAGCCTGGAACTACATAGTGAGACACAGAAATCCAAACAACAACAAAACGCTTTCAAGACTCCTCCAGCCTCACTACCTCTTATGTCTTCTTATTGGCTATTCGGCTTCAATACAGGACTCTGATGAGTAAGGGGATCCCAGTCGGACTAATTTAATCACTTATTTGTTATCCTAGATCATGTTGCTATGTGTTTTTCTGAAATGCAAGTTTTCATTGACAAAAAGCAGTCTAGTTTACCCAATGAAAGTCTAGTTCATCCAATCAAAGTTTAGTTCATCCAGTGAAAGTCTATTTATCCAATGAAAGTCTATTCATTCAATGAAAGTCAATTTAATTCATGAATGTTTTGCCTAGTGTATGTCTGTATATCATGAATATGTCTGGTACGCACAGAGATCTGAAGAGGGTGTGGGGTCTTCTGGAACTGGCGTTCTAGCCCATTGTAAGTCACCATGTGGGTACTGAGAATCAAACCCAACCCTAAGCAAGAATAACAAGTGCTCTTAACCGCTGGGCTATCTCTCCAGACTCCCTTCTGTCCCCTTTTTCTATTTAGACAGGATCTCAATAATATCTCACAATGGCTTGGAACTCATTATGTAGCCTAGAACTTAACAGTTTTCCTGCCTTGGCCTCCCACATGCCTTTACACTTCTTAATAAGTGTGCATTTCACCACCCCCATTGTATCCACTTGAATGAACAATAACGGAGGACAGTGTGTTTCACTGCTTCTACAATGATGTTTCAAATAACTTCTGCTGTCAGGGACATTTTAAAATGTACTTCCAGGAGAGAGGGCAATGGAGGAGGACTCGGGGCAAGGCACAATGACATATGTGTATTGAAACATCGTAACAAAAACCATTAATTTGTGTACGAACTAAAATTTTATTTATTTATTTATTTGTTTGTTTGTTTGTTTGTTTTTTGAGACAGGGTTTCTCCGTGTAGCTTTGCACCTTTTCTGGATCTTGCTCTGTAGCCCAGGCTGGCCTTGAACTCACAGAGATCTGCCTGCCTCTGCTTCCCGAGTGCTCAGATTAAAGGTGTGTGCCACCACCGCCCAGCCCAACTACAATTTTAACTTAAAAAATAAAAAGTAAAGGGTAAGGTTGGACATGGGGGTACATGCCTTTAATCCCAGCACTCTGGAGGCCGAGTTAAGCATATATCTGAGTTCGAGGCCAGCTAAGGATCCTATTAAAACATAGAAACTGGGCTGAGATGGCTCAGCTATGTAGAGTACTTGCTACTAACAGAAGGCCAGAGTTAGGATCCTAGCACCCACATCAGGTGGTTCACTCCAGATCCAAGGGATCCAATGCATCTTTCTGACCTCTGTGGATCCCTGTACACAGACATGCACATATACACACACATGCCCGCCCCCCCCCCTCTCTCTATATATATCTATATATCTATATATATCTATATCTATATATATCTATATCTATATCTATATATATATATAGTTGTTGTTGTTTTGTTTTTCGAGACAGGGTTTCTCTGTAGCTTTGGAGCCTGTTCTGGACTAGCTCTGTAGCCCAGGCTGGCCTCAAACTCACCTGCCTCTGCCTCCCGAGTGCTGAGATTACAGGCATGCACCACCACCACCCAGCTTTTTTTAAAAAATAATATTAAAATAAGCAAGCATCATCTATCTCTCTCCATTCCCACTGCCCTCAAAAATACGTACTTCAAAAAACTGATGTTAACTAAGGGGAAAAAAAAGCCAACCAACCAACCAAATGAACAAACACCTTCCCTTCCCCACCCTCCCCAGAAATCCCTACTTATAAAGCTGACATGGTGCTTGACAGAATCTGGAGGTAGAGGCAAAGGCAGGAAATTCAAGAGTTCAAGGCCAGTCTGGGTTATATAAAACCCTGTACCCCCGCCCCTCAAAAACCTCCACAAAAACTGAGAGTATCTGCATTTTTCAAGATTAAAATTATATAATCATTAGATCCATGGCTCATGGGATGTTTTTTCTGTTTGCTTATTTAATTCACAGATGCATCAGTGTTTGAATTGCTGTTTGAATGAGCTTTACAAATGGGGTGAACCATACTGGCCTTTGTGTGGAACATTTTCTTATTAAATATGTTCACTTTGACAGCTGAATAGACAAATGCATAGCTTTTTGTCTAACTTAGCTCTCTTTTGTGTGTGTTGTTGTTATTGTTTTGATTTCTTGTTTTTTCCTGTGATCTGGTTGTTTCTGCTGTGGTTTTTCAAGACAAGGTCTCTCTATGTAACCTGGCTGGCCTTGAATTCACAGAGATCCTTCTGCTTCGGCCTCAAGTGCTGGAACGAAAGGCATGGACCACCATGCCCAACTGATCTGCATTTTGACGACTGTGTTCTTCAGCTGGGACTTGCATCATGCCTCAGTTGGTTCCCCTGAATTTTGAACTAGTTACTCTAGAAGCACATGGATGGATAATCCTTTTAACCTTTTAAATGACTGTTTATTTAGCTGGGTGGTGGTGGCACATGCTTTTAATCCCATCCCTCAGCAGGCGGACACAGGCAGATCTTTGTGAGTCTGAGGCCAGCCTGGTCTACAAGAGCAAGTTTCCGGATAGCCAGGGCTACACAAAGAAACCCTGTTGGAATATCCAAAAAGCCAAAACAATTAAGTGGTCATTTATTTAAGATAGAGTCTTATGTAGCCCAGGGTAACCTTGAACTTGCAGGCCTTGAATTCCTGATCCTTTTGCTTCTGACTATGGAGTGCCAGTGTCCAGCTTTGTGCGTATAAAGTACAGAGAGGGCATGGATTCCCTGGAGCTAGAGTTATAGGCAGCTGTGAACCATCTGATGTGGGTGTTGGGAATTGAACTTGGGTCCTCTGGAAGAATGGTAAACACCCTTAACCAATAGGCAATGTCTCCAGCCCTTGTTTGTTTTGAGACAGAGTCTCACTCTGTAGCTGAGGCTAGCTTTGAGGGTCAGGATTCTAGGTAGGGGCTACATTGCCTGACGTAATCCTTAACCTCAGAATGTGTTTTGAACTGGGCACTGTAGCTCCATGGAGTGCTTGCCAACATGTTCAAGGCCCAGGAATAGAAACACACAAAAGCTTTTGAAAACAAATGATTCCAGGTTACAGAAACAATTTTCAGAGTGTGGTTCCATTGTTCTAACCTCTACACAAATGACTTTACAAAAAACAATTTGGTAACAGGGTGTGGTGGTTCATATCTATAATTCCAGAATTCAAAAGCTAAAGCAAGAAAAAATGTATCAAATTTGAGGCCAGCTTGGGATACATAGTGAGTTCCAGACCAGCTTGAACTACAGCATGAAACACTGTCTTAAAAAAAAAAAATCCTCCGGGTGGTGGCGGCGCACGCCTTTAATCCCAGCACTCAGGAAGCAGAGCCGGGCAGATCTTTGTGAGTTCGAGGCCAGCCTGATCTCCAAAGGGAGTTCCAGGAAAGGTGCAAAGCTACACAGAGAAACCCTATGTGTGTGTGGGGTGGGGGGGGGGACAACAACAACAAAAAACAAACAAACAAAAAAATCCTTGACATTAGGTGGTGATGCACACCTTTAGTCCCAGCACTCCAGAGGCAAAAGCAAACAGATCTCTGAGTTTGAGGCCAGCATGGTCTGTAGTGTGAGTTCCAGGGCAGCCAAGGCTACACAGAGAAACCCTGCATTGAACCTCCCCACACCAATAATAATAATAAAATAATAACAGTAATTATATATTTGGTTTTTTGAGACAGGGTTTCTCTGTGTAGCTTTGTGCCTTTCCTGGATCTCGCTCTGTAGACCAGGCTGGCCTTGAACTCACAAAGATCTGCCTGGCTCTGCCTTCTGAGTGCTGGGATTAAAGGCGTGCGCCACCACTGCCTGGCCCAGTAACAACAATCTTAGCTAGGCTTGGTGGTCCACGCCTTTGATCCCAACCCTGGGGAGATAGGGGCTCGTGTACCTCTATGAGCTTGAGGATAGCCAGAGCTGTATAGTGAGACCCTGTCTCAAACAACGACAAAAAATCCTGAGTTGGGTGTGGTGGCACACACCTTTAATCCCAGCACTCTGAATTCAGGGCCAGCCTGGAGTTCTAGGCCAGCCAATGCTACATAGTGAGATGCACCTCCCCACCACCTCAAAGACACCTAAAAAAAAAAAAAAAAGAAAGAAAGAAAGAAAGCAAAGACCAAAAACAAACATTTGAGGTGGGAGAATCTCTGAGTGGTCATTCACAAAAAAGAGAAAGGATTAAGTGGGTGTAGAGAGGTACCTGGGATGACAGGGTTTAGAGGGGATTCTGGGTAGGGTTTTTTGGCTCCACCTAAGGGTGGAGCTAAATTAGCCTGGCTATATAAAAGCTAGCCTCGCCTTGGTTCTTAGGCCAGTAGCTCCCTGTGTTTCGTAGCTCACCAATGGCTTCCAGCTCTTCAGCACGTCCCGGCTCAGGCTCCCAGCTCTTCGGATGTTCTAAGCTGTCCTCTTCCCAGGTATGAAAGTTGCTGTGGGGTCTGAGGGTTACAGCAGTGGTCTCTGGGAAAGTGGAGGGTCTGTGAAATGTTGGCGGCAGGCCCCAGTGAAGGTGATCCTGTGGTCCAACCCTGATGGCTCTGTATATGTTGGTGAGAACCTTTGCTTGGTGTAATGGGGTGTTCTTATAACCTACCCCTCAAGACAGTCTGCTGGAGAACTAGGGAAGGGCTCGCGTGGATTCATGCCTAGGCCTGTGGGAAGTTGGCTCTTAAGGGCCTGGCTTGTGCCGAGACACAGATGCTGTGTTGGAACTTGGGACAGAACATGAACATGGGCTGAACTTATTTGCAAATGGAGGTAAAAATCACCATATAGTGTGTCACCTGAATGGTTCAAATGTGAAAAGTACAGGGTTCTGGCATCCTGGTTGGTTGTGTGGTGCAGGGATTCTGCAGCAGCAGGGTGATGATGGGGCTCCAGGCTCCCGGGGTGCTGGAAACTAAAGAGACTCAACCCAAAGCCCTGCCACTCCATCTTTGGAAAATATGGTTTCTGGATAGATTGCCTCTGCTTGGCAGGAGGTCTTCTGCCCTGTTTCAGGCAAAGAAGGGTTGGTTGTTGGAGAGAGACAAGTCTCATGCACGGGGTCTTGACTCAGACAGGGCTCATGCATGACTTGGCATCTTGGCTCAGTTAATCACTTTGCTGTTTTTACTGCTGGGGATGAAGGTTGGGAGGGAAGTAATGAATGATCTTTGAGGTAGTTATGGGGCTTACTCCTCCTTTGGAAGGGACCCACAGCCTGTTAATGCAGCAGAGGGTCCCCCTATGTACAGGGCTCCAACTCCATAAAAGATGGGAAGGAGGGAAAAAGGGAGAAGGCACAACCCTCAGGGGGACTGGGAAGTATTGCGAATGTGTATTCCGGGAGTCCAGTCCCTTCAGGATATTTAGTGACAAGCTGTCAGAGCAACAGTGGCCATGTCTGAAGCAAACAGGTGGAAGGCAGAGGAAGGAGGTTCAGTAGCTCAAAGGTTATCTTTGGCTGGGGCAACACAAAGTCTCACAGAATGTAGAGTTAGGATGATTTGTGGCTTTTTTTTTTTTTTTTTTTTTTTTTTTTTTTTTTTTAGAAAAAGGGTGTTTTAGCCAGGTAGTGGTGGTGCACGCCTTTAATCCCAGCACTCAGAAGGCAGAGGCAGACGGATTTCTGGGTTTAAGGCCAGCCTGGTCTACAGAGAGAGTTCTACAACAGCCAGGGCTAAGCAGAGAAACCCTGTCTTGAAACAACCCCCATCTCCATAAGGAGAGGGGGATGTCTTGTAGCTGACATCAACTCCTGATCTTCCTCCTTCTATCTTAGAAACTCTGGGGTTACAGGAGTCTACCACCATGGCTGGCTTTGGGGGTTAGAACCCTTGCTTAAATATAAGGCTTAAAAACAAACAACAGAGGAGAGAATTCACATTTTTACACCATCTGACTGGAAGTGAGGTGGGTAAGCCAAGGACCATAAATACTTCACTACTGACAGGAGCCCAGCTAGACAAGGTATGCCAGACTGGTAGATGGCTGAGGGCTCTCAGTTAAGACCTTCAGCTAGTCTGCATCCTCACAGGGAATCATAGAACAGCAGCCCATCAGGTGACAGATGGTGCCTGGGTTATGTCTGGAGGACTGCTGAACTTCCTTGGTGTGACTTCCTGAGTTAGGGACACCCTCCACCTTCCCTCCCTCCTGCCTATAGAACGAGCCGGGTTCTGTAAGCCCAGTGTATCTTGGGTTAGATTTGTTTTGCTTTGCACCAGAGCTTAAATGCTTCAGGGCAGCTGGGCGTTGGTGGCACACACCTTTAATCCCAGCACTCCGGAGGCAGAGGCAGGCGCGGATCTCTGAGTTCGAGGCCAGCCTGGTCTACAGAGCGAGATCCAGGACAGCACCAGAATTACACAAAGAAACCCTGTCTTGAAAACAAAACAAAAATGCTTCAGGGCAGGGTTTGTTCTCTACTTAGCCTTAAGTCCCCCCCACCCCATCTCTTCCTATACACACCTATCCCTTTTTATCTATTTTCTTTTTCTTCCCTCCCTCCTTTTCCTTTTTCCCTTCTTCCTTCCCTCCCTCACTCCCTATGTGTATAGTACAAGGAGCAAGAACTAGACCAGTAAGCCTACACCATCAGCCTCTTTGACCTATTCAGAGACAGTTGCAGTTATCCAGGCTGGGCTCTCAATTTATTCTGTAGCCTAGGCAGGCCTTGAACTTTGATCCTCTTGGCTCAGTCTTCTGTGTGGTTTGGATTATATATAGTCCTGCATTATCAGGTTTAGATTCACCAAAGTAAACACCACCAATTACTCACTGGCTTTAGCTACTCAGAAGGACCTGTGAGTCGGAAACTCAACCTTAAGGAGCTTATGGTCTGTGGGAAATGGAGAAAGTAAAATAAATACATAGCGGAAGCAACTGGTGATTAGTGTGAAGGAAAACTAGGCAAAGGAAAGGCAGAGAGGGAATGGGTGGATACACCGCTCATCCCAGGGCTTGGGAGTGAAGTAGGCTGATGAGTTCAAGTCATCCTTTACTAAAAATTTGAGGTAACCTAAGCTACATGAGACTGTCTCAAAACACAAATGAAAAACAACAAAAACTTGACCAGCCAGGCGGTGGTGGCACACGCCTTTAATCCCTGCACTCGGGAGGCAGAGCCAGGTGGATCTCTGTGAGTTTGAGGCCAGCCTGGGCTACCAAGTGAGTTCCAGGAAAGACGCAAAGCTACACAGAGAAACCCTGTCTCGAAAAACAAAAAAACACAACAAAAACCTGACCAAACAGCTTCCAGGCGGTTACAGAAGCCTTTCCAAAGCTGGTAACATCTGAGCAGAGATCAGAGAGGGTCAAGGAAACTGTTTGATTATCCAGGAAAGGGGACCAGGAAGGTCAATGGCCCTGAGTGAGACAGGAGTGAGCATGAGGGAGTCCAGGAAGACTGTGCTGCTGTAGGTGGTAGTGAGGGTGGGCCAGCTTTGTTTGCTTCTGGAAGATTTTCCATGCTGGAGAGTTGGAAGGTAGGAAAGGCTGGGGCTTGAAGTACTTACTTGCTTTGTATGTAAACCCAGGACCCTGCAAAAATAAAATAAAATAAAATAGAAAGAAAGGGGCAGAAGATGACTGGGACTCTGTCCTTTGGCTATCATACTGGAGAAAATACTGGAGTGGGTGTAGCTCAGGGCGACCCTAGAAATCCACATTGGGGAGATCTGGATTCCCGAATCACAAGTGCTGGGACAACTCTGCTCTGTGAGCCCAGGCTAACTTAGAAACTGCTCTGTAGTTAGGGACAGCCTTTAACTCATGATCCCGCTCCCTCTGCGGCCCAAGTACTGGGATTGCAGGCATAAGCCATCAGCAGCTGCTTTTTCTTTTTAATTTATCTTTTTATTTTATGTTCATTGGTATTTTGTGTGAGGTATCAGAAGTCCTGGAACTGGAGTTATAGGCAGTTTTGAGCTGCCATGTGGGTGCTGGGAATTGAACCCAGATCTTCTGGAAGAGCAACCAGTGCTCCAACTAACTGCTGAGCCAACTCTCCAGCCTCTTCTTAATTTTTGTTTTACAAGGTTTAGCTGGACTACAGATGTTTCTGTTTTTGTTTTCAGTGCTGAGGATTAACACTGGCTTTGAATGTCCTAGACAAGCGCTTTAAGTTGCCTACATTTCCCAGCTCTCACTTCTGACATCTCTCTGCTTCCTCTTTATTCTCCTGTGCTTGAATCAATTACACTTTATCTGCTTGTAAGCTGCCCTAAGTCTATGTTGAAGCAACAAGTGGAAAAATACAGCCACCTGATGCCTGCCACGAGAGAGCGGTACTAAGAATGCTTTTGAGTACTTCTTTTCAGTACATCCTCTGCATATTTATGAATATATCCCAGTTAGGTTGAAAATGGACTACCATTACTACATCAGCCCTGTGGCCCCCCACCCCTCACCCCCACTCCTCACGCTGCCTCATTTAAGCCTGGTTCTTTGAAGTCTGGTGCTTTCTTGAGACTATGAAATGTATTCTTTGACATTTCTCGAATTCTGGCCTAAAAGGATAGATTTCCCTGGCAGTAAGCCTGACCAATTGCTCTAAGATTATCAAAATTGCCACAGGGCCTGGGAGAAGCTCCTGATGAATACTTTGAGCTCAAAGTGGGTTCGTTCAGGTTGTTTATTGGGAGCCACTGTCTCAGGCACGTAGGACACAATCCACGTCAGGCCCCTTGCAGCTGCTCATGGTCAGGAAAGAAAAGAGCCAACAGTTTGTTCAGTGGCCTCAGAGGAGACCCCCAACAGGCAGCCACAGAATGCAGATGCCTCCTCCGGCCTCACCTACTGGGTCAGCTTGGAACCCTGCCGGCAGTATTGACCATCTTCTGGCTTAGGAACCTGAGGAGTTTGTGCTGAGCAGGGCTAGTCTGGGCTCCCCTTTTTCATTCCATTCTGGGATTTTCCCAGGCCTGATGACTCAGAGGGCGGGGTGTGGCCCCAGGAAGAGAAACTAGAGCCCGGCTGTGGGTGGTCATCTCCCTCTCACGTGACAGTCATGTCTGGGTACCCTGCAGAACTTCCCATCATTTCCAGTTCTTAAAGAGCTTTGTTCCAGTCAGTGGCTTAACAGACAACCAGGACCAGAAGAGAGGGCCCATTAGATGCTGGCCAGAAACAACAGGCCAGGGTCCATCTGCACCTGAGATGACGTCAGGGTCGGAGTGAGCATTGGTAGTCCATTTATTTGACTTTCCCAACATTTCAGTTTATATTTCTCACCAGTAGTATTTACTTATTTATTTGCTTATTTATTTGAACTCACAAAGTCTGGGTGTCCGGCTTCTCCAGTGAAGTCCAAAGATCTACCAGATCAGATCGCCTCTTGATGTACCTGCCACTGACCAGTGCCCAGCTCCATCCAGGACTTTTCTCCTGTGGCTGAACACCACACCCCACTTGGCATGATCAGTTGCTGACTGCTTCCCTTAGTGGAGCTGTTTCCCCACGTGCTTGGCTGGACTCAGCTGAGACTCCAACAGCCAGCAGTTAAAAATAAGATGTTTTCCTCTCCCATTCCCTGCTGTGCTCCCCACCCCCACTCCCCACCACGGCCACCAGCTCCAAAGGAGGGTGCTGTAGACTTGGAAGGCGGGGGCGTTTGGGGAGGCAAGCTCTCCGAGAATGGTCTCAAGTGTGAGGTATACCACCACAGCGGGGAAGCCCATATGAGGAAGGGCGCTACCACCCTTTTAAGCAGGTTTATCTCGCACCTGTTTACAAGTCACCAGTGTGTACCCTTCAATAACCACATCATGTATTTGACATGACAGACAGCATGTGTAGCCACCTAAACTACAGTATAGGGTGATCATCATCCATTCGTACAATTCTTTACAGTTCCGAACTGTACTAGAACATTTCACCATGTGAGTGAGTTAGGTGAGGGCTCTACCTATTTAATAGCTGAGGAAACTGGGTCTTGGATTAGCTAGCTTGCCTGTGCCATGTAACAACTACATGGATGGATAAGCATATCATAATTTTAAAATGCTTTCAGACTTCAAAATTGGCATGTTTGGATATAGATTTTTATAAGAATATGAATCTCCTGTCATCCATGCTCAGGTTGGCACCAATCATCTAACCTAGCCATGTAAAGGCTGTAGCGATCTGCTTGCCTGCCTCTTCAGAGCTACTCCTTGCCCAGGGTTGGCTCGGTAAGATGGTTTTATCATGAAATTATGAAACAGAAAATACATTGTTTCCTTGGTCTATTTTCTACTGCTCACAATGTAATACCACACACTGAGTTAGTCACAACGAAAATGTTTATTTTGGTTCAGAGTTCTGGTTCAGAGTTCATCTGATAGCCTTCTTGGCACAGCCCAGAAGGAGTGCTACGGGATTCTAGAGACACAGACAAACTGGCTTTTATGGCAGACCCACTATCCAGATAACCCATTAACCATTAGACCACTAATTGCATGGATAGATTCATTCATTCATGAGGCAGAGCCTTGATTATCTCAGATTATAATTTGGCCTGTCTCTCACTCTGCAGGGTGGGGTGGCTCATGTCTATAATAACCCCAGCATTTAGGAAGCTGAGGTAAAGGATTTGGAGTTCAAGGCCAGCTAGGGCTTTGCACTTATTTTTTTTTCTTAAGACTGTATATACCCTCTTTGTATATATCATTGTGAATAATGCAATGAAGTTTGGACAGTGCCTCACTAGGTAGCCCAAGCTGGCCTGGAACTTGTGCTCTTTCCTCAGCCTCTAGAGTTGAGATATACATACATCTATTTAATTTCTCTCCAACATCTGTCAATATTGTATAATACAAATACATCATGCAGCAAAGACTGAAGGAAGAGATTCACCCCTAAAAAACGCACAGACAAATGAAAAGCATGGCCTATGCAGAATAACCATTGTGATACTTAGGGAGTAATGGGGTGGCTTTAGGATTACTAAAATGATGACAGAGCTTTGGAAGGCTGTTCAGTTTGCTTGTTCCTGGACAGCAAATGTCTCTTGTTTGTCATGAGATGGGATCTCATTGTGTTGCTCAGGGCAACCTCATACTGTGGGGCCTCACGCGATCTTATGTCTCAGCCTCTCTAGTTACAGGTGTTCATCACTGTCTACCTTCTCCATTTTAATATTTTCATTGTGTGGTGGGGTAAACATTTGCGACACTGGTTTGGCTTAGAAGAAACGTATTTGTAATTAAACTACAAAGATTACAGCAGAAAGCACAGAGTTTAGATGATGTGCAAACGCCGGAGCCAGACCGCCTGGTTAGACACTTATCATGACTTTGGACAAGACGGTCTCTATCTTGATTTGCTCATCAATAAAATGGAGATGATAAACTTGTAGGAAGAAATGAGTCAGTGTGTGGAAACCTTGACAGTGTCCTTCCTGCAGAGTAAACAGGCTTCGTAGCTATGCTGACCACAGTACAATCTATGTGTCAGCCGGCAATCAGATCAAGTCTCTAAAGCACTGGAATTGTTCTTGAACCAGACCCCACCCCACCACCCCGTTATGATTCTGCACTGTAAACTGCATGCTTAATCAATGTGTGGTGGTCCATACCTATAATGACCCTGTCTCAACCCAATCCAAATACATAGAATTAGCGCAAGAAACAATTCTAATTAGTAAAACTTGTGAATTGACTGGGAAGCAGAGGGTAGTGATCTCCGGGCAGTCGGCACCATCCTCTCCACAGAGTGACTTCTGTGCCGATGCCCTTTCCTGAACTTCATAGTTACACCACTTAAGTATGCACTCCTGATGTTAGAATTCAGCTGGGGCTGGTTTGGGGGTTTTAAATTAATGGGAGCAACTAGGATCTCTTCTGACTTTGACTTAACTCTGTGTTGGTAAGATGTGCTTCCTTTGGAGTAAGTTGTTCATGTGCTTTGCTGGGGATCATCTAGCTGCTCTGACAACAACGAAAGGTAATCATTTGAGTGTTTCTCGGTTCATTTCTATTCCTGGGATGAGTATCTGAGCCGTTCAGAGCTGTGTTCTTCTGGTCTTGCTTTGTTGATCATATGTACACATGTTTTCTTTGATTTATGACCATTATTACCAGTCACTGGTACCCTCCACTCTGGCTTGCTCATGTGTTCTTTTTTTTTAAGTTTCTGGAGACAGGGTTTCTCCGTGTAATCACGTGGCTGTCCTGGAACTCATTTTGTAGACCAGACTGGCCTCAATTCACAGAGATCCACTTGCCTCTGCCTCCTGAGAGCTGGGATTGTAGGCATACACCACCACCTTCTGGTTGCCCATGTGTTCTTCCTGTTTAATTTTATACATATGTATGTGGCTTATTTATTGAGACAGCAATTCTCTCTACATAGTCCTGGCTGTCCTGAACTCACTATGGAGAGCAGGCTGACCTTGAACTCACAGAGATCACTACCCTCTGCTTCCCAGTGCTGGGATTAAAGCCACACCCCCCAGCCTTGTTTAGTTTTTTGAGGCTGTCTCTTGTAGCCCAGACCTGTCTTTCTACACAGTCAAGTATTGCCTTGAGCTCCTGATTCTCCTGTCTCTACTTCCCAGCACTGGAATTAACAGCTGTGCCCACTACTGGCTTCTCCATCATTTTAGAGGTGTGTTCTTTTAATGTCTGGAATATTAATGCTTCTAGACTGTTGCCTTGCCCCTCTAGATTCTTTACGAGTGTAAGTTAAGGGGCAGGGTCCATTCTACTGGTTTTCATTTGATGGTTATCCATTTACTGAAGATTACACTGCAGGGACATTGCTGTGATCAAGTGTCCCTTTGCACATTTATGGTGTTCGAGACATGGTCACATAGGCTAGGCTGGCCTTGAGTTCTGATCCTTTTATCTTTAAGTTCTGAGATTACAGATATGGGCTACCACACTTGGCTCTGGGTTCTCTCTCCTTTATTCCATTTACATACGGGTACTTTTAGGTTCTATGAAGGAAAAGCCTATTAAAGAATAGGGAAAACATGCTGATATGAACTGGTTACATCTTAACTCAGTCACTTCTTAGTGCTGTGACTATGCAAATAGGTAAAAAATGGATGTCCTGTCCTCCGTCTTATATATGAGTTTATATGAGAAATCAAACATGCTCTACAATATTAAGAGTGTTTTCATGCCACTGAACTGTCTCTTTCCCTAAAAATCAGCCCCCAGAGGCTCAGGTTTTAGAGTTAATTACACAGAACTATCTTTACATAGCATGTAATCCTCAATTTCAGATTAGTGACCTGATTTACCAAATTCCACCTTTTAGTGCAACGTTAAGCCGAGGTGAGCTGGTGGGATCCACATTGGTGATAGTATTTTAGAAGTTGGCATGTAAACTAAGCTTTATCAGGCGAGGATATTCAGTCTCTGAGATCAAATGAAAAGAGGGAAGTGTCCTTCTGCAGGCCACGGTCTGATAAACGGAGATGAGAGAGTAGACCCTGCAGAGAAGTAATGCAAGGGACTTCCAGCAAGCAGAGCCAAGCAGATGCCACCCTGAGAGCCTTGCACACTCTGTAAAAAGCATCTTGGATTGACTTCCCTTGTCTACCGGAATATAAGGGAGACTTCCCAAGGTTTTTTTGCAGAGCTGGTTTTCATGAACACTTCACCTGCATTTGGGGAGTGATTTTAAGGCTAGGGGAAGGCAGTTAGGTCCCTGCCTCATGAAAGCTTTTAGCCACTGGGAAGCAGGTTCGCAAGATGGACGACCAGAGAGTGACTGCCTCATGAAATCTGGAAATTTTGAGTAGGTGGAGTGTGCAGCCTGTCTTGTCCACCATTGACAGGCAAGGCTGAGCTCCTTGAACATGTGTGGGTGGAATCCTTTTACTCAGGACTCCATGCTACAAGCTGCTGGTTGAAGAGGTGTTTGTTGAGCAGAGCCATTTCCTAGGAATGTCTTAAGTCCACCCTCCTGCAAGCATCATCCCTCAGCAGGGCCACTAGGCAGATTAGCTTTCTGCCCTGTCTTCAGCAAGTCCGTCCTTTGGGCTGCTGTAGGCGGTATTGGCACTGTGATCCATCTAATACCTTCCTATTCCTCCGAACACCTCCAGCGCCCTTTTGAAAGCAAGGGTGGTTAGTTAGCACACTGAGTGCTGTGTGCCATGGCTGTATTCCGGTGTTACACACGAGGAGCAAACTGGACAGTCAGTGGAAAACAAAGGGGCAGAGCAGGGAATTAAAAGCAGGCAGCTGAGCTCCTGAGAGCTTGTCCCAGACAGAGCAGCACTTCAAATACTAGGTAGGGACACTTAGAAACCTGGAGCTGAGGCAGAAAGGAGTGGGCTAGCTTCTGTTTTAGCAGATCTAGAGTGAGCTCACTCTGCTATCACCCCCCTTCGTCTTAATCTTGGCTCCTTGGCCCCAGGCAAAGCTTTTACGCTCTGATCAGAGGTGATGTCTGTCTGCAGTGTTCAGTACTAGCCCGGGGGCTTCCCACGGCAGATCGGTCTCCCAGCCATGTTATAGGGGGTGGAGGTAGAGGAAACCCACTGAAGAGAGCTTTGACAAACCCTGGGCTCTCACAGTGGAGATAGCAGCTCTTTCCAAGCCTGCCCCTCAAGACCTTCCCCAGTCTTGAGATCCTCGCTGGCCTTGTTCTAACTGCCCCAGTCCAGACAGGTCTCAGGGCAGAGGCACCTCGAACAATCCTGGCTTTGTTGGGAAGAATCAGTCCCTGAATTTCCAGTCTGTGGCTCAGTGTCTAACCTCTTTCCAGCCCGGGAGACCGGAAGGCTCAGGCTCGCGACGAGAAGGAGTCAGAGGGCAGGGGGCGCAGCTGGCCGGCGTTCACAGGAACCCCGCGTGGGAGGAAGGCCGGGGGGTTCGGGGGCTCGCGGGGCGCCATCCGGGCGCAGGCCGTTCGTCCGTTCGTACTGCCGGCCTGGTCTGAGGTTACTTCCCGCAGCCCTCGAGGTCACGATGGGCTCATTAAGCCGGCAGGTAGGCAGTGCCGTGGCGGCGGCAGGCGGTCCTGGAATGTGCGAGGGGCGTGATGACAGCGACGGCCGCCGGCCTCTTTGCGCAACACCTTCTCCGTATATATACCGGACGCTCAGCTGCGCTCCACCTGGGTGCCTCCTGCAGTCCCTTACCTGCGAAGGGAGCGCTGGTGAGTACACCCGCCGCTGCTACCGGCCGCTTCTGCCCTCCAGGACCTTCGCTGAGTCCTTAAGTGACTTCATTCTTGTAGATGCCCCTCCATGCTCAGCACAAGAGACTTCACTGCTCCACTGGCTCGGGGCTGCAGAGGAGGAAATAGAGCATTATCTTTCCGAAACTTTCAGATCTTTGCTGTCAGGAAACGACTCTTGTTACCTTCGTGAGGTGGACACGCCTCACCTGGAGCTTCTGAGTGGCTTGGGGTGGGATCTACCCGGCTGGGCTCACTCTTTGCAAGGTTACTTGTGTGACTCCCTTTAGGTCCCTGCCATGCAGTTGCCCTCCTGAGGACACTTGGGTCTTTGCTGCAAATTATATGCTTCTGACTGCTGGAGGATGAGTCGCCTCAAGGGGGACTCAGCTAAAAGCTTCCTCCCCTCAGATGTGTTGAACAGAACCTAGGGTTTGATTTCTGTTTAAGGCAGAGAGTACTAGGCAACAAGGAAGAATATATATATGCACAGGGTTGGGGAAAACCAGCATGTTCAGGCCAGAAAGAGGGGAGTGCCAGTTTGGAGTTCAAGTTCCATGGGGGCAGATGCCTGCCATATGTGCTGTGGTTATTTTCTTAAACCTGTGCTTTCCTACTTTGGGGGGGTCTTCAGGAGAGTTATGCTAGCAGGGATGGCTCTGTCATCCTGTGTCCCCTTTCCTCCTAACTTGCCCTCTGTTAGGTGTTTCTAGAAAACCTGAGCCTTCCCTCAGTGGCCATTGTTTGGGATTGGGAGACTGTCTTATCTTATGCCAGCTGATAATGACCCTTTGTTTTGTAAGCTTGTAAATGGATGGCAAGAAGGGCAGGCTTTATAATAGTTTTAGATGCTATACAAGTTACCCCTCTCTGCTCCAGCCTCCTCAAGGCTACCATAACTGTGGCTGCTAGATACAAGCCAGGCACAGACTAAACTTATGGATAAAACAGCCTTTGGGAGATTTGGAGTACACTACTAGTTTTTTCTAATAATGATGGCAGTATGTTTATGTTTACAAATTCAGCTTTTTAAACTCACACAGACAAGGCAGAATATAGTTACAGGTCAGCTACCAAACTCATTTGCAACCTAAGGATTGAACTCAGAACCTTGTCATACTAGCTAGTCACTATGCCACTGGGATACACCCAGCTTTTGGGTTTTTGAGACAGAGTCTCAGGTCAAATAGTCTTGAGTCAGTTAGCCTCAGGCCTCAGCTTCCCAAGTCCTGGGATTATAGGCTTGACCTACCACACCTGACTAAAAGTTAAAATATAAATACAAACTAAAAGGACACTGACAGATTGTGTGGGCCCAAATTTATAGAGATAGATAGGCTAATTTTAAAAAATTCACGCCTTTAATCCCAGCATTCGGGAGGCAGATCTCTGTGAATTCGAGGCCAGCCTGGTCTACAGAGTGAGATCCAGGTCAGGAGCAAAGCTACACAGAGAAACCCTGTCTCAAAAAACCAAAAAACAAAATAGACTAGTATCATTCATATAAGGTCTAAAACTGAAGCCACTCTCCACTGTAAGACCTAGAGCAGTTAGTTACCCCCCCCCCCTTTTTTTTTTTTTTTTTTTTTGAACAAGGTCTTGCTATAGTCCAGGTCAACCTCAGACATGTCAATCCTCCTGCCTCAGCTTTTGCAATGTTGGGATTTCAGGCATGTAGTGCAACCACACGTGTCTTCTGATCACACCCCTAGGCCCCCCCGCTTCAGGGAGGTATTTTTTCTGATGCTTAAAGGAAGCGAGGGAAAAGCAGCCATTAATTATTACTCAGTGATTTTTGCCCTATTCTCTTTTTTTTTGTTTTTGTTTTGTTTTTTGTTTTTCGAGACAGGGTTTCTCTGTAGCTTTGCGCCTTTCCTGGATCTCACTCTCTATGTAGCCCAGGCTGCCTTCAAACTCACAGATCCACCTGGCTCTGCCTCCCAAGGGCTAGGATATAAAGGTGTGCGCCACCACCGCCCAGCGCCTTACTCTTTCCAAGCATAGGCCCCCAGAGAGCATTAGCTACATAGAGTTGAAATGTCTTTGAAGTTGTAGTGATTCTCTGACTGAGTAATCCTTCTGCATCTCAGGTTTCCTTTTGGTATGATCATAAAGTTAGTACCCAATGATATAAAACAAAATCTCTGTAGAATGGTGTGAAGGTGGGTCTCAAAGATCACTGGCTGAGAATGGTGTTACACAGCTGTATGTAGCTCCACTTTTGGAGAGGCTGAGACAGGAGGATTGCCAGAAGGTTATATGGTATATATATATATATATATATATATATATATATATGAACCCACTCCCCAAAGTGCCTTAAAGTGATTGGCAATTAGATGAGTTGATCAGTGTACATGACTTACAACAGCCCATAAGATGCTCAATAAATGCAGGCCTGCCTTTCAGCACCAACCACTGTCCAGTGGTCATTCTTGTGCTATAGCCAGCCATACCTGGTGTGAGGACACAGGACCACTGACTTGGGCCATTTCACTTTCTCATTCTTGGGCTTTGGCTAAATGCAGCTGGCCCCCATCAGGTCCTGGACAGACGCTCAAACATGCAAAGTAAAGTGTATGGGTGGCTGCCAGGTGCCCCACACTTTCCTGTTTGAGTCCTAGAAGAGCCCAGAAGCTTCCCCTTCTGGGTCTGCCCAGGAGGAATGACTTCCTCTTGGCATTGTGTGTGACACTGTGGTAGAGCCAAGAGTGAGGCTCCGATCCAGCTCTTTAGAGATGGGTCTGGTGTGGGCTCAGGACGTGGAGCCCTTGTGATGATAGTTCTTGGTCTGGCTGGGCAGTTGACACCCTGTTAGATGGAGTGTGTCCCTCCGTGCTTGCTGCTTCTGGCAGGTAGCAAAAATGTGCAGGAATCCAGTGTTAGGCAGGAAAATGGGGGGAACAATGGCATCTGGAGGTAGGAGAAACCTTTGGAAGGACCCAACAGCTTAGGCCCTTTGTTTAGGAAGCAGATTCGGTGCCTGCCATGTCTCTGGTTCAGTGACCTCAGATTGACACCCATCCTCTCTCTGTCCACCCTTCTCAGTAGACACACCTGGAAGACTGCTGTCTGAAGTCTTTCTTGGACAAAACAGCCAGTCATTACAGAATTCTTGATCACTCACTGTATTTGGGTATCCAGTTGGACATAGGAGTGAGTCCTGCAGTCACGTTCCTGAGTCCTTGATGAGCCAGACTGAGGCTCCTGGTGCTTGAATGGACTGAAGGCTTCCTTATGCCCCCTGGCTGTGAGATTTATGGCATATGAAGGCTTCTGGCTTTGAAAGCATATCCTTGGGTTCACACACACACACACACACAAACTATGTGACTTTTAGGCCAGTTTTTTCACCTTTGCCTTCATTTTATTGTATCCTGGAAAGAAAAATTCCTTTGTAGGAACTGTATCCTGGAAAGGGAAATTCCTTTGTACGAATAATGCCACCCCCAGGCAATGGTATGACTATAGACGGCTTCCTTGGTTCTCTTTGCCTCCGCTTCATTCTGCCTTTGAAGGAAGGGTCATGTCACAAGACTTCACTCATATCCCTTGGGACCCTTATTGTGCCCAGAGCTGGCAATGGACTCTCTGTAGACCAAGTGGGGCTTAGACTAGTTCGTGATGCAACTCATTTCTCCATTTGGGGGTGACTCTGCCAGGCAGTACTCAGGCCTTACCGACACATACTGTCAATTAGTCTTCCTAACAGCTCCAGGAGGAATATGACACTTCCATTTCTGAGGATGAAATTGAAGCTTAGATGGATAGGTCTTCAGGGCTGGCCACCCTCCACCATAGCTCTGTCTCACAGCCAGACACTGTAGTCTCCACGGAAGTATTACTTGTAGCAGTGACCTGGAGGGTCCCTGGAATGATGACCTACTCTAGGGGCCAACTGCAGGGTATTTGCTTGCTCCAGGTCTAGCCTTTGCTCTGGGTTACCCTGCAGAGAGCACAGAAGGCTGGGAGAATGGAGCCTGGGTAACTGAGCAGCAGAGCGGCATGCATGGCTGGATGGTTGCCAGATGTCCTGCGTCTCCTGCTTTCAGGATACATTAGCTGTGGTGGTAGAAAGTCAGGAAGGGCATTGCCAGCCATTTTCTTTTCTTTTCTTTTTTTGGAGCTGAGGATCGAACCCATGGCCTTGCGCTTGCTATGTAAGCGCTCTACCACTGAGCTAAATCCCCAACCCCAGCCAACCATTTTAGACAGCCAGGGCTGGGTGGACTGTGCTCCCAGACCCTTGCCCAAGGTGCTTGTGCCAACAGGATATGGCCTAAGTGGTGATGGAGACTGAGTACCAGACTTGTTTCCTATGGGAAGTGTTTGTGAAGTGTGCTGAGCAACTGAGCTCAGTAAGGTGGTCCCCTAAGAAGCACAGGTAACCTATAGAAGTACTTCTCCTTTGGATGCTACAAACTCTTAAGTAAGTGGCACCAGAGGTGGATGAGGTCAGTGTAGACCTGCCACAGGGACTAGGGACATTCTTTCTGTTGGGTCCTGGCCAGTCATAGACATCTGGTCACAGGACACATCCTGTAGCTAACAGGGAAGTAACAATCCCAGTCACACCAGACTGCTGTAAGTTTCTTGGCGGGATGTGGTGGCATCAGGCCACAGTTTCTAGGGATAATTGCTCTAGCCAACAAATCTCGGGCCAATCCAACTTGCATATGGTGATGAGGAACAGCCTCCTGTCAGGAAGACTCAGGCTCAAATCGCTACTTAGTGATAGCCAACATGGAGCAGTGCATTCCCTCAGCAGGTCCCGAGTGCTGGTTTCTCTATTTGGTCATTGTGTTCATTCCCCTGGGCATGGGTGTGAAGGTGAGGTAAAGGTTCACAAGGGGAAAACAGTCCCTGTGTTTAAGATTGTTAGAAGTGGGGAATGGCTCTACAAATGTCTCAGCACGCCTCCAAGAATAGAGAGCCCATTAAGTGAGACCCCATAGTTCCTTGGGAAACCACAAGTAGCTCATTGCAATCCCAAAGGCATGTATGTGTGTTCATCCTGCTTTCTGTTTTACATTTGTTTCACTATCCCCATCTGACCTACTTTTTGCCATTCTCCTGCACCAGCCTTTCAAATTCCAGGGTTACAGGAGTTCACTACCTTGCCCAGCTTAGAGTTGGATTGTTTTGGGTGTGTGTGTGTGTGGGGGGGGTGTCTACAGACCCAGCTCTCACTATGTAGTCCTGACTAGCTCTCCTAGGCTAGCCTTGAACCTCGGAGAAGTTGCCTGAATGCTGTACACCTGAGTGCTGTGATTGCTGTGAGCTCCGATGCTTTCTATTTCCTCTTTTTGAGACAGGGTCTCCCTGGTGCCTTGACGGTCTCCGACTTGCTATTTTTCCCTTTCCTCCGAGTGCTGGGATTACAGGTGTGCCACCACTCAGCTTGCAGTTTTAATTCTGTAACTCCTAGTGATACAGTAATCTTCTATGGTCATTTTTGCAAGGGTACAGTACTGGACACTGTTCTTCTGAGAAGTCCCATTAACACAGGTGTCATTTTGCATATGGAGAAAGGACTTACCCAGCGTCACAAAGGCAAAACCCAGGAAGTTGCAATCCAAAAATCCAAGTTTCCTCTGGAGACTGTCTTCAGTCCCTTAGGATATTTGGCAATGTTTGGATATAATATCAAAATTGGGGTGAGAGTCTTGGCACTTAGTAGGAACAGGTCTGATGCTAAATATCCCTCAGAACGCATGACACCCCCCCATCAGAGACCTGCGCGCCCCAATTGTCAATGTTTAGGTTAATAAACACCTCAATCCATGAAAACAGCTTCTCCGGAACGTAAATCATATACCAGTCAGTGGCCTGCCACCCTTTCCCAATTCCCTGAGGAAAAATGTTCTGCAGGAAGACAAGTCATGCAGATGTTACTCCTTAATATTGTGGGTGAGGCTGGGCAGTAGGCAGTGGTGGCGCACGCCTTTAATCCCAGCACTGGGTAGGCAGAGCCAGGTGGATCTCTGTGAGTTCGAGGCCAGCCTGGTCTTCAGGACAGGCACCAAAACTACACAGAAAAACCCTGTCCCCAAAAACCAAAACAAAACAAAAAACCAAACAAAACAAAAAATTGCGGGTGAGGCCCCAACCCGGCAGAACTGTAGAAAGTGCTGTCCTTTGTTGCTAGGCTGCTTCTGTGGTAGTTTTGCCAGCCCTTTTGTGCATAGATCCTGACTAAGAACATATATCAGGCACTGGCTTGGCACTGGGTAGCTCTCTTGCTCATTAAATGGTCCTGGTTATTAGAGATTAAGAGATGTCATAGTGATATGTGCTGGAGTGCCAGATGAGTCACACCACTTGCGCGTGCCGGGACTGAGAAAGGCAAGGCCAGAGCAGAGAGGAGGGGGGGTGGGAATCTGGGTTGAGGACTGAAGCACTGTCCATATCAGACAGAAGTAGGACCCCAAAGTGGCAGGGAGAGAAAAGGGGTCAATTGAGGGCGGTAATGGGCCATGGCATGTTGGGGAAACAGTGCATGGCACAGCTGTGTTAGGAAGGGTCACCCATGGGGAGACATGGGGCCACAAACACTAGGGGAGTTGTGACTTCCGTTCCCTTGGGAGCTGCACATGGTGGGACTTACCTCCAGGTAGAGCCAGTAGCTCTGGGGGTTTGGGAACAGTCGGATGGCTTTAAAGGTCTAGAACAATGATGGGGACATGTGTTTTCACTGAAGGGTGAAGGGTTAGCTGAAATTGGGGTGAACATGAAGTAGAGCCTGCAAGAGATGTCCAAGAACAGCAGCCTGCAGGTGGAGAGTGCAGGGAGAAGGCAGGTCAAAGGCTCCTCCCCTTCAGGCGCCTAGGGCAGGAAGCTCTGGAGTCAGCTTCTTCCTTCCACCTGCCTTGTGTGCCCGGGAAGGCTGCCACTGACTCCATTTTCCCCATGAGGTGCAGCAAGGCATTCAGTCACCTTGCGCTGGACCTTCAGTCTGAACCATTTCCGTTCCCTCCTGTGTAAATACCATGAGGTCACCAACAGAGAGGTGGGGGGGTGTGGCGAACCTATACAGTCTTATTGTCCCTTTTTGTTGTTTTCTTGGTCTTAGCGGTGTTAGGCAAGTGTTGGGCCACTGAGCTAACTTCCCAGCCCAGTGCGTGCATGCTTGCATGTTGAGATACGGTCCTCTAGCTCAGCCTGATCTGGAATCCCCTATGCAGCCAGGCTGGCCTCAAGATCACCACAAGCCATATATACATGGCTAGAATCAGCCCTTTTAATGGGAAGTTGGATAGATGTGGATATCCTGCCCCTACTCTGAACCTCATGGGATGATTGATTTTGGGTCTTAGTTACTTACCCTAGTACAACCTTGCCAGATTGGGGCAAAGTACGCCTCTTATTCATACTAAAGAGCGTTTGCCAGTATTTGGTTTTCCTGACCACCTTTAATGATTTGCTATCTGTTACACTTTGATCTGCCTCCCTCGTTTTTTTAAAAAAGTTTTATAAATCTGTTTTATAAATCTGTTTTAAAAAAGTTTTATAAATCGGGAGGAAATACCTTTTTGTCTAAGTTGCCATCTCATCAATGAATATGTATTGGGCCTTATCTCGGGTTAGGTGGAGCTTCAGGCCCTAAGGATGCCCCTTTCTTGGTAGTGCCTGTCTGTCCTTTGGTAAACAGGAAGGTCAGCTGGTTCAGGGAATCCTCTCGAATTGACCAGGATAAGGCAGGTGTTTCCTAGAGCTCCTGTTCCTTCTTCCCTCCTAATTCCCATAAGGGAAATGAGTAGGGCCGAGATGCAGGATGAATGAAGGTACATTAGCCTTAGGGTCATACACTTTTTGAGAGCTCCCAAGCTGTTCTTACAGCATGGTACATCTTGGTCCGTCCAGAGATACGCTCCTTCTCTAGTCCTGGGCTGCCCTAGAGCTCCACTACATGACCCAGGCTGGCCTTGAACTCATGGAGATCCTCCATGCCTCAGGCTGCCGAGTGCTAGGATTACAGGTGTGGGGCAGCATGCTTAGCTAGCTACCACAGATTACATCCTGCCGTTACCACTTAATTTGCAATCTTGAATTGCTGATGAGGCCGAACTCTTAGCTGTCTGTACTTCCTTTTCTGTGAATTTTCTGTTCTTTGGATTGCTCTGCTTTGTGGTGTCAGGATAGGCTCTGAGCTGTGGCCAGCCAGGTGAGCTGGCAACCTAACTGAGAGGGACTTTGTGGAGAAAATGGGTTATGAGGAAATCTCTGCAGGGGCCAGAAACAATGCAGCTCTGATAAAGGGCCATTGATCATGGTAGGGTGACCCAGTGATAATCGCCCTTTAACCTTGTTACCAATCCCAGAGCTCAAGAAGTTTGAAGACTTGTCCCCATTTTACAGAGGAAACAGGTACCGAGTGCTTGGAGGCATAAAGAAAGGCCCTTGATCCTAAGGCACATCTACTCATAAGTGACACTATCACATTTCCACAGACCCATACAGTAGGGGGAACAGGTGGGCTGTCTAGGAGTATATATACATTATACACTTGCATTAGCGTATGTGGATGTCAAGACCACTGGGTGAGGTTTGGTGCTGATTTACAGTTGAACTTGTCTCAGAGCAACTAGCAGATGGAGTCCATTGGTACAAACACCTCTTTCCTGTCTCCCATTCCTAAGTAGAAGATTTGCAAAGGAGTGACTTTTTCTCAGACAACTGTTACATCAGTGACTACATCCTTAAGCTCTATCTTCTCTTTTGCAGATCATGGCTCCTTGGCCCGAGTTGGAAAATGCCCAGCCCAACCCCAATAAATTCATTGAAGGGGCCTCAGGTCCACAGTCTAACCCAGTAGCCAAGGACAAGGAGGCCAGCAAAAGTAAGTGCTCCTCACCAACTGGGGACAGGCCCCTTTGGAGGACCGGCGCCCTTGAAGGACCCCCCTCCCCAGAGTCAGCTCTCTCATGGCCTTTGCTACCTGTTTGAACAGATGACCGTGGGGCTCCTGTAACCAAGATTGAACTTCTACCTTCCTATTCCACCACGGTCCTCATAGAGGAGCCCGCTGAGGGGAGTGACCCCTGGGACCTGCCTGAACTCCAGGACACCGGGATCAAATGGTCAGGTAAGTGGATGTCCAGTGTCCAACAGAGACTGCTAAGAAGGACGCAGTCAATCTACAGCATTTCCCTAAATCTATCTAGTAATCTAAAGGATGAGAGCTTGGGGACCCTTTGTTCCTTCAAAGTACCAGGGACCAAGGCCGTAACAGACAGAGATTCAGTGTGTGCTGATGATGGGTTGTAGATTTCATAAGAGGTGCTGAGCACACAACCAGCAAAGCCGAGGTGACCATAAGGTTACTTCTCTTCCAGGTGTGGGGTTCCGATCACCCTGTGGACCAGTCAGCTAGGATAGGATTGGGTGGTGGGAGGGGAAGGGAATGAGTAGGGGAGGTGACAAGACACTTAGCTGGATGGGGAAGGCCCGGGCCCTCACCAAACAGCAGCTGTGGTTCCAGGGGTTATCTGTGCTGCGCTCAAGGTGCTTTGTGGAGCCATTTGCCTGTGACCCCACATCAGGTGGCAAGTGTTCGGTAACTACACTCCCTTGGTGACATTGTGGCTCTTCACTTGAACATTCCTTCTAGTCTGCTGCTGCTGCTTCTCTGGGGTCCAGAGCACAGCAAGACACCCCCCCCCCCACACACACACACACTCTAGAAACACTGGGAGGGTCCAGTGAAATGCATCATCCTAAAGAGAACTTCCAGGAAACCTGCAGCAGTGGAAGCTGCCCCCATTTCCAGGCCTTGATAGAGGAGCCAGTGGCGACAGGAGGTAGAGCTGGGAGCTCCCTTCCCAAACATCACCATTCCAGCTGGAAAGATTCTAACTGTTGGGCATTCCTTCCCACAACCCCCCACAGAGAGAGACACCAGAGGGAAGATTCTCTGCATTTTCCAGGGGATTGGGAAATTCATCCTTCTCCTGGGCTTCCTCTACTTGTTCGTCTGCTCCTTGGATATACTCAGCAGCGCCTTCCAACTGGTTGGAGGTAAGGACCTCGCCCAGGCCTTAGGGCTAGACTCCTGAATTTCATGTCAGGTGGACGCAGCTCGCAGGCCTTCCACATGGTTGGGAGTGTGTGAGGGCAAACCTGACAGGCAGCTCGCTCAGATGTCCCCTATCTTGGAGAAGAAGATTGTAACTTCTAAGTGGCTTAGGTGGCTTAAGGCAGGAGCCAGGGCTGGAGCTGATCTTGGCTGTCAGAATCCCTTCTATTGTACCCAGCAGGAAATTGTTAGACTCCTTTTATCTGGGGATCCCTGCTGTCTCTAGGCTGCTGTCTCAAGAGTATGGGGGGAGAAAACAAACCCTCACAGGCCAAAGCAAGTAGGAAAGATCAAAGCTGCTTCTTGTTAGGAAGAACCTACAGTATAGAAGTATAGAGGCCTTCCCAGGCCTGAACCCAGACACAGGCCAGTGTTCCAGAAACCCAGAAGTAAAATGGCCACGTGTGCTCAGTTAACTTTGGATCCTCATGGGTGACAACAGACAGATAGTAACCTGAGAGTCCCTGTCTGGAATAGTTCTTCCTAAAGTCCCTCCCTTTTGCAAGAGAGAATTAAGGCTCAGAGGTCACTAACTAACCAGACTTTAAACACAGCCTGTAACAAACACAGTGGGGAGTCCAGAGCATGGATCAGGATCAGGATGTCACAGAAGCCTGTGGGTTTCTGCTTCTCTTGCTGCCTCGAGCTAAATAAATAGGAATTAAAAAAAAAATATCGGGGTTGGGGATTTAGCTCAGTGGTAGAGCGCTTGCCTAGCAAGCACAAGGCCCTGGGTTTGATCCTCAGCTCTAAAAAAGAAGAAAAGAAAAAAAATTATCTTCTGAATAAATAGAAATCTAAATAATTAAAATTTTAAATAAAGACAGGGTCTTTATGTAGCTCTGGGTGTTCTGGAACTCCCTATTTAGACCAGGATGCCTTCTAACTTTCAGATCCAATCCCCTCTACTAGGATTAAAGGCATGCTCCACCACATTCTTTCCAAGCCTGTTTCCAAGTCTCACTATTTCTGGCTGGTTTGGAACTCACAGACATCCTCCTGTCTTTGCTTCCCAAGTTCTGGGATAAAAGAGATGGGCCACCATGTCCAACTGAGCTGATCTTTCTGACCTGAGAGATATAGGTGGTGGCAGGTCAATTGTTAGAGATAAATTGACCATTGATAAACCTCACTGACCTGTGGGAACATTCATAAGAAGCTTGGCTTATGATAATGATTATCTGGACATTTCACATCCAGTCCTTCTCTAGGCATCCATTATAGAATGGGTTGGGGAAGGACTGAGGGTCTCCTAGGACACTCCCAGAGAAACCTCTGGAATTCCGTGATGAGAATAGCTGGAGGCATGGCTGAGGGTGTAGGTAAACCCAGGTCCAAGACGTGGAACTGGAGGCTCACATTACCAGACAGCTTCCCTCTCAGGACAACTCAAGAAAAAAGAACAGGAAGCAAGACCCACATGCCCGGCTGAGCTGGAGTCTGGGCTCCCTCTCCACAGACCTCTGGCCTTGTGTGGACCTTAGGGGACTGGGTGCCAGCCCATCCTCACATGACCATCATTTGTTCTTCCAGGGAAAATGGCCGGGCAGTTCTTCAGTAACAACTCCATCATGTCTAATCCCGTGGCCGGCCTCGTGATTGGGGTGCTGGTGACGGTCATGGTGCAAAGCTCCAGCACCTCTTCGTCCATCATCGTCAGCATGGTTGCTTCCTCACGTGAGCTGGACTTGCTCTAATTCTATCTAGGCCACGCCACAATTCATTCCCTTCCCATCTTTTTTTTCTTATGCCAGTATTTTAGCCAAAATTAAGAATTTTTCTATATTGTGAATTTGAGGCCATCCTACGCTACACAATACAAGGACTCATGAGCCTTTATGCGTGTCCTTACCGACAACGGGACTCATCCATTCCCTTAGTCACAGACTGATTCCAGTGTCCCATGAGATGGTTCGACGTCCATCTAAAAGCAAGGCCCACAGGGCTTCAGGGGGTCAGCTAGTGTCCTAAAATTACATTCAAGAATGGGGTTCATACAGATTCATCGACTCCCCTTTCTGGATTTTAATAGCTGTGTACTGTTAGGTATGACATCCGTCCCCCCTCCCCGCCATAGAATCTAAGAGCTGCTTTCTAGAATACTCATTCATCCCACATTGGGATGTGTGGAACATGGCTCTCTTGGCTTGCAGGCTGCCTCACAGTTCTTTTCTTCTTCCCTGCCCTTCAGTGCTGAGCGTGCGGGCTGCCATCCCCATCATCATGGGAGCCAACATCGGAACGTCCATCACCAATACTATCGTGGCCCTTATGCAGGCAGGAGACCGGAATGAGTTCAGAAGGTAGGAATCTCGGGCAGGCCTTTTGTGCCCACCAGGTCTGTCGTTGGAGTCCATGCCTTTATCTAGTCATGAAGCTGTCCTTGGACCTTTACCCGGAAGGAGCCTCAAGAGTCCAGTGAGGGTTGGGAATCCTAGTTGATTAAAATCCACTTACTGATCTGCAGAGCCAGAATAACACTATCCAGCACCACTAGGTTATTGTAACGATTAAACAGCCATGCAAGCAAGCACTTGGCTCCGAATCAGGGTACATGAAAGGTAAGCACTAGCTAGACACGTACTGCTGGGTGGTGGCATTAAAACAAGGCCGGTTGGGGCGGCCTTCACTGTCTCACTTAGTCATAGATAATTATAACTTCCTAAAACTTCCATTTGGGGCTAGCTCAACCAACACTACCACTTCACCTGGAAGCCGGCGCAGGCAAATATAGTCTATGATGTATAAGATACGAAAATAGCACAGTTGGAAAATAGGCAAAGGGAAACCCTCTTAAAATGTTAATGTGGGAATTAAGCCCATTTCCCAGCTTTTCTAACCAGCGATAGACTCTTACCAGAGCTTATTAAAATACAGAAGCAACTCCCAGCTTGTCTATGATGCCATCGTGGTGTGGTCAAGCAGCTGACATTACAGCAGGTTGTCGGGAGACAGGTCATGTTTGTCGGGTCTGCTGGAGAATGGCTATCACCGTGGTCCATCTACCTGAGCCACCTCATTTGGTTCCTGATGACATGTCTTGATGGACGTGATAATACACATTATTAAGGCAGGCGCTCTCTAATTTGATCTTCTCATCAAGCCAGACAGCCTGCTCTATTCCTCATCATACTCATCTTGAAGCTAAAGGAGATGATGTGATGTTGTTGACTGGCACAGCCAGGACTCCAGCTAGGTTTCCATTCTGGAAAATTTAGACTCATCTTAGGATTAACTTACACTAATTGATGCCTTGTAGCCTAAGATATAGTGAGGTGCCTGTACGCTTGGGTATAACTGACTTAGCCTACACGGCCCCCTACTATTTCAGTGTGCTTTCCATAACCAATATTGGTTGTGGGATTGATTGTGTGTGTAACATCTTTCTCAAAGGTTTGGATTATTGCCTTAGATATCTACAATAATCACTGTATTGAATGTTTATAGGGCTCCTGTACATTTTACTGAGCACCAGGAAATGTTTGAATCCTTTTCTATTTTACCAGTAGTATATGCAAGTCTCTTGAATTTCCTTCTCCAGGACTAAAGAGAGTAGCTAATACCATAGAGCAAACATCAGAACTTGCAATACATTTCTTTTACTAATGAATTAGTATTTCACCCACCTGCTTATCAAGTGCTTCTTTCTTGAAGGAGAGTGTCAGATGCCAAGTACACCCAGTGGTAGGTATTTTCTGACAGGGAGATATTGCTAGAAGGGACATTTTCAATTTTCATCGAGGAAAAAGCCTACAGCAGTATTTGCTACCTGGCTTGCGGTAGTTTCTTAGTTTGAAAGTTATATGTCTCAGAATTTTGAGGATTCTTAGAGATTTAGAATTTGGGGGCTGTTAAGATGGCTCTGGTGTTCGGAGGACCTGGGTTTGTTCCCACCACCCATATGGTAGCCAAGAACTGCCTGTAGCTCAAGGGTACAGGCTTCTGGTGGGCTCCTCTACCACTGTAGTAGTGCACGTGCACTGAGGCACACGCGTGCACGTTGGCAAGAAGATCCTGATTGTCTGCTCTCCACTTTCCAAAGGTCAGATTGCTTTCCAAGCAGTTGAAAATGGTCTAAGCACAGTTGTAGAGGTGGCTCAGTGGTTCAAAGCACTTATTGCTCTTGTAGAGGATCAAGCACCCATATGGTGATCTAAACTGTAACTCCAGTTCCAGAGGATCCAGCAAACACGGAAGTGGTCTCCATACAAGCATGCAGAGAAAACAATTCACAATAATTTTAAATTCAAAAATAGCCTGTATGTATGTATATATGTATGCACCACAGGCATGCTTGCTGACACTGGAGCTGTAGGCCCTGGGAATTGAACCCAGGTCCTCTGGAAGAACAGGCAATGTTGAGCCTTAAAAATTTGGGAATGGAGGGCTTGGGGGGTGGTCTTAATGCAATTCTGCTAAACAATGGTTGTTGGGATCCTAGCTCTCAAATACTATACTGGCTGACAATGTCCCACCAGACCAACTAACTACCTGTGTGTCTCGCATCACCTCACTCAGAATATAGTATTAACGGCTGCTTCTATCCCTTAGGGCATTTGCAGGGGCCACTGTCCACGACTTCTTCAACTGGCTCTCTGTGTTTGTGCTCTTGCCTCTGGAGGCTGCCACCCATTACCTGGAGCTCTTGACCAACCTTGTGGTGGACACCTTCCCGTTCAAGAATGGAGAAGATGCCCCAGACATTCTGAAAGTCATCACAGACCCCTTCACAAAGCTCATCATCCAGGTAATGGCTATGCTAGTGTATAGCCCTTGTCTCCAGAGGCTAGGGACTAGAACAAAAGCCGTAGGTGTATTTGTGAGTGACATTAGCCTGGTTTGGCCCCTTTACTGGGTTAGGGATGGATTGGGTGAGGTTAGGGGTAATGAATACTTCTGAGTGAACATTTGTGGCCACATTTTTCCCATTATTGTCTCACCTGAGGCCAATCATGCCCTATGGTCCTTGGTCCCACATATTGATATAGAAAGGGCCAGTTGGGACTTGAACTTAGACAGCAGGTGTCTACAGCCTACTGGCTCTTAGTGCCCTTGCCATATAGTCCCCTCAGTATCTGCCAATCTCTAGGGGATGATGCTGTTCCCTTGAGGTATTGATAGAGGTCTTTGCACACAGCGAGTGGATTGATTCACAGTCACGGTCCCCAACACACCTCAGGGGCCCCTGACAGCCACCCTGTATGTTAAGCATCAGTACCAGGACGTGCTGACCCTTCTTCCCTATTGTTCCCCTCAGCTGGATAAAAAGGTCATCCAGCAAATTGCAATGAGTGACCCCGAAGCCCAGAACAAGAGCCTGGTCAAGATCTGGTGCAAAACTATAACCAATGTGGTAAGTGTCAGGAATGTCACTGCGCAGGTGTGGGCGATGGATGAGTAGGTGTGCCACCTGAAGGGTTCAAAAGCAGCAAATCAAAAGTCAGTGGGGGAACGAAATGAGGCTCTGGGGAGTCCAATCTGGCCCCTTCCTTTTGGGGAGACAGGCACCTTTGCCTCACACTCCTTGGCCTGGTCTCTCACAGAAGGCTGACTTGTTTCTGCTGCCTCTTTGCCCTTGTTTTGGAGATCACGAAGTCTGTGTCCCACAGCACAGATGCAGACAGCAGACAGCAGGGGCATCTCAACGTTCCAGACTCTTCTTCCTGAGGAGGCATACATATTATATTGCGACTCTCAAATAGGAAACTTACCCAACCTGCTATGGAGTGTGGGTGTGGCTTTCCCTTAATTCTTGTGTGTGTGTGTGTGTGTGTGTGTGTGTGTGTGTACAAGGCAGTTGATAAAATAATGAAACTGATTTTAGCCCAGTGGTTCCAAGCGATTTTCCACTAACCCTTCAAGGGGAAGAAGGCATCCCTATGATGGAGCCATTGCATATAGCCCTAAGGATAGTGACCCCCACAGTCCCCACTTTGTCTGTTCCCCACCATGGACACGTCTCATGTTTGTCATTTAGACTCAGATGAATGTCACCGTTCCCTCATCTGACAACTGCACCTCTCCTTTACATTGCTGGACTGATGGCATACAGACTTGGACCATCCAGAATGTCACCCACAAGGAAAACATTGCTAAATGTGAGTGGGAGGTGGCCACTGGCCGCCTGGGTGGGTAGTCGAATGACTACAGGAAAGAAAGGAAGATTAGCCCAGGTCTTTTGGTGACTCTATACCACCCAAAAAACTTGTGATGGGATTCTACAGTTCCCTTGGTGTGCCTAAGTATCCCTTTGTCAATAAGTCAGGGGTAATTGATGGCTGCTTTGATTATGTGGGGTCGATTGATTCACTTGGTGAGTCCCATCTGAACAAGGCACTGAGTCCAGCTGATACTCCCATATTTAGGAAGACTTTCTTCCTCTTAACCTATCTGGAATCCCAGTTCTCACCTACCCCATCACCATGAGTGCTGAGCACTGAGGACCTTGATACAGTGCGATTCTTTCCACGGAATCAGGTGAACTTGTCACCCTAATACTCTAAGTTGCTACCTGTCAGAAGAACTGTGCTTCCCTGGATTCATCATAAAGGATATATTGGAAGGACTTTAGTTAGCAATGCCTCCAAATGCTTTGTGGTAAAGTCATGCGGGGACCAGTGGCCGAAGAATTGGCCTGGACACCTGGGCCTGCCCATCACAAGCTATGATCTAAGGACCTCACTTCACCACCTTCCACTCCCAGGAAGTGCAACTTGTCAACACACATTGGGGGCAGAACCAGTGGTACCTGCCTGTAATCACAGGAGGTTGACGTAGGAGAAAGGATCAAACTATTCTCCAGTTTGGAGACTAACTAGCCAGGACTATACCAACAACAAAAACCAGGGGCTGGAGACATGGCTCAACAGTTAAACTCACACACTGTTCATGCAAAGAGCTGCAGTTCCTACATCAGGCGGCTTACAACCACCTGTAACTACACTTCTAGCGGAATTCTGGTTGGTCTCTACAGGTCCCTGGCATGAGTGCATGCATACACACACACACACACACACACACACACACACACACACACACACACACCCCGAATCTTTAAAAAATGTTTTTTAAAGCTTGTTTAAAAACAGCTAGCAAACGACTGTCTCAAGGCAAACTTCAAAGAAGGACCTTGTTAGCCTGAGCTCCCAAGTGTCTGGCTGCCACTCAAGATCCTTTCTATGAAAAAGAAGGAACACATGCCAGTTTCTGGACAAGGCGGCCCCTGCCATCTGACAAGGCTTTTTGTGTTTCTTCAGGCCAGCACATCTTCGTGAATTTCAATCTCCCAGATCTTGCTGTGGGCATCATCCTGCTTACCGTCTCCCTTCTGGTCCTCTGTGGCTGTCTGATTATGATAGTCAAGCTCTTGGGTTCTGTGCTCAGGGGACAGGTTGCTGTTGTCATCAAGAAGACACTTAATATGGGTAGGTCCAACACTTCAATCCTGTTCTGGCCTTTTGGGGATGGCATTGTGTGGACAGCTGAGTGGGTCTCTCTGATTTTCATCTTGCCATCTCCTGTATGTGGAACTCATTCTTGGATCCCCTGAACTGTAGTGATTAAGCTGTTATTTCCCTGGAAATTGACTAGGATGTCCCATGTAGGTCAGGGAGGGAAGAACAGGTATAGGCTCCCATTGCAGGGTGGGTAAGACCCTGAGAAAGAGCCAGAGGGTTAAGCCTTCTCATGGGCAGGACTGTAGAAGTACCCAGACTACCACAGATCTGCTCTTAGTAGCTCTTAGGGAAAGGGAAATTGGTATCCAGCCTAGGCCACATTTATTCTCATTTCTCCTGGGGTTTGGAGAACTATGTCAGCCTATGAAGTCCACACTGTTCCAACAAGAGTTAGTGAAGTACCCTACCTACCCAATGAGCATGAAATCTCATTGTGGCCATGAAATGCATCCCAGGGTCTTCTTGAGAGGGAGTCCTGTGCTTAGGTGTTTCCCAGAACCAGGGGTCCAATTCCATGCAGAGTTCATAGTGGAATGATGCCAGACCAGGCTAGGGAAGTGGGTAGGGTATTCCTAACTCCCTCTCTGTGTTTGTCTGACTCTCGACCATATCCTTGGCTTATATGTGAATTTGCAGAATGACCTAGGTTAAGGAAGGAACCTGGCAATCTCAGATCACGTGCGGAGTACAATCCTTTGCCTTAGCCTCTGCTCCTGGGTCCTTAGGAAGTGCCAGCCGGGCCTCCCCCCATGCCATCGCCAGTACTTGTGACATGACTTTTTTCCTCTGTCTTCCAGATTTCCCCTTTCCCTTTGCCTGGTTGACTGGCTACTTAGCCATCCTTGTGGGGGCAGGCATGACCTTCATCGTACAAAGCAGCTCTGTGTTCACTTCTGCCATGACGCCACTCATTGGTGAGCTTTTGTCCCAGGGTTCCCCCTCGGGTCCCCATTGTCTCTTCCCATGGTTACTTGGGCCCATGCCCTGTGTTCTGTGATTTTTCACCAGGTATTGGAGTGATCACCATCGAGAGGGCGTATCCACTCACGCTGGGCTCCAACATTGGCACCACCACCACTGCCATCCTGGCGGCCTTAGCCAGCCCAGGCAGCACCTTGAGGAGTTCTCTCCAGGTCAGCACCTGCGGTTTTGCAAAATCAGTGGTTTTATTTTTTATTTTTATTTTTTTATTTTTTTTGAGTTTTGAGTCAGAATCAGAATCTCAGAGCCCATTTTTGGTCCTTGAGTGGCCTTGAGAACTCCTGTGACCTCTTGTGTGCTGGGATTAAATGCACACACCACTATACTCAGCATGCAGACTGTTTTCTCATATATAACATGCCTTCTGTGTTATAGCCAAAAGGCAGAACAAGGAAAGATGCTGGCCAAAGCCACAGGGAGCCAGGTATGGGGACAGTCAAAGCTATGGATTCCTAAGAGGCAGGTGTTTAAAACAGCCCTGCTGAGACACTAGAGGCCCAAGGCATGGGGAAGCAGCAGGCAAGACCATGTGAGGTGACACCTTCTGACCCGAAAGCTCAGCTAGTCAGAGGAGTCATTTGCTTCTTCCATGATCCAAGCAGTGAATGTGTGTTCACAGATATAAAGCTCTGCACAGGCCCTGCCATGCACACACACTGGAAGGATGTTGCGTGACCTCTGTTTTTTCCCCATCCCCTAACCTCTCCAACATCCTCAATTTCAGATTGCCCTGTGCCATTTCTTCTTCAACATCTCCGGAATCTTGCTGTGGTACCCGATCCCATTCACCCGACTGCCCATCCGTCTGGCCAAAGGCCTGGGCAACATCTCTGCCAAGTATCGCTGGTTCGCAGTCTTCTACCTCGTCTTCTTCTTCTTCCTGACCCCGCTGACCGTGTTTGGCCTGTCTCTGGCAGGCTGGCCAGTGCTGGTGGGCGTGGGTGTGCCCATCGTCCTACTGCTGCTGCTGATCCTGTGCCTCCGGATGCTGCAGTCCCGCTGCCCTCATGCGCTGCCCCTGAGGCTCCGGGACTGGAATTTCCTGCCCTTGTGCATGCACTCCCTGAAACCCTGGGACAACGTCATCTCCCTGGCCACTACCTGCTTCCAGAGACGCTGCTGCTGCTGTTGCCGCGTGTGCTGCCGTGTGTGCTGCATGGTGTGTGGCTGCAAGTGTTGCCGCTGCAGCAAGTGCTGCAGGGACCTTGAAGAGGGGGAAGAGGAGCAGGATGTCCCAGTCAAGGCCTCCGGGGCCTTCGACAATGAAGCGATGAGCAAAGAGTCCCAAGATGAGGGCAAGGGACAAGTGGAGGCCATGGGCATGAAGGCCATGTCTAAAACCACGGTGTTCTAGGGGGACCTAGGAGTCGGGGGAGAGGAGGACTTACACCCCATGGGATCCACCCCTCCCAGGTCCCTTGCCACCTCACCAGAACTTCAGCCTATAGGTGAAATGGACCTTTCTTGTCCCGTTTCCCAGGCACCTCCCTCTCAGAAGACAGAGTACACAGATGTAGGCTGTGAATGTGGCCCCACCATAGATGACAACATCCACTTTTAACCTAGACTATGCTTTTCAAAGGCCATCCTCACCCAGAGGACAAGTGTTCAAGGAGGCACTAGGGAAGGTTCTGGAAAAGGGCCTATGTAAGACTATATGTAAATATATGTACAAAGCTGAACTTTCTTGGTATAAAGCTTCAACCACGCTTTTTTTTTTTAAAATCAAAGTCTATTCCCCCTACCCAGTAGTTCCTCCTAGGCATCCCTGCCCCAGACCAGCCAGTTCAGACAAAATGAAGTAATTGTTTGGAGCCCATAGGTGTGGTCCTTTCTAGTTTATATCACAGGACAACCCATTCTCCACCAGGGCTTCAGCTAGATGGGTATGGCCAGTCCAAGCAGTTGACCACAGTGGTCTCATCCTCAGCTTTCTAGGATGGGGGAGATCACACCTGACTAGGTGTTCATGACATGTTGAGTTCACCCATTGGTTTGCATGCCTACGATTCTTCACTGGACTGATCTAGAAACAAATTGTGAGGCATTGTGGCTCCAAGGCACTCTCTTGGTCAGGTAGCAATGTCACCGGTGGGACTTTACAGACCTGTGTCCCAAGTCCTCTCCATTGCTTCATCCGGGATCATCTGCCTGTGAGGGGGTCCCGTTTGGTCCATTTCTTTTGTGCAAGGAAACTTTCTGGGCCGGCTTTTGGTGGCCTGATTCCTCCATCCGCTTCCTCTCCCCTCAGGTATTCATTGGGATCCTTCCCAGCTTCCACAGGTCAGCCCTGTCCGCCTCCCTTCCACACCTACAAAGCTCCAAGGGAATTCTCCTGAGGGAGGAGATGGGGAGTGGCTAGATACCCTCAAAATCATGATGAAGCTCAGAGTTTGTGGATGAACTCTGGGTAAAGGGTGAGCTCCTATTCACACCAGAGAACCTTTACTGTGCCTTTAGAGCCCCCTAAATTCCTGCCACAGCTTGTCAACCATCACCCCATCCCACCCCTGTGAAAAACAAACCTGAGCTTGATTCAGGCGAGGCAGTGTGACTGCACCATAAGACTACCCTCCACATCCTCTCCCAACACACTCTTCACCATCTGAACAGGCTGAGATGCCAAATTGAGCCCTTCTGTAGATAAAAGTTCCTAAACAGCCATTTATGTGGCATATTTATAGCCCTGCATCTGTACAGAATACTCCGTAAGTTATGTAGTACACAATGATATATTTTATAGTGTCTCATTTGGAAATGAGGCAGGGTTCTTTTATGTACTGTGAAGAACAGAAAGAGCACCTTTGTATATTTTGTAATACTGCCTTTAAACACGCCTCTGAGGCCACCTCCATCGTCCCCCCTGTAAATATGTATGTTACATCCCAGGAGGTGGCTTTGCACTCTGTTGATTTCTTAAAAAATGGGATCCCAGTACCTGTCTTAAGTGTATTTTTTTTTTCTTTTTTTTTACTGGTTGAGGAAAGAGAAATAAACGAATCACCCCACCCCCAAAGCGTGTTGCTTCCAATTATGGGATGCTGAAAGCCCGGGGCCATCTTTGCTTACTCAGACCTCACCATGTGCCAAAGGGAAGCTACAGAGACTGTAGAGTCCCCAGGGTTTGGGGACACAAAGACGACTTAGCCGCAAATTCACTTTTTCAGGTTGCAGGGATCAGCTACTGAGAGCTATGCTAAGTAAATCTTGGTTATGATTTTATGGTTATGGACGTTACTGGGTTTGGATGCCAAGAGTGTAACTCATAGGCATCTCTGGCGTCACACAGCTGACGTTTTGAAGCTTGTGCAGGCGTTTCATTCTCTCAAGAGTGGACCTGGCTGGAGACTCCCGAACTTTCTACCAGTGCTCTGCACCTTAATAAGGAAGGGTTGAAAGGAGAGGAAATGGGAGGGGCTACTTCTGTGTGGCTTCTGTCAGCCTTTGTTACTAGGACAGGAAGAAGGGAGAGGTCACCCGTATTTCCCATAAGGCCATTGCTTTTTTTTTTTTTGGGTATGTGGAGCTGAGGATCGAACCCAGGGCCTTGTGTTTGCTAGGTGAGCGCTCTACCACTGAGCTAAATCCCCAACCCTTGCCATTGCTGTCTTTTAGTGCCTCGTGCTAGCCAAAATGCATGCACACAGACCCACTCCTAGCACCCCCAGGCCAGCTGAAGGAACTGCTGGGGACCAAGTCTCACCATATAGTGGTGCCAAGCTTGGGTCAGTTGGAGGCCTAGGCTCTGAACCTAGCTGCTAGTGTCAGGATTTAGAAGCTGGACAGCACCGCTTGGCCTGCTGTGATTATCAAAAAGAGTTGTTGGCCCTAGGATCAGATCCTCATTAATTCTAGGACTACTTCCCCACCATAGCAAAATCCAAGCTGCTCTATCCAGTCTTTTCTATAAAATACGGCAGTATTTGCCTTGTACTATACACTTTGAATCATCTCGTCTAGAGATCGCTTATAATGTTCAATCCAATTGTAAATACTCCATGGAAATAGGCAAGAACAGTCTACATGTCCCATCTATATCCAATTGTTTTGAGACAAGAGTCTTAAGCAACCTAGGCTGGCTCTTTATCCCTTCCTGCCAACAAAGCTCATCCCAAATCAGTAATTAGAGTTAGCCAGTGAAATGGTTTTATAATACCAAGCTTGGGGGTGTTTGTTACAGAGCACGTGACTTGATTCTCAGCTCTGCCTCTCAAGTGTAGACTTTGTTATAATTCTTGACCCTACCTACCTACTTGTTCTCTCCGGGGCTCCTTTGGTTAAATTCCCTCAGAATGAGCCTCCTGTCTATTGTGGGAGGGTAGACCGACAGGCTTCCAGACTCTATTATTTACTCATTAGCTTTAACATGTCAATGGTGTGCTATATTAGCAGAATAAACTGTCCTCCCCTGGCTCTGGCTAAGGCGGGGCCTGTGACCACAGCATCTTCAGAACTGCTGTGAGGTAAAGCCAAAGCCTTATTTGGCTCAGGTTAATTATAGAAGCTGAAGGGATTCCAGGGCCTGCCTGATTATGCTGATGTTAGAGTTCTGTAGGGCGCACTTGGTTGGTGTCCAAGGCAAATAAGTAATTAACATCCCTTACAGTATTGGAATTAATTTTTAAAACAGGACCAAAGAGCATGATGAGATGAAAAATATCTTATTTTATGAGTAAGAAACCATAAGATGCACCTGAACTGAGGTGTAAAATACATCCTCAGTTTTGAAGATGTTTGAAAACAGGGATATGAAAGTCTTACTAACATATTTTACACTGTGTACATGTTGAATTTACAGTATTTGGGGTTAAGTGCAATATGTTAATTAAAATTAATTCATCCACTTAGAGGCTGTTGGATCCCCTGAAGCTGGATGTGGGTGCTGGGAACAAAACTTGGATCCTTTGGAAAAGGAACAATTGTTTGTGACGGCTGAGCTGTCTCCTGTGCCATACCTGCTGGTTTGAGACTTGTGACCATCCTCTGGTCTCTGCCTCTGAATGCTGGGATCACAGTGGTATACCACCACACCTGGCTCTTTTTCCTTTTTAAATATGGTTACCTGGACATTTTAATGCACACATGACTCCATGGTATACTTCTGATACAGAAAGCCTAAATGATAGAACCAGTAGGATCTACCTACCAATGTGCTGGAGTCTTGTTTTCCTTAAATATGAAATAAGGCTTCTCTAGTTTTCCTAGAGCATTCTGGAATTAATTTTACATCATTTGACAAAGTTTCCTATGTATTAAATGCAACTAGGATCAGTAGAACTATCCCACATTATGAAAATGAGATATTCTCCCCCCCTCCCAAATGCTTATTAGTGAGGAGATTAAAACTATATTTAATCCGGGGACACCAAGACAAATACCAAATAGTGAGCACACCTAACCCTGTATGTCACAACAAAAACCCGAGAGCCTCATAGCAAGACATAATTGGACAAGTCTTTGGCTTGGGATTTCTAACTTAAAGGAGTTTTGAAAGGTTTAATCTGAGACGTGACTCTTAGGATTCTGGGGACTTTGTCAGTTTGGGGTCATTTTCCTTATGGTCATTGCATTTACCTCCCTACTAAGTCCTATACTTCAAAGATTTCAACTCTGTGTCAGTGTTACACATCACATGACTACTGGATGAGTTAGACACCTGGGAGAGCTCAGTGCCACTCTCAGCCAGGCCTACAATAACTGATATTTTAGATAATGATGGCGATGTGACCTTATATTCCAGTGCACCTGCGGATATAACTCAAACACTAGGGCTGATAAAACCTAGATGACTTTGTTCCTGGGAGTGTGCCAGGTGTGGTGACTGGGAGAAATGCTGCATTATTTAATTACATTATCAGTGTGCTTAGAGAACGATCAAAGAGCTGGAATTGTTAAAATCAATGAAATATGGTGAGACAAGGTCTGAAGAATCCCTGGGCGGATAACACTGCTTAGGCTTTGTAAGGGACCTAAGCCTGGATGGATTTGCACAAAGGTAAGCACAAATTAGCTTCGGCGTGTTTGTCTGTTTTGTGTTGAGGTCCAAATTTGGGGCTGTACACACGCTAAGGTCATTCCCTTCAACCTTAGCCCCTGAGCTGTTACTTCTAAATGCCTGCAGTGGAGCTAGGGAGACGGCTCAGCTGGTAAAGGCACAGCTTCATGACCTGGGCTGATACCTGAAAACCATGTGTGGGAAAGGTAGGCAGAGAGAATTCACCCCATAATAGTTGTCTTCTGATGTCAGTATAAGGACCATGGCATATCCACCCTTCCTTCTACACAGTGTGAACCCCCTTCCCCATATTCACCCCTCTTCCCTACATATTTAAACACACACACACACACAAATACATAATTAATAAATTTAAATGCCTACATCAAAGAGAAGCAGAACTCCTTCCCACCAGTCAGAGGTAGCCAACAGAGCAAGGGTTTCTGGCAGACACACTGAACTGAGCAACCGTGATACTGACCAATGACATGTTTCTTTAGCTTTATTTCAGTCTGCCTGCAAAGTCCCCTCTCGTACCACATCCAGCTCACAGCTGCCTGTTTCATGAAGTCTCTAGTTTACCATTTAGCCGCCCAGAGCGGCATCTGCTCTACCTTTCCGTACTCCGAAGTTCAAATTCCTCCACTTGAGGCCAGTGGAAACTTGATAAGCAGCAGGCTGTAAAAGTCGCCAGAGGGCAAGCATGCTGTGTGACCAAGTTTTTCCAACTGGCTAAAGTCCTCAGTTCCAGCTAGCACACACTTGGGCTTCTGGGGCCATAGGCCTTCCAGACAAAAACAGATCTTTAGCCAGATATTGTAACACACCTGAATTCTTAGCATAAGCAAAAATGTCTGGCCACCTTTTTTTTTTTTTTTTTTTTAAAATATCTACATTGGTGTTTTCTTTTTGGGGCAGGGTCTCTTACATATCCAAGGCTATTCTCAAATCTTGCTGTGTAGCTGAGGGTAACCCTAAGCTCCTGATCTTCCTCCTCTACTTCCTGGGTGCTAGGATGGCAGGCAACGGGGATCGAATGCTGGGCAAGCACTCTACAAATTGAGCCGCATCCTCCAGCCTGATGCTTCCACATTTCCACTATTTAAGTCAACATTTATAGGATGAGGGGCAGGCGTGAGCAAGCCTGTGACTGTGTGGACATGTGTGGACCCCCAAGTGTTGCTCCAGTATCTAGATGGTTCCTTTAGGATCCACCCTCTATCTAAAACAATGGTCCTCCCCCCGACCCCCTGCTTCTGAAGATTTCTAAATGCTAGCTGTGACAGGTCACTTCTAGTTCAGACTGCCACTGTCCAGTCTGCGGTCCCTGGTCATCAAATTGCAGCTGGGTCCTACTTAGTCCTTTCTGTCAGCCCGCAAAGCGCCACACCCAAGCTATTTAAAGGCACAGGCTTTCCCCCAAACTTGAAAGTGCCATAGAGCAGGCAACATTATCATAAGGAAAACTGAAATCTCAGGGTTGTCTGCTGGTCACGTGATCCCCGAGTCCCTCCTAGTCTGGCTTTCTCCTCAGCTTCCCAGTGTGGTGCTGTGCGTGTATTCAACCTCCAGCCAGGCACAGGGGCCTTTGACGTCCCTGCACCACAGACGTCAGTTAACATACAGGCCAGGGGAGGTATACACACCTTCACTACACAGACTGGTTGGACTTCTTCAAAATTGCAAGTGTGAGCTGGGGAGATGACCCAGCAGATACTCGTGCACGCTGCACAGGCCTGATGACATGAGTCTTGCTTCTCAGAGCCCACGCGAAGAGAGGACTAACTGCCCAAAGCCCTCCGACCTTCACAAGCACACCGTGGCACCATGTGCCCACGCCCACGTGAACACAAAACACCCAAGACCGAGAAATTGAAAGTCACAGATGCCCTGCTGGGCCTGCCTAGACAAGAGTGCTGGAGGGATTTTTCTCTCTCTACATAGTTCCCTCCCCCCACTGTCCTCCCCCACTGCCCTCCCCCACTGCCCTCCCCCACCGCCCCTCCTCCACCGGCCCTCCCCCACCGGCCCTCCTCCACTGTCCTCCCCCACTGCCCTCCCCACTGCCCTCCCCACTGCCCTTCTGTCCCCCTTCTCTCCTCCCTCCCCTTCCTCTTCCCTCCCCTCCCCTCTCACTGCTTTTCCTCCACACTCTCGGTGCCTTTTCACTACAATGACATGAAAATATGTAGTCATTGCCGGGTGGTGAAATTACACATCGGTTTTTTTTTTTTTTTTTAGTTCCCCATTTATATTTTTTTGTCCTCTCATTTTTACACTTTTTTTTCCCCATAATGAACTTGTTGTTTTTCATTAGTAAGGAAATATAATAAGACATAGGAAGCCTCAAATGTCCCCAGGAAGAATGATATAGTAAGAGAAGCTGGGCTTTGCCCCAGGGTCTATTCTTGCTCAGGGCTGATGCCCCATCTCCCTCCAGAGATATTGTTTTTCCTATAACTCAAAATAAATATTTCATTACAGTGTGTGTGTGTGTGTGTGTGTGTAGGACAGAGGTTGGCGTTCAGTATCTTGATTGTTCTCTATGTTGTTGTTGTTGTTGTTATTATTATTATTATTATTATTATTATTATTATTATTAAGACAGGTCTCTCACCGAATCTGGAGCTTATTGATTTTGTTAGCCTGGCTGGCCAATGAGCTTCACAGATCTCCTGCCTCTGCACCTTCAGCACTGGGTCTCGGATGGAGCCTGCTCGGTTTGGCTTTTCCACGGCATCTGGCCCTCCCTAAAAACTAGGGCATTCTGCTCTAGTTTGAAACGTCCCTGTTTTCTCCTAGGCATGCTCTTCTCCAGTGTGTTACTGTCACGAGTGGCCACCAGACTTTGGACTCAGGCCTCCTAAACTAGGAGATACATAAACCTTTCCTCTTTTTAAGGTCAATTGTCTCCAGAATTCCATCATAACAACATGGAGAGAAGTGACACATTCCATTTCATGGTTCTGTCTGCTCAGATGAGCTACCTAACCTTTGTGATCCTTAGGTCTGTGTCTTTATCACACAGGATGGCTGGATAAATTAGAAATTTCCACCAAATCTCTTATATTCGTGTCTTGCCTTTCAAAGGCTTGCTCAGAGAGGATGCCTCATCTTCTCCACCTTCCCCACAGTTTTTGTCCCCTGTAACACAAAAGAAATATTTCACAACATTTAATATATTAGTGTGCTGTGTGTGTGTGTTGCCACAGCACACATTGAGGGGGGGTCGGAGGACAACTTTCACATGGGTCCTAGCATACACAGGGTCTCAGGTTCAATTCCCAGTACCATAAAAATAAATGAATAAATTGTTAATTTTATCTCTTAACCTCTACATTAACATCACTCAAAGCAATAATATTTGTGAAGCTGGGGGTTGGAGTACAATCTTAATTTTTCTAAAAAACGACAGAGCAAATTCACAGTTAAGTTACTTTTTTTTTTTGAGGCAGAGTTTCAAAACTGTAGCCTTGGCTGGCCTGGAGCTTGCTTTGTAGACCAGGCTGGCCTCAAACTCACAGAGATCTGCTCCAGCCTCTCGAGTGCTGGGATTAGAGAGGGGCATGTGCCACTATGCATGGCAAGTTATTAGAACTTTGAAAGTTCCGTGAGGCTCTACGTACAGCATCTCATGTTCCCCGGAGGGCATCGACACAGGCCGGAAAGGTACACTGTAAGCACCCACCCCAGGGTGGGTGCCTGTGAAGCAGAGAGACTTCTGTCCATTCTGAAAGCGAGCACAGGGAGGTGAGGGACGGCAGATGCAGGGGCAAGGGGAGGCAGGGGACAGCAAAGGACACCACTGTGGCCTGAGCTGTCAGGCAAGTTAAAGGGGGCAAGGGTGGAGCAAGGGTCAGCAGGCGAGGGAAGTAGGACCTAGGGACGCTTGAAGAACTGCCAGCTGCAGAGGTACCAGGAGGGAGGCAAGTGAGAGAAGCCAGCTGAAGATAAAGAACAACATGCCTGTTCTTGTGGAAGAGTTTGGACTCTGTCCCCATGTCCATGGGGGAAATAAGAGCTTTAGACCGGGAATCACGTGATCCATTGTGCGGCTAGAGAGGCTCTCAGGGTAGTTACTGTAAGTCACTCCTGACAGTATGTCTGCACCGGTGTCCACGCTTTCTGATGGGATTCCCGCTGTCTGTACCACTGTCCACACTTTCTGATGGGGTTCCCCCTGTCTACACCACTGTCCACACTTTCTGATGGGATTCCCGCTGTCTGCACCACTGTCCACACTTTCTGATGGGGTTCCCCCTGTCTACACCACTGTCCACACTTTCTGATGGGATTCCCCCTGTCTGTACCACTGTCCACACTTTCTGATGGGATTCCCCTGTCTGCACCACTGTCCACACTTTCCCATTCCTCCTCCTGTGTGCCCCCGACTCCTATCCCCCATTGTTTAACATGGGTTTCCAGGTGGACCAGACCATTCATTCCTGTAGAAACGAGCAACCTGCTGTTTGCACTGCCTCAAATAAGCTGCACCTGCCTGGCGGTAGGAACCTGACCCAGCTGTTTGCAGTTCCTTCCCCTGGTCCATCCTCTACAAGCAGCACCAGGAGGCCCCGGAACCCCCATTGGTGCTGAGTACACCTTGTCCCCCTGGGCACCATTTCCCCTCTTTTCTTGTCCCAGAGTGGGTGTTGCAGTGATGTGCAAAGCAGCTCCTCTCTGGGTGTGTGCCCTCCCAGTGGAGACTTCCCACCTTCCCAGCCTATGCAAATGCCCTCCACTCATGGGGTCTCAGTGTCTCCACCTGTCAAACAGGATTGGTCTGTCGATACACACAGCTCATAAGGCTGTTGTGGCGATCACATGAGACAGTGAGGGTAAATCACTTCCCCGGCATGGCACATTCAGTAAACCCTGTCTCAAACAAACAAACAAACAAAGACTTGGTATGAGCTGGGCCATGGTGGGGCATGCCTTTAATCCCAACACTTGGGAGGCAGAGGCAGGCGGATCTCTGTGAGTTCAAGGCCAGCCTGGGCTACAGACCAAGATCCAGGAAAGGCACAAAGCTACACAGAGAAACCCTGTCTCGAAAAAACAAAAGACAAAACAAACAAACAAACAAACAAATAAATAAAAAGACTTGGTTTGAATATTATATCCCATCCTGTCACAGGAGATGTTTGAGTTTGAACCTGTGACCTGTCACCCCACCCCCAAAGTTAGGCTTTGATGTGCCAATGAAACAGGGAAGTGATGATAAACAAAGGAAAGAGGCTTATTCAGTGTGGCCACACTGGGGAGAGGGGCAAAGGAGGTTCAGAACCCCCTAAGTGCACCTCTGGGACCACAGCTTGAGGTGTAGGTTTAAATGGAGGAACGGAGGGATGCATAGGTATGCAGGCCTGATCATGGTGTTTTCTTACCCATCATCCTTGTCTCAGCTCCAGTGCCTCCTGCTAGGAGGCTGACAGATTGTCAGCACTGTGTGGACTGTTCTGGGAGACACGCTCGCCCACTGGTGAGCACCAGGCTCCTAGTTTATTTCTTCTCCTGGCGGCGTGAGATTCAATTCTAGTTTCTTGAGGTGTCTTGTTTTTCTCCCTCCCTCCCTCCCTTCCTGTTTTTTTAGACAGGGTCTCTACATAGCCCTGGCTATCCTGGAACTCACTTTGTAAACCAGGCTGGCCTTGAACTCACAGAGATCCACCTGCTGCTGCCTCTTAAGTGCTGGGATCGAGGATGTGTGTTACTTCACCTGGCTAAATTGTCATCTTTACTGTTATTTTATGTGTATGGGTGTTTTGCCTGCTTGTATGTCTCTGCACCATGTATATGCAGTTCCTGTGGAGGCTAGAAGAAGGCATCAGATTCCCCTGGGATAGGAGTTTTGAGTTGTTATGTGGGTGCTGGGGATCCAACTCAGGGCCTCTGGAAAAGCAATCAATGCTCTTAACTACTCAGCCTTCTGTCTGCCCTGCCCCCCAGGAGTACCTTGTCTTAATTGTCTGATATCCATAGGAGGCCATGGTATCTGTTTCTAATATCTTCACTCCTGCAAGTATTTCTTCACCCTCATTACAGCTACTTAAAACATCCCTACTAGAGGCTTAAAGTAACATTAAAAATGATTACTTCTGGCTGGGCAGTGGTGGCACATGCCTTTAATCCCAGCACCTAGAGGCAGGCGGATCTCTGAGTTTGAGGCCAGTGTGGTCTATAGAGTGAGTTCCAGGACACCCAGGGCTACAAAGAGAAACTCTGTCTCAAAAACCAAACCAAACAAAACAAAAAAATCACTTCTTACCTTCCAGAGTTTTGGAGTGAGTTGGACTCAGCAAAATGGTGGCTTTACAAAAGCTTGCAGTTGGATGGTGGCGGGGCTGGGAGTCCATTCAAGGTCTCATTTCCTCACATGGGCTGCAGTTCACATGTGGTCTGGCCCAGGGGATCAACAGAAAATGTCCCCAGAAACCCATGAGGTTGTGTCATCTTTTATGACCTGGCTTCAGAAGTCACATTACTGGCTGGGCCTGGTGACCACAGGACGCACATCTGTAATCCCAGCACTCAGGATACGGTGGTGGGAGAATAAGGAATCAAGGCCAGCCTGAGCAACGTGGGAACACACCACCCAACAGCAGATAATCCCCAATGCCGAGACTGTGGTGAGTCCCTGAGGCGAGTCCTAGTCTATTGTGGGACATAGAATCTACCTTTTGATAGACAGCAAACTTGCAAATATGTTGTTGAAGCCACCACAGTGTGACCTATGGTCACAAATCACTTACGTTCCTCCCTGTGTCTTTTCAAGACTCCGCCCCACTCTTTCTACAGCACCAGGCTTAGTTTATAAAGACCCTGTCACCCACATTAAGTTCAAGTGTGCATGAAGGTCCTGGCCTGTGGTTTCTCAGGTCTTCACAGCTTGAGTGCCAATTCTCTCGGTCTGAAGTCCTATGACATCGGGACATAAGTCATGAGTCCCTTACATGCCCAGCATTTACTGGCAAGAGGCATGTATGACAGACCCTCACATTCAGGAGGCAAAGCACAAGACCCCCAGGTACTGATCTAGAGATGACCACATGCTGTCAGTTTGTAGAGCAGGGTTCAGTTCTTGTGCTGGGAGTGCTACACATGCCTTAGTACATAATGCTCTGGTCTGGCTTTCCACAAGGATATATAGCTACATATACACACACATGCACATACACACATGCACATACACACACGCACATACACACACGCACATACACACACGCACATACACACACACACACACACACACGCACATATACACACACGCACATACACACACACGCACATACACACACATGCACATACACACACATGCACATACACACACATGCACATACACACACATGCACATATACACACATGCACATATACACATGCACATACACACACATGCACATATACACACATGCACATACACACATGCACATACACACACATGCACATATACACACATGCACATACACACACATGCACGTATAGACAGTGTTAGCTAAATAGAACAAAGCACTATAAGCTTAGGTGATTTGAAACCACAGAAAGTGATAGTGTAAGGAGGCTGAAGGTCTAACATGAAGTTATCAAAAGAGCCATGCTCCCCCTAGAACCTGTGGCAATCCTTCCTTTGACATCCTTTGTTGGTAAATGCATTGTACCCTTCCTCCAAACTCCCAAGGCTTTCTGCCTGTGTGTCTTCACAGTGTCTCTGTCGGTGCCTGGTACTCCCATTTCCAAATTTCCCCTTGTTATAACAATCCAGATCACCCAAAGGAGCTCATTTAACTTGCTTTCCTCCATGAAGACATTTCTCTGTGTAGCCCTGGCTGTCCTGGAACTCACTCTTGGAGCTCTACCTGCCTCTGTCTCCCAGAGTGCTGGGATTAAAGGTATGTACCACTAATACCCAGCAAAGACACTGCTTTTAAATGAAGCTACATTGTGGGGCTGGGTTAGGCTCTTGTGGTAGTTTGACTATGATGCCCTCATTAAGTCTTGGTAATGTTTGTTTTGTTTTTTGAGACAGGGTCTCTTCATGTAGCCCTAGCTATCCTGCAGCTCACTATATAGACCGGGTAGGCCTTGAATTCAGAAAGATACACCTGCCTCTGCCTCCCAAGAATTGTAAGCATTTGAATACTTGGTCCCTAGTTGGCCATTTGGGGAGGACTAGAAGGTGTGACCTTGGGCTGGAGAGAAGGCTCATTGGTTAAGAGCACTGGCTGCTCTCCCAGAGGACCAGGGTTCAATTCCTAGCATCCACATGACAGCTCACAACTGTCTGTAACTCCAGTTCCAGAGGATCTGACACCCTCCCATAGACATACATGCAGACAAAACATAAATGCACATAAAATAAAAATAAACTTTAAAAAAAGGTGTGACCTTGCTGAAGGGACTATATCACTGGGGGTATGCTTTGAGGTTGCAAAAAATGTGTGCCATGTTTAGTTAGCTCTTTCTGCTTCCTGCTGGTAGTTTGAGAAGGGAGCCTTCACCTCTCAGCTTCTGCCCTAGCTGCCTGACACCTGCTGCCTCCACTCTGCCATCATGGACTCTAATGCTCTGGAAACATAAGCCCCAAATAAATTCCTTTTTTCCCCCCTATAAGTTGCCTTGGTCATGGCATTTGTCACATCAGTAGAAAAGTTACTAATACAGACCTCAGCAGATCTTTTTGTGGAAACACAGTTTGACTCCAAACAGCTGGACTCAGTGAGATGCTTCTCACCGAATCTCTCAAGCAGCTGTTGTCAAATGCTGGCTAGGGCTGGTGTCATCCCTTCCTCCCTTACATGGATACTGCTATCAGCTAGAACTCCTCCTCCTCCTTTTCCTCCTCCTCCTCCTCTTCTTCTCCCTCTTCTTCTTCCTCTTCTTTATCTGAGACAAGGTTTCTCTGTGTAGCCTTGGCTGCCCTGGAACTCACTCTGTAGACCAGGCTGGCCTCCAGTTCGCAGAGATCTGCCTGTCTCTGCCTCCTGAGTACTCCATGCACCGCCACCACCCAGATTAGCTAGAATCCTTCTTGAGCTCCCTCCACACACAAGGCTGGACATCTCAGAGCACGGCTGTCAAAGAGAAGAGGATCAGACTCCACCCATCAAGGGCAGACTTATCAATGAATTCACAGACCTATTTCTAAACCTCTCCCTTTGTTCCCTAATCCTTCATGTTGACAGCAAACTGTTTTGTAAAACTCTGACAATGATATTTTCTTGGTTACAATTCTTTGTTTGAGTGTGTTATGTACATGCATGTGTGTCTGTGTGTTCATGTGTATATATGCTTTTGCATGCATGCATGTAAAAAAAAAAAAAAAACCAAAGTTGACATGAGGTGTCTTCCTCAATTGCTTTCTACCTTGTTTACTGAGGTGGAGTCTATCTGAAGACAGCCCAACTCAGCTAGTCTAAGATAGAGTCTATGTGGACACAGAGGTACCCAATTCAGCTAGTTTAGATAGGCAACTTTCCAGGAATTCCTATGCTCTGTTGGGTGTTGAGATTACAGGCAGCTGTCACATCTGTCTGGCTTTTAGCATGGGTCCTGGGGATCTGAGCTCTGGTCCTCATGTCTGCACAGCAAGAATTTAATCCACAGAGCAATCCCAGCCCACCACAGTTCTTTAATAATGTTTCACTGCTGGTGAGATAGAAGCCAAACTTTTGTTGTTGTTCCACAGTAGAGACCAGGCTGGCCTTGAACTCACACAGATCCACTTGCTTCTGTGTGGTGATATTGTCTGAGGTCAGAGAACAGAAAAACCACTAGATAAACACAGAAGCTGGAAAATGGTGGCACACATACCTTTAATCCTAGTATTCCGGAGGCAGAGATCTGTCTGGATCTCTGTGAGTTCAAAGCCACAATGGAAACAGCCAGGCATGGTGAGTCATGCCTTTAATCCCAGGAAGTGATGGCAGGAAGCAGAAAGGTCTATAAGGCGTGAGGACCAGGAATGAGAGCTGGTTAAGCTTTCAGGCTTTTGAGCAGCTCAGCTGAGATCCATCTGGATGAGGACTCAGAGGCTTCCAGTCTGAGGAAATAGGATCAGCTGAGGAATTGGCAAAGTGAGGTTGGCTGTGGCTTGTTCTGCTTCTCCGATCTTCCAGCGTTCACCCCCAATACCTGGCTCTGGGTTTGTTCTTATTAATAAGACCATTTACGATTCATGCTACACTTCTGCCTCCAATGTGCTGGGATTCAAGGCATGTGCCATCATATCTGGCTAGAAGCCAAACTCTTGAAAGTGACCCCTGAGGCTTGCGTTTCTGCTGTCCCATCCACCCCAGACCATGGAGGGTCCATCCACGGCTGTCCATGTGACATCTCCTTGAAAGCAATGGGACAGGAAGTTTCCAGAGCAACACAAAATGAAACCAAAGCAGGCCTATTCAGGCACTCCGAAGGCACCTATAAAACCAACAAAAGTGACTGCATCAGAAGTGACCTTGTGACTTAGGCTTGCCAAAAGCATGTGCGTATGGTTAGCCACAGAGGCCGTTCATCAGTGATCCTTCCAGTGATAGCAGGAGAGAGGAGACTTGGCTCAACGGCCCATTCTGAAACCCCTACAGTGGAGACAACTATCTGGATCCCTTAACTGAATGACTCCACGCTCAGCTGCTCTGATAATGGCCTGGCTCCCAGGTGCTTTGTGTGGGAGAGAACACACTAAGCTCTAAGCAGTGCTTTTGGGGGATTTGACTGCTAAACACACCCACAGCTCTCCACAGATGAATGCACTGACCTTCTAGCATTCATTGTCAGCCTCCTGGGGGTGGGGGTAAGTGGGAGCCAATCGGATCTGCAATGCACCTGGTGGATTTCGGAGCCCACATGGCTGAGGAGCTCCAAGAGTGAAATTGGAGAGAGGCAGCTAGGACGGAAGATCCAAGACAGAAATCCATCTCAGGAGCTTGCCGTCACTTCCTTTGGTTCTGAGCACTTTATCCTCTGCATCACCCTAATCTCAGCCTGGGGACACTCAGCAGAGCACATGCCGTGATGCAATGCTTTTACCCACTAACAGCCTAGGTAACTAGCTAGAGGTGAGGGTAGCCTCCTGTTGAGAAGTGAGGTTAAGCCCTGCCCCTGTTGTCTCTAGCTGGAGAGGTCCTTGAACAGAGAATCAGGCTTCTGTTGTGAGGAAAAAGCAGATAAATATTGTATTTCTCTTAGATGCCCCATGACTCCAAGGCCAGGGCAAGAGAGTCACAGAGCGATGAAGGTTTCTGCTGACTCAATAGAAGGTTGACTATCAATGTCCTGAGTGCCCACATAATAGGACTGTCCAGGGGCAGAGATATACACCCAGTCCCAACCACACCAGGTTGGCTAATAGGCAGGTATCTTCCAGTGTGAAAACAAACACGTGACCCTATGCTTTCATCTCCAGCTCAGTCTCTGCTACCAGAGACATCCCTCAGTTCAGCCCTTGGTTGATCCTATACAAAAGTCACTAAGTGGTGTGTAATGGTGGAAATCATTTACTTCTTTGATGGCTTCATCAGCTGTAGGTTGCTGATGACACAGAGAACTCTAGACACCACTGGGTAGGATCTTGGGGTTCTGGGGTGTTATTGGACAGAGATGTCATTCACAGAGTTGGGATGGGTGGACACTTTGGCCTGAACCCATCTCATCCAGTGTGAGTGGAATAATGGGTAAGGAGATCTAATTTGGAACAAGATGAAGGGGCAGTTGTTGCACATGTGGACATACTAAATGCCATTGCATTTTCAGTGTGAGTTACAAAAGGGGCACAGGATGGGAGAGAGATGGAACCAGAGGGCAGGGAGAGGTCTCAGAATTGCCATGCATCTGTCCTGTCCAATGTCTTGGAACTCCTTTCAAATCAGTGGGGTAATGTAGCAAGGCGAGACCACATCAGGTTGGTCCCAGTTTGCTACTTGGGATTAATGTATCATGAAAGAAATAAAGGATGTGGATGGGGCCAATTATAAAGTCAGCAGTGTTAGGAACATCAGCCAACAGGCGTTTCACCCTGGGGACTTCCTGTTTGTCCCGTGGTTCTTCCTTCTTCCTCCACCTCCCATCCCAGCTCTACCCCAACCAGCTTGCCCCAGAAAGAAAGCACTCATGGAGTAGACCTCAGTAGTTGGGGAGGAAGAGACAGCTGTGGGTTCCGAATAGAATTCTGGGTCACCACTGACCATGTGAGAGAGTGTGAGCAAGTTATTTTAGCCTCTGTGAGTCCCAGTTTCTCCAGATGTGAAATGGAGGCTTTACACCTGCCATGAAAACAGAAGGCTCAATGGGATGTTACCTGAGAGGTGTCTGGCAGGTAGCACCTTCCCATTCCACTCATGGTGGTCACTTCCAGGTGTTTCCACTTTGTGTTTTGGTATTGTTTTTCAAATGATGGCTGTTAATCTGTATAATCTTAATAGGAATGGAGGAAACAATTACAGCACAAGTTTTTGTTTTGTTTTGTTTTTTAATTTTTATTTATGTATTATGTATACAGAAGAGGGGGCCAGATCTCATTGCAGATGGTTGTGAGGCACCATGTGGGTGCTGGGAATTGAACTCAGGACCTCTGGAAGAGCAGTCGGTGCTCTTAACCGCTGAGCCAGCTCCCCAGCCCCTGTAGCACAAGTTTTTGAGGAAGGGGTAATAATAGTAATCCTGTGTGTGGTGTCTTCTATGGTCTGCTTCACAGGCTCCAGAATCACCTGGAGACAAAACTCTGGTGTGTCTGTGAGGGATTATCCAAGTTAGGGTCATCGAAACTGAAGAGTCACCTTAACTGTGTGAGTGGTAACACTTCCCTGGGCTGGGGTCCTAGGCATCACCCAAGGAGACAGCTCTCCAGTCTCTTTGCATCTGACTGCATTCCTGTGACCAGCTGCCACCCAAGGCTTCTGCCGCCATTTCCTCCCTGTCAGGACAGACTGTGTCCCTTTTAATTGTAGGTGGATATAAACCCTTCCTTTCTTAGGTTGCTTTTGGGCATATGTTTTGCCACAGCAGTGAGGAAAGTGACTAATTCACCAACCACGTTCAGGATCTTTCTCACATTGCAGCCCTGTTTAGTCCTTTGCAAGGACAACTAACTCTCTCTTCCCCAACAGCTCTGTGAAGCTGGGTCCGCTGGGATCTGATTGGACACAAGAGGAGAAGCAGTCAGAATGCTTCCCAGAGTGGTGGCTGACTCTAGAACTTTTCCAGGAGGAAATTTGAACAAATCTCCTTCAGACAAGGCACTAACAGCAAACCAAAGTACAATTCCACCAAAGTCCTATTTGGGGGACCTGTGAGTTTATTGAGCTTACTTACAGAGCCTAGGTGACCCCAACACAACTGCACCCCTGGAAAGTCTCACCTGAGCATGGGCAACGGTATCCCCATCCCTACATAAAGTCCCTCTTTAGTTAACCTTTCACCATCTATGCATTCTAGCACTTTCCTAGATTGTGAAGCCCATGCAATAAGGGCACAATCAGGCAGCTAGCTGAGAGGTCCAGTGGGGAGGGGCTGGAATCTCAGGTGCAGGTCCAGTGACCCTCTCCACCCCATCCTTCTGCAAGCAAGTGTGAGCAAGCAAGTGTGAGCAAGCAACAGGCCCAATCTGGAGCACATGGTGCAGGGACTTGCAGCTGTTGTGATGAAGACAATGGTTGTTATGTGTAGAGGACAGCGCCCAACAACAGTAGTGCATGTCCCTAATCCAGCACTTGGGAGGTGGAAGTCATGAGTTCAAGCTCAGCCTTGGCTACTTAGTGACTTTGAGGTAGCCTGGGCTCGAAATGCAATGAAACAAAACAAAAATAGAAACCAGGTCCGACTCTTTACCCCTGCTGATGTGTTTATTTGTTGAAGAACATCTTTATCCCTCTCCTTATTTAACAAAAAATTATTGAGGTGAATTTTTTTTTTTTTTGGTTTTTTGAAACAGGGTTTCTCTGTGTAGTTTTGGTGCCTGTCCTGGATCTTGCTCTATAGACCAGACTGGCCTCAAACTGGAGGTGAAGTTTTAAAATGATGTTTTAAAGATTTCTTTTTCATCTTAGTGGTACAGGCAGGATACTTATTGGAACTGGAGTCACAGACAGCTGTAAACTGCCATGTGGGTGCTGAGAGTTGAACCTGGGGTCCCCTGGAAGAGCAGCCAGTGCTCTTACCTGACACACCATCACTCCAGGCCCCTGAGGTGAAATTCTTATATAATGAACTACTATAAAGTGAAACAACCAATGGAATTTATTTTATTTGTAAATGTTGTACAGCTACCACCTTTGTATAACTTTAAAACATTTCCTTTACTTATTGAACAGTTTCCTCCTGTTAAAATCCACCCCAGATGCTGGGACCCACCTGTAGGCAGAAGTTTCTGTCTCACCAGCAACTCCCAAATACCCAGCAGTTGCTTCCCCAATTACTACACAGAGGCTTATATTAATTATAAATGCTTGAACAGCAGCTCGGGCTTATTACTGACTAGCTCTTACACTTAAATTAACCCATAATTCTTATCTATGTTTAGCCACGTGGCTTAGTTCCTTTCCTCAGTATGGTATTCTTATCTTGCTTCCTCTGTGACTGGCGATTCCTGACTCTACCCTTCTCCTTCCCATCATCCTCAGTTTGGCTTTTCTGCCTAACTTCCTGCCCAGCTCCCAGCCTCCCAGCCTGTCAGCTTTTTCTTTTTCTTTTTCTTTTTCTTCTTTTGAGCAGAGGATCAATCCCAGGGCCTTGTGCTTGCTAGGCAAGTTCTAAATCCCCAACCCCCTGCCATCTTTTTGTTAACCAACAAGAGCAACACATATTCACAGCATACAGAAGGACATCCCACAGTGCCCACCAATCTGTATTCTGGCTCTAGATTGATCTTGTCAGGATGCTGCATATAATGGAATCATATATGTAATTTCTGTTAAAGACAGGATCTCACTCTGCAGCTAAGCCTGACTTGGAATTTATTATGCAGCTCGACACAGCCTCAGATTTATAGTAACCCTCCTGCTTCAACTTCCTGAGTGCTAGGATTGTGGGCATGAGTCATCATGCCTGGCTCAATGTGTGATTTTCGTTGTTGTTTCTGTTCTTATTTTGCTTAGTATAGTGTTTTGCAGGCTTCTCCACATCATGGCATGCAGTAGCACCGCTCTAGGATGGAAGAAACACTTCATCTTGCATGGAAAGCACACCTTGTTCATCCATTCATCATGATGGACAGTTGGTCGTTTCTGCCCCTTGTGTGTCACAGAGATGAGCACGCATGGACATGTCCCTGTTTGTGTTCCGGTTCTCAGTTCTCTGGAGCTCACACCCAGGAAGAGGACTGTGCTGTCATGTGTCGATTCTACACAAAGCTTTTTAGAGGAATCACTGAGCTGTTTTCCTCAACATGCTCGACAACACCCTGCCACTTATTTTTGTGATGCTCGAGACCGACCTGACAGCCGTAGGCAGGCTAGGCAAGCACTCCACCATTGAGCTACATCCTGAGCCCCAAAACTTGTTCTTTCTGTTTTGTTTTCTTCTTTAACATGATGCTGATGGGTTTAGGAAGTGGTAGCTCACTGTGATTAAATAATGATGTTGCATTCTCCTAGATGTCCCTTTGCGTATCTTCTTGGGAGAAATGTCTTCTCTGGTCCTGTACCTATTTCTCTGTCCCTCTCTCACTGGATTGATTTGTGCCTTCAACTGATGGTTGCTACAACAAAAAGCACAGAGTGGGTAATTTACAATCACTGGGGTATACTTGGTTCATGGTTTTGGAAGTTTGGAAGTCTGAGAGCTTATCACCAAATCTGTGGATGGCCTTTGTTCTGTGTGACAGCATGATTGGAGGTGACACCATGCAAACCACACAGGAGAGTCACAGCGAGGATGGGAACCGAACTTCCTTTATTGGGAGCCTATTCCTGCAATTCTAATCCACTCCTCAATAGTGACACTAATCAGCTCACAAGGGCAGAGTCCTCAGGACATAATCACCTCTTAAAGGTGGCAGCTTTTAACACCTACAGTGCAATTCAATTTCATCGTGAGTTTTGGTTGGGACTTTCAAACTATAACAGGTTATGATTTTTGTTGAGTTATGAAAGTTCTCTAGACAGAATTCTGTGATTTAGAAGGGGGACTATGTCCAGATAAAGACATCATACATTGAAAATATCATAGATCAAAAATGCTCCAGATATCCCTAATATTGCAAGCACACAATAAAGGGTTGATTGTTTACCCAGGTAGTTATCTTCCTGCATTGCCTGTAACTGGCTCCCAGACCTTAGCACAACAGACTCCATGATGGAATTACTATTCAGGCCATGAAACTCAAGCATGCAGACAGTATCACCAGCCAAAATGAAAACAAAGACCTAATCCACCCAAGTCCATAGTTCTGGGAAAGTCTCTAAATGTACTAACCTTGCCTTTTGACTTCTGTAGTTCTGCTTCTGGCTAACTGTTCTTGTTAAATGAAGTATGTCAACCCAGAACATGTTTTTGTGCTTAAAAGCTCACCATGACACAGGCTCGGGGCTACACAGGGATCCCGAGCACCCAGTGTACTCACCAGCCAGCTAATAAAGACTTTTTATTGGCTTAAACACAGGTCCACGCATTGTGAACAGCCAGCATCGTGAGATTATTATATTGGATGGATGTTGCTTGCCCGTGAAAAGATCTTACAGTTCAAAACTTGTAGTGGAGTCCTCAGTACGAGTCCCAGCTTGTGGGGTTTTTAGATACTAAACCCTGACTGGATATACAGATAGACAATTACTTTTCTATTGCTGTGAAAAAGACCATGACCGAGGTGACTTACAGAAGAGAATTTGTTTGGGGCTTATGGTTCCTGCGGGATGATAGTCGGTGATGGTGAAGAAGTAGTAGCAGGCAGCCGAGAGCTCACGTCTCCATCCACAAACTTGAGCTGACTCAAAACCGTACGCGTCTTTTGAAGCATCCCCCCTCCCCCCAGCCCAAGTCAGATACTTCTTCCAGCAAAGCCACACTTGCTACACTCCTTCACTAACAGCCACAGGTGGGGTCCAAGTATTGAAATGTCAGGAACTTATGGGGGGGGGGGGTCTCATTCAAATCACCACAGCCGCAAACATTTTCTCCCACCTACAGGTTGTCTGTCTTTCACCCCACTGACAACGTCCTCTTAGCTTTGTTTCACATTTTTTCTCTTTGAAATGGGCTTCGGACTGGCTGGCCTTGGACTCATGGTAATTCTTCTGCCTCAGCCTTTCAAAAGTCCTGGGCTTATAGATGCACACCACCACACCAAGCTTGATAATGTCTTTTGATGCACAGAAGATTTCAAATCCGACAAGCTGAACCGATTTCTTTTTCTCGGGCTGCGCTTGCTTTGATGGCACAGCTTGAAATCCATCACCAGATCCAAGGTCAGAAAGTTTTACCCCAGGTTTCTACTAAGACTTCAGTGGCTATAGCTGTTCCGTTTGGAATGTTTGATCCATTTTGAGATTTATCTATCTATCTATCTATCTATCTATCTATCTATTTATTTGTGTTTTTCAGGACAGGGTTTCTCTGTATAGCCTTGGCTGTCCTAGAACTCACTCTGTAGACCAGACTGGCTTTGAACTCATAGAGATCTTCCTGCCTTTGCCTCCCGAGTGCTGGGATTAAAGGCCTAAACCACCAACACCTGGCTTGAGGTAATTTTTTATATAATTCTTTTGCATGTGGAAACTTGGTTGCCCTTGTCCCTACTACTCCAGAAATCACCCCTCCTCCACTGAGCAGTCTCCTCATATGATATCCATCTCTCTGGGGTAGGCATGGACAAGTAGAGAAGAGCTGGTGACTCCTCTCTTGGTCTACACACAAGGGAGTTAGCCGGGATGGGCCGCTCAGCGTGCTGGAAGACATTGGAGAGACTTTCCAGAGCTGCCGGGGGCTTACTCTAAGTGTCCAGTTGATGCTTTTACCAAAGATAAGCTGAGCGGCACTGCAAAAATGACTCAGTCATAAAATGCGTAAGTCTAATACATGCTGCAAACCATTATGACAATATCCAAATTCAATAGTTAGAGCTCATGCATGTGACAGGGGAAGTGACATGATTTCCCATTGCTTGGATAGTTTACTTCTTTTATTTGTTTTTCTAATACTTTTGAAAGCAAGGTGCTCTCCAAGCTGGTAATTAATTATAGCTGACCTTTTACTGTATACACCTTCTGTGGTGGCCTGTGAAGTATTCTTGTCTCTGCCTTACAGATGTGGAAACAGAGGCAAAAATAAGTCAATGTTCTTGTAGCTGAAGTTTTCCTGTGTCCCAGCCTGCCGGCAGTCAGGACAAATCTCTCCCACTCACATCCCCCAAGTAAACACACAGACACTTACATTACTTATAAACTGTATGGCCGTGGCAGGCTTCTTGCTATCTGTTCTTATATCTTTTTGTTTTGTTTTGGTTTTTGGTTTTTTTTCAAGACAGGGTTTCTCTATAGCTTTGGAGGCTGTCCTGGAACTCGCTTTGTAGACCAGGCTGGCCTTGAACTCACAGAGATCCACCTGCCTCTGCCTCCCGAGTGCTGGGATTACAGGCGTGCGCCACCACAGCCCTGCTCTGTTCTTACATCTTAAATTAACCCATTTCTATAAATCTATAAGTTGCCACGTGGCTCGTGGCTTACTGTTATCTTAACATCTGCCTCTCATCACAGCTGGCAGCATCTCCTGACTCAGCCTTCTTCCACCCAGCATTCTCCTCTCTCCTTGTCCTGCCTACACTATCCTTCCTGTCTGGCTACTGGCCAATCAGCGTTTTATTTATCAGTCAATCATAGCAACATATATTGACAGCATACAGGACATCCCACAGCATATTCTTGCTTAAGGCAAGTTCTTTTCTTAAGATTGTATTTTTATTTTATGTGCATTAGTATTTTGCCTGCATGTTTGTCTATAAGGGGATGCCAGAACCCATGGAATTGGAGTTACAGACATGTGTGAGCTGCCATGTGGGTTCTGGGAATTGAACCCAGATCCCCTGGAAGAGTGGCCAGTGCTCTTGACAACTGAGCCATCTCTCCAGCCCCCAAAGATCCTGTCTTAAAAAAACAAAAACACAAACAAAACAAACAAAATACAAGAATGGGATCTGAGCCCTGCTACACATGGTATTCCAGAGAGTGTCAGCAGAAATACACGCTACCTTAATTAAAGAACAAAAATATAAATAAGCTCCAAACAGACCCATCTAATTAAATCTGGAGCTTCTGTGGCCTATATATATTTCAGCCAATGAAACTGAAATTAAACAGTAATAGTGCATAGGCCTCCAATGGATCAGAGCAGAGCCAACATAGCCGAGTCCTTTATCTAGATAGGCTTGGGGTACACACCATGTATATTTTTGTTTTGTTATGCTTATTTGCTTGGTTTTTTTTTCTTTTTAGACTACATCTCAACATGTAGTGCAGGCTGGTCTTGAACACTCTATGTAGCCCATGCTGGTTTCAAACTTTGGGTCCTCTTGTTTAAGCCTCCCCAGTACTAGGATTTAAGCATGAGCCACTGTACTGGCTGTATATAATATATTTGATATTATATATCATGTACACGGCGAGGCTATCACTATAGATAAGCAAGTTAACGCGTCTTTAACCTTCCACAATTATTTTTTGTGGGGTGTGTGTGTATTAAACATACCTTCAACCTGTACTCTTATCAAATTTTTGACTTCCTTATGCAAATCAGACCCTTACAGTGGCAGTTTCTTCCCCTTCTGACCCTGTCAAGCAGACGATCCCAAGAGTTTTCTTAAGTTGGTTCTGATATAAAGCTGTCATTTCTAGAGTTCAGAAAGCCAGGGCAAGATCTGTTCCTTCTCTTGTGGCTGATTCAGGACAACACATCAAACAGATGAGGAACTGTTTGGACTGCTCCAAGACCACTGGCCAGCAGGGACAAGCCAGCTGGCCTGTCTAGAATTTTGCTTCTCTGTTGGAGGCTGGAGAGGCTGCAGTCTAATTAGAGTTATAAATGTCTTAAGCCACAGGCCACAATAGGCCTGGCCCAGCCTGAGGCAGCAAACTGAGATGGCCATGGGCATTTTTATTTATCTGCCATCTCCAGTTCTGAAAATTTCTCCCATAGGAATTAATATGGAAAGTACAAATATTTTAATATAAATACTATTTTCCCTTCATAATTGATTAAAAATCAAGATCTAAGGTGACATGAAATTCTTACATAAAGGATTAAATTAAATGAAATACAATTCAAGCATTACAAAGATAAAGCTGTTTTTTTTTTTTTTCAATAAAAAGTTGTTTAAGGACCGGGTGGATAGCTCAATGGTTAAGGGCCGAAACTACTCTTGTAGAGGATCTGAGTTTGGTTCCCACCACCCCTGTTGGGCAGCTCACAACCACCTGTAACTCTGGTCCCAGGATATCTTACAACCTCTTCTGGATTCCGCAGGTACCTGCACTCACATGTAACCCCCCTGCCCCATATACACAGGTTTAAAATTAAATACATATTTAAATACATGTTTAAAAAGAAGTTTGTTGTAAATGAAAAAGAAGAGTTAAATTAGAAGAGAACCACCTAGGAGACACACTTGTGAGTGTCTCTCCAGCCAGGGAGGTTTAACCATGGTGGAAATACCTACCCTGACGTCATCCCTTGGGCTGGGGTCCCTGACTGAATCAAAGAAAAAGTGAGCTGAGCACCAGCCCTCACCTCCTTCTTCACTGTATGCAGTGTGACTGCTTGCCTTACTTCCCTGCTGCCAGGCCTTCCCACCAGCATGGACTGCAGTCTCAACCTGTGAGCCAAAACAAGCCCCTGGCTTAGGAGACCCAGGCCGGGTATGTACGTCATGGCAGTGAGCAAAGTGATGGATACAGTCAACAAAGGATGAAAGTATAAACCCTTTTAGCAATGACAGACCTGACTATGGAGGATCCTGGAAGGTTTTGTGCTTTCCTGGTCTTCAGATTTTCCTGTAATTTTTATATAATAAATAGTAAATGTACAATATATGTTTATGCATGGACAGAGAAAATGTAAATCTACATGTGCATGTAAAAATAAGCCAAAGCCTGAGTTTCTTAGCTGTTTTTAGGAAAGAAAAACAAATCTGAGCTCTTCAGTACTGTTGTTGTCCTAAGAGGAAGCTTGTCCTTTTAGCCCTGTATGGAGGCCCTCTCCCTAGCCCACCTGGAGAGCTGAGAACAGATGAAGTCCTGGCTCTGAAACCTTTCTTCTCACTTCTCACAACCACTGTCTCTTACAGCATCAGGGCCTTGTGATTGACATGTCTCAAGGCAGCTACAGAGTAGACTGTGGGAGCCCAACATGCAGGGGAGGTGCCTTGCACACAGCTGGGTGTACAGTGTTTAACTGACAGGGTAGAGCTCTTGGACTTCCAGGTCCCCCTCGAACCCAGGATGGAGGTCTGTCTATAACCTCTCTAACCTTCATTGACCAGTTTCGACAGGGAAGGTCTGGAGTATTTTTAAAGGTACTCCTCAAAGTGGGGCATTTCCCTTTTCTGCTCCATGTGTGTCTGTATTTAACATTAGAGGGATACTATTGGTCAAGTCTCTGCTCATGTCTTCATGGAAGAGACGTGAGCTCTAAGTATGTGAGGACCACAGCCTCACAGCTTGGTGTGGGGACAGGCAAGAACATGCCCGGGTCATGTGCTATGTCCAGCCTGTGACATAACCTTGGACCAGTTTCTCGTCATTCTGTATTTCAAAAGTAGAAACAACAAAATCCGTGGATAGGGTTGCTAGGAATATTGAGATTCACAAACACATGACCCAGCCCATGGCACAGTATGGCTGTGTCTGGACATTATGTTGCTATAGCCAAATACCTGAGAGAAACAACTTAAGAGGAAGGAGTGATCTTGGGTCATGGTTTCATAAGTGTCCTCCATGGTTGCCTGGCTCCATTGTTGTGGGCTTGAGGTAAAGCCAAACAACATGGTAACCGGTGCATATGACAGAAGCTGCTTGGCTCATAGTGGTCTGAAAACAAAGAAAGACGGGATACAACCTTCCAGTGCATGCTACCTGCAACCCACTCCCCTGCCTAGACCCCAAATCCCAATATTGCCATCATGTGATCAAGGGTAAATAAGCTGATAATGCCAGAGCACTCTGGAACCGAGAGCCCAATGCTTGAGTCTTCAGGGAAATCTCAGATTCAAACTACAGCAGCTCCCTGGAGATTCCCTTGTTTAAAAAAAAAAAAGGATGATACCTTAGGATCTTAAAACATATTCTTCAATAAAGGAGGGACTCATGGGGTCCCATTTCTACTTGAGGAGCTGCTGGTATAGATGGGCACTGGAGGAGACAAAGTCAGTTTTCTTTGAGGGTTTGACCCATGGCAAGTTTCCCAAGCTCCGATGGGTATAGACTCCATGCATAGGGACAACAACACTAATTGGATTCCGTAGGTTATAAAAAAGAAAAACAATTGAATTTGGAAGGGAAGTGGAAGAGGTAGAGTGGGAGAATGGTAGTGAACATGATTTAAACACACTGTATATGTGTATGAAATTATCGAAAAATAAGTCAAAATCATTCCCTAGCACCAGGAGATGGCTCAGTGGATGAAATGGTGCATGAGGACCTGATTTTGGATCCCCAGCATCCACACAAAAGTGGGTAGTCACTGACCAGTCAGTCTAGCTGAATTGGTGAGTTCCAGTTTCAATGAGACCCCTAACTCAAAAAATAAGGTGGAGAGTGATTGAGAACAATACCAGACATCAACCTCAAGCCTACCCTGCACGTGTGGTGTACACACACACACACACACACACACACACACACACACACACACACACCTCCAGAGTGAGACCGTGGGGAGGAGCTAGATGGCTATCTACCAGGGACAGAAAATGTGATGGAAATTACAGAAGAAGAAGGCAGAGGAGGAGGAGGAGGAGGAGGAGGAGGAGGAGGAGGAGGAGGAGGAGGAGGAGGAGGAGGAGGAGGAGGAGGAGGAGGAGGAGGAGGAGGAGGAAGAGGAGGAGGAGAAGGAGGAGGAGGAGGAGGAGGAGGAGGAGGAGGAGGAGGAGGAAGAGGAGGAGGAGGAGGAGGAGGAGGAGGAGGAGGAGGAGGAGAAGAAGAAGAAGAAGAAGAAGAAGAAGAAGAAGAAGAAGAAGAAGAAGAAGAAGAAGAAGAAGAAGCAGCAGCAGCAAAAATGGTCGGCAAACATCATAAAAGTTGCTGATGTTTATCCTAATCGGAAACCCTGACTAAAATAAGTGGTCTCTGCACTCTGTCTGACTAGAAAGGATTCAGAATTATGTCTATCCTAAGCATTTGTGAGGGTAGAGTTGGACAAAATCAATTGAAAGTCCCACTTTCAATTGATTTTATGAAGCTGGTTTCATGGCCCACTCCTAACATTCGGGAGGCTGACACAGAAGATCTTGAATTCAAGGCTAGCCTGGGATGCAGAGTGAGATCTTATCTCAAAACACAACCCCCCCCCCCAAAAATGTTTTACCACATTGGAGAGCTAAGAGGTAATAAAGCAGAACACACACACACACACACACACACACACACACACACACACACACACGAATTGCATTTTTTGGTATGTATACCCGAGAATTCCTAGCATGATTATGGAAAGAGAACATCCATTAGTATGCTGCTTGTACTAATAACAAACACAAGAATGGATACCATGATGGTATTTAATTGCAGGGAGTTAGGAGCACTGAATTATGCGATGGTTATCTCTGAGTATCTTCCTTCCTCACTCCCTCCCTCCCTTCCTTCTTCCTTCCTTCTCTCCCTCCCATTCATCATCCTTCTCATCCCTCTTCTCTTCCTTCCTCCCTCTCTCCCATACATCTCTCCTCACATCCTTCATCTCCCACATCCTCCCATCCTTCTCTCTTCCTCTTCCTTCATGTTCTGTATTTTGTTAATATTAGTGTGCAAGCATGTGTGTAAGAATGTGTGTGTGTGTGTGTGTGTGTGTGTGTGTGTGTGTGTGTGTGTGAACTCCACCTGTGCCATGGTGTAAACATGGAGGTCAGAGGACAAGTTTTGGGATTCCATTCTCCCCTTCCACAGTGTGTTCCAGAGATCGAACCCGGGCCATCAGCTTGCCCAGCAAGTACTCTACCCACTGAGCCACATCACTGACCCACTTCCTGTTCTTTCTAGCCTGGCTTTAATAAGAAGCTGAGTTCTAACAAGGATCTTGCTAATGAAGTCTTCAATGATCCTGGGCTGATTAATCATGCTGTGACTGCTGGTGAAAAATGCTTTAAGATAATGAAGAGCTGTCCAATCTCACAGCACTGTGGGTCCCAGCTACACACTCAGCTTAATGGTGCTTATTTTTACACAGTTGGCCATGATGCCCACAAGGGCACTCTTGCAGACCCCTCAGTGGGAAGGTAAGAATGTACACTTGACCAGCCTTTCTGAAATTATGGGTTGGGGTGCAGTACAGTTGTAAAGTATGTGTTTTGCATGCACAAGGGCCCAGGTTAGATCTTTAGCGACACAGATAGAAAACCAGAAAATATATATATATGTATTTAATATTATAGTCACTTCCAGTGGGCCTTCTTTCTCTCTGTATCCCATAGAACTTGGGGTGTGCTGCTTAGATTTGTTTTTATGGAGGGTGTCATCTTGACACAAGATAGGAACATCTGGGAAGAGGGAACCTCAGTGGACAAAATTCTTCCATCACTGCAGGTAAAAGCCTGTGGGGGCATTGTCTTGATTAAAGATGGATGTGAGAAGGCATTGCCCACCCTGGGTGATGCCACCCCTTGACAGGTGGTCCTAGGTTTTATATATATATATACAAAACAAAAAAACAAAACAAAAAAACCCAAACACCTGAGCAGGCAAGTAAGCAGCACACTTCTGATTCGGTTCCTGACTCAGGTTATTGCCCTGATTTCCCTCAATGATGGATTGTGATTGGGGCACTTAAGCCAATAATCCCTTTCCTCTCCAAGTTGTTTGTTTGTTTGTTTGTTTGTTTCTCAGCAATAGGAAGCACTTAGGACAGAAAGTTGTGCCCAAGAGTGGGTTACTGCTCTGCTATTCATGACCATGTTGTTTTCTGGAAGATTGTGGAAGTGTTTGAAACTTTGGGTTGGAAAATGCATTGAGTACTCAAAGCCCAGTGGGCTGTTCTGTGGGAGCCTGGAAAATAAAAATGTGAGTGCAAATGATGGAAGCTTGACTTGTAGTTTCAGAGGGAAGCAAAGACTTTATCGGGGCCAGTAATATGATTTATTTAAATGAAGAATCTGGGGGTTCTGGTCATTTGGAGTTGAAGAGTTAGGTGTGGTTAACAAGAGACCAGTATCACCAAAGGGAAACCTTTGACAATTTGAACTGGTTGGCTGCAGCTGAGAACTCAGTTGTGATTAATAAGAGACTGATATCAGTGACATGAAACCTTCTGAGTATTTCCTCAGGGGTAGCACAGGGAAGCTGTGGTCCAAAGGGGTCAGGGCTGCATCTCAAGTTGGCAGCTGAATTTGGCAGTGTGTAAGACTCTCCTGTTCAGTACTAGTTTTAGCAGCATAGAGGCTGCAGAACTGAAGGGGTTATGGAGGCTTGGTACTGTGAGGGACCAGGAGAGGCCACTGGAGAAGGTACAGACTCAGCTGCAGTGGAGACCCCAGGCAGGATACTGGAGGTGCCAGGACAGTGGGGTAACCACCAAAGACAGTGGCAGGGATGGAGTGGAGCTGGTCTGAGCCTGAGACAAGCTGTGAGAGCTGTGGATGCAGAGCTGGAGAAGTGAACTGCTGACGTCCTTTAAGGCGCAGAAGATCGTGAGTGAGTCCCAGACACTGGACACGGAAGTGCTTTTTCCTTTTCACTGTTAGACTTTGGTTTTACTTTGATCTGATTATGATTGTGCTCTAGTTATCTCCTCTTGGAATTAGAAAGTATGCGATTGATTTTGGATTTTACAGGAACCCATAGTTAGTTATAGGACTTTGGGTATTTTCAAGATACTTTGACATCTTAAAGTGTTTGAATTTAAATTTTTAAGTCATATGCATATTTTAAAGTATGTCTATGTACCACTTATGTGCTTGGTACCTATGGAGACCAGAAGAGGGCATCAGATCTTCCGGAACTGGAATTAGAGACAGTTGTGAGTTTCCATGTGGGTGTTGGGAAACCAACCTGTGTTTTCTGGAAAAGTGCTCTTGACCACTGAGCTATCACTCTAACTCATGTTTGAAATTTTGAAAGACTATGAACTTCAAAAGTTATACTTTATTTTATACTGTGATATTAACATGAAACCATGGGGATAAACAATAAAAGAAAGGTTATAGTTTAATAGAGATGCATTTGTCAAGTTGATAAGGGGTCAATTTTGCTGGGTAGTTATTTGTCAACTTAACACAAACTAGGAACAATTGGGAAAAGGGAACCTTAACTGACAAAATGTTCTCATCGGGTATGATGATAGGCAACTCTGTGAGGGCAATTTATTGATTAATGATTAGCATGAAAACCACCCTCAGGCAGGTGGACTTAGGTTGTATAAAAAAGCAAGCTGTCTGAGTCATGGAGAACAAGCCAGTAAGCAGCACTCCTCCGTGAGTCTGCTCTAGTTCCTGCCTGGAGATTCCTGCCTTGAGCGCCTGCCCTGAATTTCCCTTCAAGATGGACTATAAGCAGGCAGCCAAACTAAATCTTTACCTCCCCAAGTTGATTTTTGTCTGTTTGTTTTATTTTGTATGAATAGGAAGAAAACTAGGGTAAGGAGTGGCCTGAAAGTGCCCTTGCTGTAATAACTCAGCAATTACACAGAGGAGGCAAAGCAAATACCAAAGAACATGAAGGCCTGATTAATGACAAAAGTATGTTCCATTCTCTTAAATTATTCTGGGAGGTTTGCCAATTAAAATAATGAGAGTAACAGGTGAAAAGTCATACATTTTTTCTTTTTTGTGAATATGTTGCATGTACAGGAGCTTACCAAAAAAAGAAGTGAAACTCCAGTGGTAAGGACAGTCTTATGTATCATTTTAATGAAGGAGAGGGAGCTTGTACCTCAAGGACGGATGAATCATGGGAAATCACTAGGAAACCTTGGGGTGTTGGTGAAAGAAAAAGATTTGGGAGGGTTTTGTGGCTGTTGTTCTTGTTGTTTCTTTTGTTTTTGCTGGGAATAAAACCAAGGGCCTCACTCAAGTCCTCACTCAAAGCTCTGCCTCAGAGAGACGTCCGCAGTCCTTAAATGTGTTTATTTTGATGAGGTTGGCTCATGCAGGCTCAACTGTCAGCTGACTCTTTGTGATCATGAGTCTTTCTCCTCTCCTGGTTCACGAGTTCCCTCCCTTGAGAGGGAACACCTCATGGGGAAAATCTGCCTTGCTATTCAGCAGAGGAATGGAGGGCAGAGGTCTCTTCTGCATCTATTCATTAAGAATTTTATGCCTAAGTAGCATGTTCATGTGGCATATCCTGGTCTGTTTAAGATAAGCAAGCCCCAGCTGCCCACAAACCCCAGGAGAAGGAAAGTCATACAAAACTCGCCTACATCCCCACTTCCAGAGGCTGCAACCACATGGACAGAGTCTGACTTGGATCTGCTGAACCACAGCTCCCCACCCCACAGGTGCCTGGCTATGTGCCTAGACACCTTGCTATTGTTTATTACTCAGAATTGCCGTAGCGATGGCTGATTTATCTGTGAGGTGCAGGAAGTGTGTGTCTTGATTTGTAACGGTATTATGAGAATCAGAGGTATTTAGCCAATGTCTCAGATTTCAACACACGAAGAATGCAGTTGTGGTCACATTCACACGGAGGGCTGATGTACCATGGTTCTGCCACAGCAGAAGAGAACGCCTTCCTAGAGGAGGATCCTAAGCAGTGTTGACTGAACCTCTGCTAGATGACCACATTGTGTTTGGTTCAGCTCCCTTGAACGGACTCAGGCTGGTCATGGGTGAAAACGCAGTAGAGTTACCATGAGTCACCAGAAGAGGAGTTGAGTTTGACCATAGGAGCCAACGGAAACACTTATCTATTGGACAGATGAACTAAGCGACCAGTTAATAAACAGTCACAGCTTGGCAAATACTATGTATCTGTCACACACCTGTAGAAAGTTATACACTGAGCCAGATGCAGTACTGCAGTAATGGCTTTGATAAAGGAGATGGGGACAGAAGATGTCCTCTGTCTCCTTTGTGCTCAGAAGTGAACTAAAGAGTCTACTCAGACCCCAGGGAGTCACAATTTGGTGAATAGCTCATTTGCTTTGGTAATGCTTCTAGAATGGCAGGTTTAAGAAAAGACCCTCTTGCCAGGCGGTGGTGGCACACGCCTTTAATCCCAGCACTCAGGAGGCAGAGCCAGGAGGCTCTCTGTGAGTTCAAGGCCAGCCTGGTCTACAAAGAGAGTTCCAGAAAAGGCGCAAAGCTACACAGAGAAACCCTGTCTCAACCCCCCCTCCCACCAAAAAAAGACTCTCTGACAGCAGCAACAATAAACTCAACCTGTTCTCCTACAGCCCTTAGGGCTTATGGCTGGTTTGGGCCACAGAGCCCTAAGGCCCACCCCATATCCACCATTGGTGGTCTTCAGATCTGTAAGCCACTTAAGAGTGTCTGGGTCCCAGTCATGAGCAGAGGTCAAGATATTTTCCCACAGGACATTTCAGTTACCATGCTGATCCAAGTCTGCACACAGCTGATGTGAGGTATCACAGGGCTTCTTATTCACTGGGTGTCACTGGGATCCCTGCTTACAAGGTGTGGCAGAAAGTACAAGGATCTTACTGTACAAGAGGACACAGTCTATCATGGAAGGGATGTCATGGCCACAGGAGCCTGAGACAGCTGGCCACATGGCATCTACAGGAGAGGAAGCAGAAAGATGGATGCAGAAGTTCAACTCATTTTCTCCCAGAACCCTAGCCCATGGGATTGTGTTGCTCACATTTGGGGTGGCTCTTCCCACCTCGACGGCGAAGCTGATCTAAAAACTCTCTCATAGGCATCCACAGTTTTGTTCTAGATCATTCCAGATTGTGTCAGATTGACAGTCATGTTCACCACCCCCAGTGATGTGGAAAACAGCAGCTACATGGGAGGGGGCTTTCAAGCAGGGCTGGCCTCTCCAACTCCTGGAGGAGAGGAAGCAGCTGCACCTGGAGCATTGGGAATGGAAAAGAAGAAAATAGTAGTGTCCTTGTACTGAGGGGGCTTGAGGATAGCTTGGGGTCGAAGAGCAGAGAGCAAGACCAGGAAGTGGCCTGGATGCTGGCCATGGGTTGTGTGATGGGTAAGATGGAGTGGTGTTCTCTGCATGGGATGACTCAGCCATCTTCTGGTACTAAAACTCTTCTAAGGCTTTCCAGAATCCCCGCAGACATCTCCTAAGTCCCGGCAATTGTCATTTTTCTTACACTCATGCCTCTTTGTATTCCCTTTGCAAAGCCCGAAATATCAAAATGTCACAGGCCCGTGGCTTGAGCAACAGAAATTTATGATTCCATGGAGCTGGAAACTCATCAAGGTGGGGTGCACTCCACCCCCTTCATCTGTTTTTCTTTGAGGGTTGGGATCGTGCACCTCCTGTTTTCCTTTGGAGCCATGCAGAGGGCAGCTGTGGACATGGGCTCCACATGGCCGCCTCACTCCAGCACACTGATGCACTGTGTGCACATAGGCTTGGGTGTGTCCCTTGACAGGGGTGGAGGTGTGTGTGTGTGTGTGTGTGTGTGTGTGTGTGTGTGTGTGTGTGTGTTTGAGAGATAGACAGAGACAGAGACACAGAGAGATTTTGTTTGATTTCAGAAAGGGGCTATTTAGCAGAACCTACTGGAGCCGGGAGGGATGGGCAGCTGTGCCCAGACCCCAGCCTGCACTGACTGGCACTGGTTCTCATCTATGCTCTCCCAGCAAGACATTCGGTGTGGTTGAGTGGCTCAGTCAGCAGAGGTGATGTGCAGTGTGAGCCCGATAGTTCTGGAAAATCAATCCGATGCATCTTTGTGGAGTGAAGAGACAGCAGAAAATAAGGGCTGTCTTGGCAGGGTCAGCTGGTTTCTTTATGCTGCTTCCCAGGACGGGGATGACCTTGGAGGCTTCTATGTCCCAGCCCCACCCCTGAACCGACTTTCTCTAAGTGACGCTCGGAAGCTCTTTGCCACTCTGAGAGATGTCGAAAGGATCACTTCCAGCTTCCCAAGCGTGAAGGGAACAGCTAACCTTGGGTGGCCACAAGTCCCTAGCTTCCATCAGCAGTTCCCAGATGGCAAGCTTAGGCCTGTGGAGAGCCTGTCTGCTGATCTCATGCATGACTGAGTTGCAGAGCCATTCTGACCGACTGGAATACTGCTGGCCTCCTCACCAATAGGAGCTCAACAACGTGAGCTCCCCGACCCCTGCCCCACAACTCCCACCGTTCTGGTAGTATTTTGTGCATAGTCTCACCCCCAGGCCTGTGGCCAGGTAATTCTCCCCAGATGACATCTCCTTCCATCCTCCTTGTCAAAATTCTGCCCACCTGTCAAGGCTCAGCCCCACCCCCATAACAATTTTGTATTTAATGGCCACACTCACGGCTGAATACCATGAGACATCTGTTGTATTGTCATGGTAGTGAAGTTGAAATGCATTTATGTGACATTTGGATGTACGCTGGAATATATTTTATCTTATCTACAACCAAGTTTCCTTCTGAGTGTATACTCCCTGGGCACCAATAATGGCAGGTGGTTGCATAGGTTGGAAACATTATTTTGTTCAATGTAATAAACCAATAGGCCCCTTTGGAAAAATGCTTAGCCTCTTAAGGCCAAATGCCCTCCCTCACAGAATGTGCTACCATCCCTCCCTTCCTCCGGAAGTTGGTGTAATGCTTTTGGAGACGTCAGCACCTCCTGTCAGGCAATGTAGCTTCTTGCTCAGGCCATTCTCTCCAGATTCCTGACAGCGACTGGTCCTGCTTCCAGCTTCTCAGGTGATTACAGGTTCCTATAGATGCAGCTGCTGCTACAGTGCAGACAGCCAGCACCCGCCTCTTTCCCCCATCTCTCCCCAGGGCATATGCAGATGCCTGGATACATTCAAACTGTGCAGATGCCAGGACATCTCCAGGAAGACACACAGGGTAGTTTGAATGAGAAATGTACTCCACAGGCTCATGTATTTAAAGACTTAAGCCTCTGGTTGGTGATGCTGTTTGGGAAGTTATGGTGCCTTTAGAAACTGGAGGCTTACTAGAGGAAGTATGGCACATGAGGTGGGCTTTGAGAGTTTATAACCTTGACCCACTTCTGGTTTGCTCTGTGCTTCCTGTGTGTGGATGGAGAGGTGACCTTGCAGCTTCCTGCTCATGCTACTTAGACCATGCCCACCCTGCTGTTGTGGATTCTTACTTTGGAACCCTATACAACAAAGAACCATCCAGCCCAAATATCAATGGCAACAATGTGGTTCATAGACTCAGGTGTTTGAATGCGTGGCCTCCAGTTGGTGGCGCTGCTTGGTGAGGTGGTGTGGCATTGCGGAGCAGGGGGTGTCACTGGGGGTGAGCCTTGAGAATTCATAGCCTCATCCTACTTCTGATTCGCCATGTTTATATTGAGGACGTGATTTCCCAGTCTCCACACCTATCACTTACTGCCTTATCTTTCTTCCTTGATGGGCTTTCATCCCTTTGGAACTGAAAGGCAGACTAAACCCTTGCTTCTGTAAGTTGGGTAAGTTGGATTTGGTTGTGATGTTCTATAACAGCCACAGAAAAGCAGCTAGTGAAGACGAGATTGAAAGACTGCTCCTAGGCCATCTTGGCAAGATTGTGACCCACTGAGTGGTGTGACTGAGTTGTCCACAGCCTAAGATCCCAGCAGATAGGGAATGGGTGTGTTCGCCCTCAACAGAGTCTCTGAGCAGAGCTGAGCGCCTTGGGTGGCTCCTCATATTTCTCTTCCTAACAGCCATGACCACAGCACTTTCTTATGGACTCTCCACACACGCAATCTCATGTAAGCCTTGTGAGATGCACAAGAAGTGGATTTTTTTGTTTCATTGTCATTGTATAGCACAAGAACATGAAGCCAGAGGAGGGTTAATTCCAAGATAACCGAGTAAGTTACAGGACCAGGACTATTAGACCCCAAAGTCTGACTCTTTTGCAAATGGCTCAGATAGTTAATTTCTGCTCAAATGTGAGCAATGCACACAGGAGAAAGAGGGTGAACTGGAGGCTGAACCTAGAGTCCAAGGAAAGATTCATTTCAGAGCAGGCACCCCAACAGTGTGAGGCTGGGCAAACATCATCTGGGCCTGATGTAGGTTTAGGATTCCCCGGAAGGGAGCTTCCTGCCACCTTCACATCCACAGCTGTTAATGGTTTCCAGGACAAATCCCTTTCCTGTAGGGGGTTGTTTTGTGTGTAGAGGATGGGGAGGCGCCTAAGGAGAGAACAAGTGGACCTTGTCGAATGACCACAGTGACAAGGAGAAAGAAAAGCAGCCAACTTCCTGGTAGCCAACTGTAGAAAAATAATTTTATTTACTACTGTAAATAAAGTAGTGCCAAGAGCAGTTGGAACCTACAGTATTGCATTACTGATTTATTTACTACTGGAACAGCAAACAGAATACAGACACTCTGTTCTTCCTTGCCCTTGTCCACACACACACACACACACACACACACACACACACACACACACAGGCAGGCAGAGGAATGATGATGTAACTGAGCTAACAGCTGTCTTCCAGCATATTCTATTGCTGCCAGTCTACTCTAATGGTGATTCATGAAGAAGATGACTACACTTAAATACTAAAGGTTTTCTGGATGTTATTGCATGGGTTGTGATGGAAACATAAACGATATCCAATAATGTCATCAAATGACCTGGAAGCACTACAATGCTAGAAAATTCCACAGGAAAAAAAATGTAAACCAATGTACAATGCTATTGTCTTCCCTGTATATGCTGTTTTGTTAGCTTCAAGGCGCCTTCTAACTGCTGGGTTTGGGACTCAGAGGGCGATCTGTCAGTTGGGCTTTTGGGAGCAGGATGTGGCAAATGCAGATGCGGAAGCATCATCAGCCTTGGAGAGGACTTCCTGTTCTCTGGTCAAAGGGGGTGAACAAAGACTAAGACTTTAAAATGCCTCTTCATGGATGAGAATATGGATGCTCCGCAAGGCAGACTGTGGTTCCCAGAACAACGACCAGGAATGGAAGAGTCCAATGCCTCAGCTCACCTCCCCACATGCTCCTGTTTTCAAGGTGATCCTTGAATGTGTTTGATAACTATATTCTGCTCTGGGCATGTCCTTGTTTAAGAATAAACAAAAAACACCAAGTGCAAAATCAGCATCCAGTTCACAAGACATTTAAGATATTTATCAGTATAATGCCCTGGCCCTAGCCTTTCCCAACCAGCTGTTGAAAGGGCTGTCGCTCGGTTGGAGAGACTGGGAGTACACAGTTCACCCACGAGACTCGGGGTTGTTAGCCATTGTGGGTGGGTCATCTTCGGAGGCATCCACAGCTGGAGGCACAGCTGGACTTGGGGTAGATGAGGTGGGGTCTGCCATGACCCAGGCTGGTGCTGGAGAAGAGCCACTGGCTGCAGAGACACATGCAAACAGAGTTGAACATTGAGAGAGGCACATGCAGGACACCCAGCCCCACCCAGGATCCAGAAAGCAGGATGGATACTCCTTGGCTGGTGGTCCCAACTCTCCGAAGACAGACAACCTTGGACCCATTATCTAGGTTCTTTGAACGTTGGTGTCCCCTTCTATAAAATACCGAGTTGGAATAGATGTGTAAAGATCTCTGGTGTGCACGCCTATAATCCCAGCACTCAGGAGGCAGAGGCAGGCAGATCTCTGTGAGTTTGAGGCCAGCCAGGGCTACAGAGTGAGTTCCAGGAAAGGCTCCAAAGCTATACAGAGAAACCCTGTCTCAAAAAAACCAAAACCAAAACCAAAACCAAAAACAACAACAAAAAAAAAAAAGAAAGAAAAAAGAAAAAGAAAAAAAAAATCTCTGGTGGCCCTTATGGCCCGAGGTTCTAAGTCACCCAGTATCTGAAGGGATTTCCAGGCAAAACATTGCTGTAATCAGTTTCATGAGCCATGACCCTATCCCCACTCCCCAACTCTCCCCCCACCCCCGCCATGATATCAACATAATATAAACCATAAATAATGTCATATAGTTGGAAAAGGGCTGGTTTTATTTACATTCTTATGCCATTTGGATGGTGTGTCAAATTCAGCCCAAGTTATTTTATTTAAATAATTGCATGCAATGGCTGGAAAATACAATTGCTGCATTTTCCATGAAATGATTAGGTTTCAGTATTTTTCAAAATATCTTTAGTAGAGAAGATAATGACTGATTTTAGAGGCGCTTATGTCAAGTTTATAACAGTAGTTTTCTTTTCTCTTTAACTTGTATTTTGTGTGTATGGGCGCTCTGCCTGCATGCATGTCTTGTACAACTTGAGTGTCTGGTGCCTACAGGGAACAGAAGAGGGCATTGGATTCCCTGAAACTGTAGTTACAGATGGTGGTGAGCTGGCATGTGGGTACTGGGAATTGAACCCAGGTCTTCTGCAAGAGCAGCTGGTGGTTTTAAAAACTGAGCCATCTCTCCAGCCCCATGTCAATAGTTTTCCGATGGTAGTGATTTTGCCTCCTCAAGGACAGGGCCACTGCCTGGAGACATTTCCACTTGTCCCATCTGACCAGGGGTGGGGATGGAATGATGGCATCTAATGAGTAGAAACCGAGGATCATGTTAAGCCTCCTGCAGGATACATGGCAAGCCCCACAGCAATGAGTGACCAGCTCTAAATGTCATCTGCGCTGGAGCTGGCAAAGCCTGCTTTATTAAAACCTAGATGTGCCCCAGGTAAGACCGAGGACTCTGGTGGCCACCCACTCTGGCCTTGAAGAGCTGTGTGACTTTGGGTAACTTATCCACACGTTTCTACCTCCAAGAAATGGAGAAGATGAATGTAGCTGCCTCGCTGAATCATTCCAAGGGTTAAACGAGAAAATGCACTTAAAATGCTTAGAACAGTGTTTGGCATGCGTAAGTCTGTGGGAAATGTTACCGGGCTACCAGGGAAATGTGTTAAGATTTGTTCATTTCAGGTACATGGCTTATGGGACTGATAAAAGAGCTGAAGCCTTTCTATTTGGATGCCTGCAGTCCCCTTTGAGGCTCCAGTACAAAAACAGCATGAACTTTAAAGCCAGAAAGACCAGGAGTTGAATAGCTCTGATGTTTACCAGCTGGGTAATCTTGAGCCTTCGTTTCTTTAGCTATAAAAATGGGGAGAGTAACACCCAGAGCTGTGTGATGAATGGTTAGCTCAGTGGCCAAAGTCTGTGCAAACACGGGCTAGTTTGCCTGTAGACAGCGATCTCAATTAAACTCGGTAGTGTTTTAGTCTCACTAACTTTGTAGAAAGTGCGGTCCCTTTTATTTTATTTATCGGGTTTTGTACTTATTTATTTGTAGTCCAGGCACACATGTGGAGGTCAGAGGACAGGTTGCAGGAACCCTTTCTCTTCCTCCATCATGTGGGTCCAGGTTTTCAGTGTCGGTAGCGAGCATCTTTGGCTGCTAAGCCATCCCGATGGACCGATGGAGCCATTTTTAAAGGGCATTCTGAAATGTATGCACCATACAAAGATGCCACCCTGTACTGACAACCCAACTCTTCATCAGTGTGGTGCCTGAACATGGTCACCCTAAGGGCCACTGCCGGAAGTTGGGGCAAGAGCCTCCCAGCAGGTTGGCTTTTCTGCCCATGGACAGGATTTTTCTGTAGGGCCTCTTCCAACACCCACAGGAGGTGTGGAGACAGAGACAAGGGGAGAGGCCATGGTGTTGTGGAATGGCGGGACACTGCTCGGGTTATTAAAGACTTAGAGACAGGTGACCAAGGGATGAGGTCCAGAGAGCACTGCACCACAGTACGAGGCCCAGTCCTGGTGCATCTTCTTTACCTGCTGTTGCCTAACCCCGAGCTAGATACTGCCGTTGGATGTTTTAGTTCTAACATGTTGGAACCCCTGGTTCCTGTTTCCTCCCCAGGGAATAGAAAGGCTTGGAGCAGCTGGTGTCTGGAACCCCTTTTACTATAGGATCTGCCTTCCCAGTGACCCCTGTAGAAGTTAATACAACACTAAAGCAAGCTGAGGGAATGTCTAAGTCACCATGGTAACAAGATAAATCAGCAATTGGTTTTCTGATTAAAACAAAAGGTGCCAATGTGTAAATGTTGAAGGAATGCCTAATTAGCGCTGCCACCACTTAATCCCCCTGGACGGGGACAATAATGAGCGCTGGCTGTTTCCATGGCAAGTTTGTTATTATCTCTGTGAGGGTTCTCTCCCTTCTGTGGGGGCTGCAATCACTGTGTGAGTCCCCCCTACTGCGTGTCTTAATTTTAGAGTGGCCCCTTTGTCTCTGCTCACCTGGAAAGCATGCTAATTTTATTATTGGGCTAGAATCAAGGTAACCAGGAATATCATTGTGCTGCTTAAAAAAAATTACAGCGTATATTCCAGAGCCAAAGAGAAGTGATTTGTGGATTACTTGCTGGCTGGGGAATCATTTCTGAACATTAGTGGGAATAATCAGGAGCTGGCACACACAGGACCCAGGGCCAATGGCTGTTTTTGTATGGGGTCTATGATCTAAAAATGGTGTTTACACTATTCAATGGAAGAACAAAAATCAAAACAAGAATAAGACTTTGTAACATGTGGACACATTTGAAATTCAAATGTGTCTACACACAGTTTTATTAGAAGCCCAACTATGATGTCTGCTTCAGATTTCCAGGGACAGAGTGGAAAAGCCAACTTAATTATCATCTACCTCCTTACAGAAAAGTGTGATGCCGGGGTGTAGCTCAGTTGGTAGGGTGCTTGCCTAGTATGCCTGAAGCCCTTGGCTCCATCTTTAGCATCACATACATTAGATGTAGAGATGTTGGTTTATAATCCCAGCACTGGGGAGGGAGAGGTAGGAGGATCAGAAATTCAAGGTCATCCTCTACTACATGGCAAGCTTGAGGCTAGCAGGAGCTACGTGAGACTCTGTCTACAAAAGAAAACCGAAGAGGATGCTGACCCCTGGTGTAGTCTTCGCACACATTTGGCTGCTAGTGAATCAGATGTGGGCTTCAACAAAGAATATGGGAGCATGTGTTACATGGCAGACCACGGGTAAGAATGAGGGGCAAGAAGATGACACTATGTTTGAGTTAGTTCCCAAGAGTCTGCAGAGCCCAGGACACACACAAGATTCCTGTCACTAGACCAGCTATAAGCTCCGGCCGGCACTGGTGGCCACCAAGAGTGAGAGCCTGGGGGAGATGGGGAAGACACTGTGCTGTGAGGTTTCTGACTTCAAGGCTATCAACTTTCTTCGCCAGCACTCTGTGTGGCATTTCACTGTGCTTTTAGCAGAAACCTCATTAGCTGGAAACGGAGGGGACAGGAGCAGAGCAGAGGAAGGTTTAATTAATCTCACTTGGATCGTCTTACATTGTTAAAAAGAAAAAGAAAAAAAAAAAACGAGAAGCCTAGGCTAAACTGAAGCCTGAAAGGATGAGTCAGCATCCATGGGCAGTGTAGAGACAGACTGGTGTGGACTCGGTCACCTCGTCATCCCTGGGAGCAGAAGGCTCCCCGGACCTCTTTTATGCTGCGTGTTCTTTAGAGTCATGGGGCAGATGGAGGATTTTTTTTTGCTCAGCAATGAACAAGACCAGATGGGTTTTGGAGTTCAGATTTGGGGCTTAGGTGAGACTCTGCAGAATGAGGTATCTTGTGGACTCAAGTAGAAATGTGAAATTCATTGTTTCATATACACACCTTATGTGCAGAGATTGAAAGGTCATTTTATGTATGTTTAGCGCCCCTGCCTTTTGACTGCAACCTGGGAGGTGATGTCAGGGGTGGGACTTCCCTCTTGTGGCTTCATGCTGGTACTTGCATTTCAGGGTTTAAGAATTTAGGATTTAAAGACAGGCGGTGGTGGTGCATGCCTTTAATCCCAGCACTCAGGAGGCAGAGGCAGATGGATCTCTGTGAGTTCGAGGCCAGCCAGGTCTACAAAGCGAGTTCTAGGACAGCCTCCAAAGCTACAGAGAAACCCTGTCTCGAAAAACAATTAAAAAAAAAAAAAGAATTTAGGATTTAGAGTCTTACAGGTTTTATGTTTTCAAAATTCAAACTCCGGTTTTTCACAGGGGGACTCTTTGTTTGAAATGCCGCTTCTGTTTTTTCTTTTCATTTTTTTTTTTCCACCTCCCTGCAGGCTCCAGGCTTTTTTGTTTGAGGGATGTCTGCAGCAGGCACAGGTAGGTGTGGCTCTGGACTCACTTTACTTTGGGATATTTTGGGTTTCAAAAAGGCTGCGCCATTAAGGTAATTAGACTTGGTGTCCTTGGTAGGGAGGGGGAGGCGGTGCTTTTGAGACACATCCAAGCAGTGAAATAAAACTCTCTTTGGAGTCTGAGAGAGGAGCTGAGCTGTCTGTGGATTGTTCTAGCAAAACGCCTCCTCCTTTCCTCTGGAGCAACCTGAAACTGGAAGGCTCCAGGGAAAACGCTAATGGTCCTGTGGTTAGGTGAAGATGCCCAAGCAGGGTGACCCAGAAGCTGTCTACCTGGACTAACATGGTAGGCCTGGAGCAATAGGAGTTCTGCTCTCAGACCTGTGGCAACCAAGGGACCTTATTACCCTGAGAAGCACTGACCTCTTGAAAGATGTAGCTGCATGGAAGAAGGCAAGCCAGGAACTATAAACACGTTTCCTTAATGGCAGTACTTGTCCCCTATTTTGTTACTTGTGACAGATTTGTTAACAACTTTGTTTAAATGCTTTTGAAGTGAAAGCTCCATAGCATAGCAAAAACATGCTAGGCTTTGGTTAACTAGTACAGAGGCAAATCAGACTAGTTAAGTATGATAGCCTCCTTGTGGCAGAATTCTTTAATTGCAGGCAAAATGTCCCCAAAGGATGGGACTCTTGACAGCTAACAGCTTAAAAACACCATGTCATCTCATTTGGTTCTTTCAGCTACAGAAAGAAGCAGGCAAAGTATTATTTCTTCCATTTTGCAGAAGAGCAAACAGAGGCACAGGCAAGCTTCTCCCTTGCTCAGCATTGCCCCACAAGTAACAGTAGGGCCAGAATCCTAGCAGCTCCCTTCCCCACTGCTGGTGGGGCTAACTCCTGTCCTGCACCACTGAACATGGGACAACTTCATGTGGCAAAGGCTGTGGTGTGTTGACTTTATATCACAGAGCATCATATAAACTTGGGAGGAAAAATGAGGCTAGCTGGGGTTGAACACACAACAGATATGAACAGCTTGCTGACAAACCATTAAAATTGAAAAACACTTGATTTGAAAAAACCAAAAATCCTGAAGTGAATCAGAACCCCAACTTCTAGTGGCAATCCTCACCCCAGGCTGTGTTGGAGTCTGTAGCTTCCAAACCCTGACTTCTTTATTGACTATTGACCGGCGCCCAGGGTGAATTACTATGCTTATTTCACACCCTCATCAGCCACAGGGACCAGGCATCCACATCTCCATTTCCTGTGGTGCAAGGATGGGACACCTGGGCGCCATCAGCTCACCAAGGCCAGTGGCGGAAGCCTACTCACCTGCCTATCACCTCTTCAGTCACCCAGACTGAACAATCGTAGTTCAAAATGACCGCCATGTTTGTGCTCTGGATAAGGATGTTAGACACCAGAAAAGGAATGGAAGAGACACTTCGGCTCTCAGCATGAGTGCTCCAGGGCTGGTGGGACCGCAGCAGGCAGGTGCATTCCGGCAGCATGTGAGCCTTTCCTTTTTATTTCTGCCATTCCTGGTCCAAGCATGTTTTACAGGATGGCTGTGTGGGCATGGCCCAGAAGCTCGCGGCAAATGTCTAATCTAGACTCACACCATCAGAATCTTCATGGAGTATGAGCTCTGCATGATTCATAGGCCCAGTAAAACTAAGAAGCAGTGGGCTACAGTTTACACATGGAAACATTATTTTGTAATAAGTAATTTTCCTTTAATTGTCCTTTAGAGTGCTTTTAAAGGAAATATGTGCGTGGGCAGGTTAATTACGAATTTTATTTTAAGATCCTTAAAACTATTAGGAAATATTCTTACTGTGAAGTAGCAATTGGTTTGAGATAGTCTACAACATTTTAAAGTATTGAGGTTTTGAAAGCAAGTTTGGAATTCTCCACCTACATCCCTCTTGGTCTCACTTCCTTAGTTGAACAGGCTACTTCACCTCTCTTGCCTCAGTTTCCCCATCTGTAACATGCCTCATGTAGAATTAAGTTCTTTTTTAGATCTTATCCCAACACAGTCTTCTGTCATTGCCAAAAAGGAAGGGGAGGAGGGGTGTGCCGGAAAAAGCAAATAAAAAAGGTTTTGAAAAGTGAGGGGAAACGTGTGTCAGAATGACCCAAGGAGAGACAGGAAGGGGAAATATGTATGATATATGAAAGGGTGGTAGGGATAGGGGGACCAGAATGCAGAGGGACTGATAATGAAGACTGGAAGACAGGAAGAAGCAGTGTCTAACAAAGGAGGTCCCACCCACCCATGAATTTTCATGGCTACCAGCTGGCATAAAACCATCAAGTCAATTTTCAGCAGTCCTAACAGAGCCACATTCAGAATAGTCATAACAGCATTTCCACAGAGTAAAAATGACAAAGATAATTTGAAATGGAAAACACTGACAAGATGCAAAATAAATGTGCTCTACCTGGCAACAAATTCAGGGGCGAGACAGAAGGTGCCCTGAGGAGATTTATGCAGGGGCAGAGGACGAGGCCTCCAGCCTAGCAGGGCTGCGGTTGGCAGCCCGCACCTCCTTGGGTAAATGAGAGGAAGATCCTGCATTTGCCTGTGAGAGAGACCAACCCACTCCTTTCACTTTTTATCATCTGCTCCACAAATACTGGCCATGCCCACAGTCCGATGCCAGCCCGCCCCTCATTTACCCATTTGTAAGTGTCTCTGTTTGTCTTTGCAAGTTATGCCCTCCTCTTGCTGCCGCTCAAGAGGGTGGAGATCTGTCCCTTTCCACCAAGAGACATTTGCAGGTTTGAGTCTCTGTTAAGTGAGAGATGTTAATATGAATGGTAGGTCTTGGGCCATCCCTTAACCTAGTGTTCACTGAGAGGGCTTTATGTACCACCTCTGTTTAAGAGCTCTCATTAAACTACAGTTGCCATTAGGATAAGCATCTTATATGCATTTATTAATGTCCCCCTCGTTTAGATCCTTCGGAAGTTATGATAGACTCTTTGGATTGATGAGGAAGTGGGAGATCAGAAAGGTTGAGTAATTTGCACTAAAGTACCCAGACTCCAAGACTGGAATCTAAGTCTAAACGGAAGGCACGAGAATCTCATTCTGTGAGTTACTTCCTTATGCTAGCTTGAAAAATCGTCTAGTAGGAATCAAAATGGACTCTCCAGGTCTACCTGGCTAGCTAGGGAGACTTCTGCATTACGGCTGGAATGTGCTGTGGGGTGGAAGATTTGTTTGACTAAGTACAGATGTGTTACATTTGTTTGTGTCGCAGAATAACTGTTTAACCATGTAAAGATGTGCTGCTTTTGTTTATGCTGCCTTTGTTTAACTACATAAAGATGTGTTGCTGTTTTCCCTCGCCTGCCTAAGCACCTGATTGCGCTAATAAAAAGCTGAATGGCCAATAGCTAGGCAGTAGAGGGATAAGCAGGGCTGGTGGGCAGAGAGAATAAGTAGAAGGAGGAATCTAGGCTCTAGGGAGAACGAGAAGGAAGGAGAGGGAGACGCCAGGGGCCAGCCAGACACAGAGGAAGCAGGAAAGCAGGACATAGAGAAGGAAAGAAAGATTAAAAGCCCCAAGGCAAAAACGGAGATGAAGAGAAACAGGTTAATGTAAGTTATAAGAGCGAGTGGGACAAGCCTAAGCTAGGGCCAAGCATTCGTAATTAATAATAAGTCTCTGTGTCATGATTTGTGGGCTGGTGGTCCAAGAAACCCTGCTCCATGAGTGGGAATACTTCATACAGCAGCTGGGTTTGAAATGAGGTTTTCAAGCATATGTAGGGAAAAAGAAAACATTTTAGTTGATTTTTGTTTTTAAGCTCAAAAGATAAACATACAAAACCCTAAGCCCTTTACTTTGAAAGTTGTAAGAGTCTGAGGCTCCCTGACAGTCGGGGACTGTGAGACACTGTATACTGTAAGGACTCCTTCATACTATGTGGGACTGCGCTAAGGAAATGAAGCTTTACCCAGATCATGAGGAGAGGGTGTGCCACTTGTTGGGAGGGAAAAGGAACCCCCCTTCCCTCCCACCTGGGCTTTACAGAAAGCTTTACCTGAGACACACTGGAAATAAAGCACCATCCAGGCGATCACTACGGAGAGCAGGAAGGTTCCCAGGAAGTAGATCTGCAGACATTGGGAGCACGTTTCAGATGCCGGTGGAAAGGGCAGGGCCTGGAGCAGGGCTCAGGGATGATACTCACCAGGGCAGGGTGCAGGACAGCACCCCAGAGAAGCCGCAGGTGAAGGTAAAGCCAGGCCAGGGAGCAGGGGCTAAGGGACTCCTCGTTACTGAGGCTCCAGCACCTGTGAACAGAGACCAGGGTACCCTGTGGTATCACCGGCTTTGGTGACATCGGCCATGATTGGTCCCTCATACCCACATGTGTTTGCCTTTGCATACACAAACTCCCTCAAGATGGTGGCAGAGAATGAAGCTAATTAATCCTAAGTGCTTTGGACCTGGCCTGGTATTTGGAGATCCTAGCAGAAACCTCTGGAAAGATCACACTTCGGTCCTAAGGAAGGCCTTGAGCATAAGATCTACCCAGACAGTATTTCTGAGTGTCTATCCAAAGTCCAGGTGTAGGATAACCTCCTTATCTTCTAGAAAAGTCAGCTAATCAGTTGTGTGATCCCCCCTCCCCCACACTCCTATGGAAAATCTTGGTCAGCACTTAAACTTCAGATCTAGAACATTTGATGACAGACCCGAAGCTCAGTGAAACAGAAACAGCATCTGGGCTTAGTGGAAGGCTGGCAGAAGCAATTCCGGAGACATTTTCTCACACTTGACATCACAAAATCAGGGTGATGCCAGCTTGAACTAAGGTTGGAGTGTCCTCCACTCGGGTCCCCCCATCTCCCCGGGATCAGAGTAGCTCAGAGCTCACCTTTCATACAGCTCCCGGAGTATGGAGGCATTATTGGGATGGAGTGATGGGTCAATTTCCAGGAACTCCAGAATGTGATGTGAGATGACAGCACCTTCTTCTATCAGTAGAGCTAGGTTGAAAAATCCCTAAAAATAAATAAATAAATAAATAAATAAAATAAAAAATGAGCAAAACTGAACTCAGTAACTCCTGGAACAAAACCCAGACACATGCCCTTCATCACAATGTAAACTTTTACAACCTCTCCATTTTTTTTTTCACAGTCCCTAGAGCCAGATGGTGTTGTCGTGTTCATTGATGAATTGGTTTTTTTCCCCTAAATCTATGCATCTGAGAAATTTATTTGCAGGAGAGTGGGGAGGTTTTCAAAAGACGCTATAGCCCATCTGCTCAAATGCTAGGCAAGCCCTTCTCCACTCTGGTTCCCACACAAAACTCGAGGAAATGAGTCGTTGCATCAACAAAGCTAGAATGCTGAGTTAAGCCCACTGCTTAACCCATGTTCTTGACCACCACCAGTCTGTTGGACACCAGATCAAATAAACAGTAGGCATATAAGCACACCTCTGAGGTGTTCTAGGTGAGTGTGGAAAACATCACATGATCCCTGTTGATGTAAATCTCACCTATGGGTCATTTTTATACCCTTTCCTCTATAGTTTGCTTCTGACACTCAGAGTGGGACCTATCCTTTGGACCTCGTAGCTCTAATAAAAGAATGTCATTCAAGAGCTGGGTGGTTGAGATGTATCTAAAATGTGGGTCCTATTAAACTACCAGAAAGAAGTAACACCTCGGCCATGAGGGCATGTGGCCAGGCCAACACGCCCTCTAAAAGTAAAGTGACCTTTATTACTACAGATCCACAAAGACAAACCATTGTTGCCCTACAAAGAACACTTGGTCGTGTTGTAATGGTCTCCCTTTGATCTCGTATTTCAGTGACCACTGATAATAATTTAAAGGCCATCAACATCCACCATGTTGTATATATCAGGACTCTCCACCAGCCCATGCGGCAATCACTGTGGACACAATAGCAGCTAATTTGTGAGTGCTTGCTGTGTGGGGGGCAGTGTTCTGTTTTATAAACAGTCACTCAATCTCATAACAATAAATCAGTATTGGTACTATCACCCTTTGATTTTACAGAGTAAGAAACTGAGGCATAGAGAAGTTAAGGGAAGTGCTTGAAGTCACCCAGCTGGAAAATGGCAGAGCTGGGATTCAAATGCAAGAGGACAGGGTTCAGAGACTCCACTCACACTGACAAATAGAGTATGGAGTGTCTAAGATGCACGCACACCTTCAGCAGCATACACACCCTTCTCCCCTCTTTGAAAGGGGGGTCCTCTTAACGCTTGAAGTGTTAGAAGGAAAGAGAGAAAGTGGCTATAAGATTGCAAGCATTCTGATCAATGGGGAAATAAGATCAAAGTAAGTGGCAGCCAGGCCAGAAGAGCAAGTGTTGGTGTGTCTGAGTGCAGCCCAGTGGCTTAAGGTTCATTATCAAGTAGGCAAATATATAAAGAACTAATTATGACTTGAGTTTTAAAAACTATCAAAGAACCAACAGATAACCAAACAAAGAACACGAATAAAGAATTCACATAAAGAAGATACGATTGGTTCATCATCAAGTGCGGATGAAATAGTCCTTCTTACTAGTAATTACGTAAAAGCAATTGGAAATGAGAATCCAGTGTCAGCCTGCAGTCACTCAGTTAACAGAATTAAACTATCCATGTGGACAAGGTTTCTGTCATCCTCCTCTGCTTATCTACTGCTCCCTGAGATAATGACAGGAAAATATAAACCAGCAATATACTATTGTGTGGTCATAAAACTGCTGGGACTCTGTGACTATCGAACAGCCTTTCTCAGTAAATAACTGAGGTATTCCAGTGAGTGGGTAAGACAGAGCCCCAAAGTGTTCACTACAGCCAAAGAGAGGCACTCCCCAGCTCCTCCTTGAGAGACTGTCAATCCCAAAAAAGCAAGAATAGTGGGGTTCCCCCTCCCCATTTTATGTCTTCACCACTGAACTCTGTCTGTAGCACATAGGATTGGATAAATCCATGCTGAATCAATAAGTTGTCAAACCAAAGAATAACCAACCGTTCATCAATAAGTACCAAAGAAAGAGACCTGTAATAAAATGTACGCAGTGTATCAAATGAGTGAGAAGATTATTTTCAAGGTTGTACGCACACTGGAGTGGATGTAACAGACACAGTTGGTGGGCAGGGACTGGAAGGGAGCAAATGATGATATGAAGAAGTGAAAAGCCCCGGGCTTGAGACACGGCTCAGTGGGTAAAGGTGTTTGCCACCAACACTGATGACCTGAGTTCAATTCCCAGGACCCACATGGGGGAAGGAGAGGACCATCTCCCTAAAAGTCCTCTGACATCTGCATGAACACTGTGGCATGCTCTCCCCTCCCTCCTACATGCAAAAATGAATGAATAGCTGTAAAAAAAAAAAAAGAAAAAAAAAAGAAAGAAAAAATGAAGAAAAAATGAAGAAACAAAAGGCCTTGTCATGAAACTACAGACACATTGAATTTATTGATTTCAGGTCTTTTCCCTTTTAAGATTAAATTTTACTGGGTTTGTGACATTGTTTTTCTAAAAAAAATATCAAAACTGAAAATCAAATTATTAGGCCTAATTTTAAATGATGGTTGATTGTCAGTGAGATTGTTTCTTCAGCAGATCTGGGAGAAATAATTTCTGAATGAACACAAGATAGATCGTGTTCATTAAGCATACTTGGCATGGAATCAGAGCTTTATAACAAACATCTCGTTCAATACTCACATCCCACAAGGGAGGGGCTGTAATGGCTCCCGCTGACAGATGAGAAAATGGAGATCTGAGGGTTTAGTGATATGTCATGTACAAGTAACTGAGTGGGAAAGATGTGAGATTTTTAGCCTGGACACACAACTGTGACACACGAGCAGGTATCAACCTTTCCATCCTCCATTGTAGAAAAGAACCTGAGATCTTCACATAATTCTAATTAGGAAGCTGAACAGGGGAAAAAAGGGTTACCGTAAAGACACAGGCTAGCAAGTGTTGCAGACAAGATCTCCTAAAATCTGAGCAAACTTTTTAAGACAAGCAAGATGCTTGAGTAGTTTTGAGATACTTCCCCCAAGATAGTCATGAATTAGAAATGCAAAAAATAACTTTACAGACATCACCTGTTGTGGATTCACTGTGAAATGTCCCCCACAGGCTTGTGGGCTCGAAGACTTGCTCCCCAGCAGGTAGCGCTGTTTGGGAAGGTTGTAGAACCTTTATGAGGTGGAGCCTCCCTGGAGGAAGTAGACCACTGGGGGCTGGTCTTCATACTCTGCAGCCCAGCCTCACTTCCTGTTCACTCTCTGCTTCTTTAGTGTGACAAGTCAGTCTCCAGTTTCCCTAACATGCCTTCCCTCCTTGTCACATAGAACTGAAAGCCAAAACAAACACTTTCTCCCTTAAGTTGCTTTTGGTCAGGGTATTTTAATAACACCAGGTAGTTAAAATAAGCTTGCCAATGAAGAGGCATTCTGACGGCGTGCATTCCTGATGCTCGGGGATCTATCACTTCCTGGGTGCTGGAAGTCCATAGTGTGCTTCACAGGTGTTCTTGCCCCACATATATAACCTCAGTGTACTCATAAGAAAATAGAAGACAGTCTCAAAAGGCTGACTCCAACAGAGGACTGTTCTCCCAACTACCTAACCAGGGTTCTTCAGAAATTCAAGGCCATGAAGACAAGGAAGGACTGAGGAACTCTCACAGACTGGAGATTGGAAAGAAAGGGAACATCCACATGTCATGTGGGATCCTAGAGCAGAAAAGGGGCACTGTGGGAAAACTGGTGAAGGCAAATCATGACTGGAGTTAGGTAATTCTACTAACGTCTTCATTCAACAGGGCATGTGGCTGTAAGAGATGAACGGTGCCGGCAACTCTCTGGGTTCTTTGTATAACCTTTTTTAAAAGTCTGAAGTGATTGAAAAATAAAGTTCCAAAAAGCTCTTGGGGGATCAAGTCCCATCACTCACATCCTGGCTCAGTGTATGTGCAAACCACTTCTTCTTGTGGGTACACCTCGAGGGCCTTGAGTTTCTACCCCCTGAGTTAGCATTATGGAATGTGGTAGAAGTACTGTAGGCTTCCACCAGAGACGGAGCTGTGGTTACTTTGGTTACAATCAATTGTTTGGCCTTGAGCAATCTCTGGGTAGAAAATGGTGTGAACATTCCAGTCCTGTGGGATTGGTATGAGACTACCATGAGGACCAGAGTCAGTGCTCTGTCCAGATTCATCTCATAGAACTGTGGGGAAGGGTGTGTGTGGCAATGAGGATCCACGACATGGAGCCATGCCACTGAAGCCACGGAGCAGGCTCTAGGTCCTGGGCCTCGAGAGACAGCTACTGTTGCTTACCTGGGAGTCTCCATCCAGGGCTGCTTGGGCATACATCTGCACAGACAGCTCCAGATCTTGGGACTGGTTTTGGTGGCCATAGTAGTAAAGGTCTCCCATCTTCAAATATGCTGCAGAGCACAAAACATGTATCTACTCGTCAGGCAGTTTTATTTCCAGGGGTGGGTGTCTAAGCCATAAGCTGAGAGAGCATACATGCTTATTTCGGGTGACCCTGTGATATGACATTGTCATCTGAAATTTCATAATCTAGAACCTTGCAATCAAGTTTAAAAAAAAATGTGAAAAAAGTCATAATGATGACTTGGTGTGGTGGCTCACACCTTTAATTCCAGCACTTGGGAGGCAGAGGCAGGAAGAGCTCTGTGAGTTCGAGGCCAGCCTAGTCTACACAGTGAGTCTCAGGAAAGCCAGGGCTACATGGTAAGGTTCTGTATTAGAAACAAACAAACAACAACAACAAGAACCCCCAAACAAACCAATAAAAGGTCATAATGTTTTAAGAAAGTTTATGATTCTGATTTTGGTTGTATTCTATGCTTTCTTGGGGCCACATGTAGACACGCTGTTTTCGAACATATTAAATTATTGATGTTTCCTATCATAATATGTTTATACATGCTTGTAAAACACTGTTCTAACTTTAATTGCCAACCTCTAATTGTAAAATTAACACAACCTAGAGTCATCTGAGAGGAAACTCTCAGCTGGGGAATTGCCTAGGCCAGATTGGCCTGTGGGCACATCCATGAAGAACTATCTTGATTAAAATTGATAAAGGAGGGCCTAGTCCACTGTGGGTGACACCATCCCTAGGTGGGTGTGGTCCTGGGCTATATAAGAAAGTCCATATGATAAACATAAGCCTATAAATGAGAACACCAGAGAACAAGCCAGGAAGCAGCATTCCTCCATGGTTTCTGTCTCCAGGTCCTGTCTTGAGCTTCCCACTTGACTTCTTTCACTGATGGAATATGACCTGGAAGCTTATGCCAAACCAACACTTCCCTTCCCAAGTTGCTTTTGGACAGGGTACTTGTATCACAGCAACAGAAAGGACAATGGAACAAACATCTTCATGTTTTCCTTGGTGGAAGTCTTAGGCCCTTAGATCTTGCATCTATCGACACACTGTGTTTCCATGTTGGCTCCCTGTACAGATCTGCTCGGGAGGATGTCCATCAGCAGGCTTACAGCCCATCCGTTGAGGCTGTCTCTTATCCTGTGTCACAGCTGCAGTGCTGTGGCCTGTCCTGCACATGTCCTGCATCTTTCTGACTTTGTTTCAGTCATGCATTTCATCTGCTTAGGGGGATAGCTACAACTCAATGCCCAAAGAGAAATGCGGAGTCCATCTCTGGTAGCTGTACATAGGACTTCCACCACAGGAAAGTGGGTGCCGTTGAAGAGCTCTTATGAAGAGCATAAGGGGTAAATGGGAAACCGGAGGTGATTTAGTAATCAGGACTGAGGAAGCAAACGTCACCCTTAGTGTGCAAGAGGGTGGTATGGGAGGATAGATGTGGCAATGCCAGGCCTTTGTGGCCCATGAGAGCTGAGCCCAGAGATGACAGAGTTGGCTGGTGGGAGCCAGAACACTGAAGGGCTGCAACCAGAAGCTGGGTGCAAAGAGAAAGATGGAGGTATGCCTGGCTTTCTCCCCTCCTCCCATGATGCCATCTTCTAACGGTACATCAAGTTGGCAGACGTACACCTGAATGCTCTGGGCAAAGGAGTCTGGGCACTGTAATTCCTGGAGGCTGGCCTCTACCCAGAGACCAGAGTGTGTGTGTGTGTGTGTGTGTGTGTGTGTGTGTGTGTGTGTGTCGGGGGGAGTCCAGGAGCCCATCTGTGTGCACAAAGACAAAGGACCAGCCCAGGGAACCGCATCATAACAGCGGTCTCTTTGGAGATGTCTTGGTTTGGAAGGAGTTGTTGGCTTGCAGGAAGTACACAGCGGGAGGTTGACAGCAGTTTAGTCATGACCTTAATAGCAGACATTTTTCACTTTCTTCCCTAATTGTTGAGAAATATCACACTCCCTACCAACCTGTTAGATGGTCCCTGTTACTATAGATTAAAACCTCCCCACCACTCCAGTTTAGCACCTGTTATTCTATACATACCAAATGAAGGAGCATCGATTTGAAAAACAGAGAAATTATAGTATCGCCAAACACAATTAACGCCCAAGTATCTCCCAGCCAGGTCCTAGGAGGGGAAGGGGAGAGAAAGTTAATTCACTAATATTTTGGTCCAGTGACTAATTTTGCCCCTGTAAAACTCAATTCATTATCTTTAACCTCAGAGCTTCTACAGAAAGAAGAATAGAATACATTACTTACTGGCCGCTCCTCGCAGATGTGTGCTAAATTTGTCTGTGACACTTCAATTCCAGTTTCTGCTGCTAAAACATAATACAGCAAAGCTTCATGCCTAAAAATAGATGATTAATAATAAATTTCATATAGCGGCTCTTACTAATACTCAGAGAGCCTTATATTCAAACAGAAGAGGGCAAAAATAAGCAGTTTTTTAAAACCACAAAATCATGAGTTGCCCCCCTCCACCTTTAAATAAATACTGTTGTTAAAAATACTTCCTGCACTGATTTATTTTCTCTTAAAAGCTGAAAGGACAGATAAGGCCAGGAGCTACTTGATACAACAGCTACCTCTACTGGTTGAACGGCGTGTGGCCATGCTGGCTGGGGACTGTCTGCAGGTCCTAGCTTCTGGAAGCCTTCTTCATCATTTATGATGAGTGGTATGAAGGAAAATCCCCGAGCTTTACAGCCCTCTGTTTCACAAAAGGCTTTCTAGGACTTAGGGTTCTGAACAAGCTTAATTAAGCGGGGCTTTTGTTGTGCATTAGAAGTTGGGCAAAAGAAAAGTGGTTTACAGGGCTTGATAGCAATGGTCAGAATATACAACAGAATAAATGTTGAACGCAGCACATAATTGCCTGGGATTTCTGCATGGGGTTGTGACAAGGTGTCTGGGCCTATAGATATGGCCCTATATCCCCTGATGGTGGGAGGGTCATGGACACCATGGCTCTGGAGGACGAGGTAGTCATGCCAACACAAGAAGCATCAATAATATGTGTGCCACATGGTCCCACACATCTCACCTGTGGGCTTTATTCAAAAGGGAAAAATCAGAGCTATCTACAAAGATTCCCTTGTCAAGGGGTTCATGGGAGGGCTGCACATATGAACAATAAGAAAGCAAACCGGAAACATACATCTGACAGCTGCTGAGAGATGCAAGGACTCCAGGGTGTAGCTGCTTTCGGAGGGACGTGGTTGTTCAGGAAGTAATGTCATAAGATGGTGTGGTGGTGCATGCCCATAGTCCCAGCACTTGCCAGGCAAGGGGGGGGGGAACTAGGGGGGGTTCAGAGTTCAAGGTCATTCTTGGCTAAGCAGTGTATTGGAGGCCAGTCTGGGCTACATGAGACCGTGTCTAAAAAACAAAGCTGGTATCCGGGTTGAACTCAATTGGAAGAGTGCTTCCCTATCGTACACGAAGCTCTGGGTTGCAAAAGCAAAGTAAAACCGAACATGCATATGCACACATGTGAATGGACACACAGAAGACAAACCCCCAAGGCTCTTTGGCCCAGTGCTAACTCCCCTCTTTTCTTACCTTAACTCTTAACTCATTTGGGGACAGTGCATGCAATTTTTATTTTCTTCCTTTTAATTACCCACTCGCTCCCTTAATTATGTATATGGCCTAGTTTATGAGTAAAAATGAATTATAAGTAATTGTTTCCCAAGCTTATTTTCCACTTGGTGCAGTTGATACTGCTAATGTTTTCTTCGTGTTAGCACTACTTTGGAGGTGGACTAGGGGAAGGGTGGGGGAAGCATGGGTGAGACAAAACCAGGTAAACAGTCTGATGTCATCGCTACGAGCGGGCAGCTTTGGGCAGCCCACATCTTGAGCCAGAGAGATGGTTGGAGATCAAGCTAGGACAGTCAGGACCTTCATCAGACACATGTAGGCCATGGGCTGTGTTTCTGAAAAGGGAGCCAGTCCCCAGCCCATGAGAGACTCAAGACAGCAGACTCATTAGCTGTGATCATGCTGAGCGCCAAGGTCAGCTGAGCAGTGTCCCTGCAAAGACAAGTAACAAGCCCCAAACTGTACCTACCGTAAATATCGCACAGCCTGCAACAGCCATGTTTGAGTACCCGACTGCTCAGAGCAGAGCAGACCCCAGAAAGCATGTCTGTGGGACCCAGCAGAGAGCTCCATCCTTCTGCAGCAAGGTTCCATCCAGTGTTACATCTTCTCCCTTCCCACTTCTTTCTGAGGTAGGGTTTCATGGATCTGTACCCCAGGCTGGCCTGAACTCCCTATGTAACTGAGGATGGCGCTGATTTACTGTTTTCTCCTTCTGAGTGCTGGAATTGCAGGAGTGTACCACCACGACGGATGCTGGGGCTCTATGTATGCTAGGCAAGTACTCTACCAACTGAATTACATCCTGAGACCTAAGGTCTCAAAATCTCAAGTTGTTTCAGAGATACTTGGGTTGCACTCATGTCTTGGTTTCTGTCCAAAATTCATGAAGGCTAGGCGAGGTGGCACATACCTTTAGTCCCAGCACTCAGGAGGCAGAGGCTGGAGGATCTCTGTGAGTTTGAGGCCAGCCTAGTTTGCATGGGGAGCACCGGGACAGCCAGAACTACACAGAGAGAGATCCTGCCCCCCCCCAAAAAAAAAAGAAGAAGCACAAGGGAAGGGCATGATATTGATTTACAACCCAAGGTCAAGATCTGGGCCGCAAAGAGATGGAACAGGCTCACATTATTAAAACATAATGCAAGGAGCTTTTCTTGAGCAAGAGAAACATCAGCTGGCTGTGAGAATTGAGGACTGGGAGGTGAGCTTGAGACTGACATCCTCCTTAAGAACAGTTGCCAGACAAAGCTTGTAATGACGGCGCCTCATCTCTCCAGTGACCTTGGTGATAGGAGGAAGAAGGGAGACTTCGGTTGTCCAATTATTACATAAACCGAGAGGAAAGTTAGCAGGCTTCTGGAATATTCCCATCAAAGAAGAACTGAGATCCATCAAAATGAGATGTCTAAAAGCATCTATGTCAATATTAGTGCTCAACAGAAATCCACCTCATCTTCCATCTGGCACGACCAATCACCTAATGCCTGTGTGCCTGATGTCATCACATTTCCTTCTGAACAGTGGAAGTCTACAGGGGACGAGACACTACAGACCAATCTTCCCCACTGACTAAAACCTTTGAAGGGCTGAGGGGATGGCTCGGTGGATAAAGGGCTTGTTGTGTGTGCATGTGGACCTGAGTTCAGATTCCCTACACCTGCATAAAAAGCCAGGCATGACAGCATGTGTTTGTTACCCTAGAGCTGGTGGGGACTGGGATGGGGTGGGGTGGGATACAGGCAGATCTCAGGGGCATGCAGGGCAGCCAGCCTAGCTGAAATGGTGAGTTCCAGGTTCAGCAGGACCCTGTCAACAATCAAGGAAGAAATCCCATGTCCGCCTCTGGCCTCTGCATGTGTGGCATGTGCATACTCATGCATACACACACACACACACACACACACACACACACACACACACACACTTCTGAGACACAGACCTTACCACATGTAACCTCCCGGCATTCATTTGACTATCTCCACTGAAATCATGTCCAAGTATACAGATATTTCTACTCCTACATTCTGAAACATTTGCTCATCCCCAGAAGCCCAAAGACAGAGTTCAAAGCTTTCTTGTTCTTCCACGGTGCCCCTCAAGGTGGAGAAGGGCAAATAGCATCCCCATGCACGGAATCACCACCCTTCCGCTACAGTTGCTGGGACAAAAAGGTCGAACAGGCACAAACAAGAAGGGATTCACAGAGAATGGACTGAGACACATTTTCTACCTTCTCGTCTCAAACGTGGCATAAAATGTTCCTAGCACTTTCCTGGTGGTACATCTTCATGAGAGCTGTGTGGCCACCTGCCGTGAATGGTGAGTTTGAGCTCTCTGAGTGGGTCCTCCATTAAACTATTTCCTCTGTGCTCTTTTATGCTAATGTCTGAAGCAGCTTAGACAAGAGAGATGAGAGACAACAAAAAAGCCCCCCCAAACTAACATTTAGGGTCTCCCCATGGAATTCATTGCGGCATTACAAAAAAGTGACTCTCCTCAGCTCCCCATGCCTCCATGTCGCGCATGCTGGCTAACCTCTGGGGTTAAATACTTGGGGTGTGTTGAAGACAAAGGGCATTCCAACTCACAGCTGGAAGATGAAATACACACGAACCAAGCGGATTGAAATGAAGCATGACAGCTGGCCCTTCCTCTGGAACTCCTTCTAGAGTCCGAGGGCTGCCTCAGGCCAGACAACGTTATCTCCCAAGTCATGCCAAGGCAGCAAAAGCCCGTCTCCCCACCACCATCTTCTCTTAAACAAATTCCACAGATATCTTGGAACAACAGAAAAAGCCACAAGCCCATCAAACTGACACGTGTAATTTGGAAATAACGTCCAGAGGCTGGGGACATTGACGGATGCCTTAGTTCAGTTACAGCAAAATAGAAGGTACCTCGCAGTCGGGGGCTGGGAGAAGCACCTGTCTATTTCCTGTTTACCCCTGGGGAGGGCTGCGAGGCTGGAAGGGCAGGGAACCTTAGAAGCACTTTGCTCCAAATATATTTTGACAAGGATCTTCCCACCATGATGGATAGAGATGATTCTTTTCCCCTGTCAGACTAAAGTTTCAAATCCAGACCGATTGCGTCAGCCACACTTAGCTTCATTATTAAGAGTGGCAAGGACAAGGAGGAGCAGAGACGTGCAGATGATGAGCAGGACAGCAAAGGGATCCGTTCTGGGAGACAGGGAGCATCTCTGTGGAAGGCTGAACAGAAAACAGGTGCCTCCGCAGAGACCCAGGAGCCCCACTGGCAAATGTAATTGTTCACAGGTCCTCTGGCCCAATCTTCAAGCCACATGGGGCTTCAAGCCAATGACAAGGAAACACAACCATGCATTAACATGAGAACCTTTAACATGTGTGACCACCGAGAGTGTGCTTCAGTGTTACCCAGAGGCAGGAACTGAACTGTAGAACTGTAGAAGCATGTCAACTTGAAAAAGCAGGTGAAGAATTACATGGATAATGATTTTAGTAATATAAAGGTCGGAAGTAAGCCAAACCAAACTACAGGCCAACATATCCACATATCAAGATCCATAGAAGAATCTAAAAGCAAACAAGAGGCGGGTGGGTGCATAAGAGGATTAGCCTAAGAAGTACTTCTGGGTACTGGGGTGGTGGTGGAAGTCAGTCTGGGAGGGGCATGCAGTCACCAGCACAGGACCAGAGCAATGCTTATTGCCCCTCCCTTCTCCAGCTCCCCACTTCTGATCCTTTCTTCCTCCCCTCTCTCCTTTCATGCTTGCCTCCTTCCCTGAGTAACCCCTGGCTGGCCTGGCACTCACAGAGATCTGTAGATGTAAACATGTTGTTAAATAAGAAACATAGAGCCAATTGCAGAGTTAAAAACCTGCCTCTGCCTCCCAAATGCTGGGATTACAACCACACTAAATCCTCCATGCCTCCCTCCTTCTCTTCTTCCCTCCCTGGATGAAAGATTTCACTAAGTTTCCCAAGCTGGCCTTGAACTGCCTGCACACCGCAGGTTGGCCTTGAACCTCGGAGCCTTCCGCCTCCGCCTCGGCCTCCTCAGTGCTGAGTTCCAAGGCATGCACCACGATCCTCGGTTCATGCTCCTTTTCTTAGGTAAGGCAGACCTTTGCTGCACTTTACTGTAAGCTTCTGAACTCATGTCCATGTCACGTACTGTTTTGCGGGGGTCTCTATCACATAAACACAGGCGAACTGGTCAACTGATTCAAGCCACAGCTCCAGTTCGAACGCTCGGCTCCCTTAACTTGGATTCGAACTTACCCCCTTTCCATTCTTGTCACCGATTAAGTGGCTACTCTGTCACTCATAATCCCGCCAAACCGTGTTTCTCTGGCTTTGCCATATTCTCTTCAACAGTTGCCCTTGCTGGAGATGGCTTAACCATTCCAATCACACTCATCTTTTCTTTCTTGACTCCTGTAACTCTCTTTGCCGGAGACTCTGCCCCCTGCAGGCTCAGACGACACTCTTCCCATGCTCCAAGGCTGTGTTCTCCCTAATTCTGTCCTCAAGGCTGTCCCAAGCCTCCCAAGCCAGGTAGCATCTTTTCCTCATCCGAATTTCCAAAGCCCACGCCACAGCTCTTCATCTGTTCACCTGCGTTAATTCATCCAGTGGTGTCTGGATGCTTCCCAGGTGCTCCCACGTGCAGGACATTGTGATACAGGCTCTCACTACTGCTAAGCTAGGAGCAGGCGTGCCCCATGATGGACAAAACAGGGGAGGAGCTGGCCAGGATTCCTGGGTAGAAGAAATGGTAAATGCGGAGGCCTGGAGTCGGACCGAACACAGGCCTTGCAAGAATACACACATGAAAGAGGAGAGGCAGTGAACAGTCCCAAGGGTGACATCTGCCATCCTCACAGCCAAGGGCAAGGTGCCCTAACATTTAGACAGTACAGTAAATCTTTCTTTTCCCCCCTAAATAATACTTTTTGTTTTTTGAAAGTACCATACAGTTAGGCTTCTTTATTTTTAATTTTTATTATTTTTTAATTATGTGTAGGCGTGTCTGTGTGGAAATGCGCACATGAGTGCAGGTGACCACAGCGGCCAGAGGTCTGAATGATATGCCGCTGGAGTTGGTTGTGAGTTGCCTGGTGTGGTTGCTGGAGGCACACTCAGGTCCTCTGGAAGAGCAGTGCACGCTGTTAACCACTTAACCATCCCTCCTGCCCACTATAGTGAGTCTTAACACACGTGGGGCAGCACACACTCATATTCTCTTCCCCTGCCACCCACAGCTTGTGTAGGGGAATTCCTACTATGGCTGGGCTTTAAGAGAGAAAACAAAACATGCATCTCCCTATTCATCTAACCCTCTGAGGCAAGTTTTAAAATGTGTGAACTGAAGTGCTTTTGTGAAGTTTAATTCAAAAGCAGGCAAAGAAACAAAACTATCTGCAAACCCTGTGTACGAAACTCAGGCGTCAGACATCTGAGGGTGTGTCTGCAGGCCCAAGTGTGTTTACAGACACACTCCTCTTTGAGGAAAACACCACAAAGGAATGCTTTGATAACTAACTGGCTGTTAGGTTCACCCTAAGAAGCTCGTGAGAAGAAGAGAAGGGAGGCTAAGGTTGGATTTGAGAGAGGTTCTTTGCTTGGTTTTGAGACAGGGTTTTGCTGTGTAGCCTTGGCTAGCCTGGAACTCACTATGTAGACCCAGCTGGCCTTGAACTCGCTGTGATCTTCCTGTATTGGTCTCCCAGAGTACTGGGACTAAAGGTATGCACCACCACTTCCAGCCCCGGGTTTGAGATTCTTATGAACTCAAGTTCACTTGGGAAACAAGATAACACAGCACAGAAATGGTGAGGCATGTTCACAGTCGGGGACAGTTATTTCATTTAAAGAAACTCCTTCATGATCACGCACGGGGAAGCTATACATAATGAACAGTTCCAGGGCAACAAAACAAACATTTGTATTTGGTGCTTTTTCCAGAGTCTCATTTCCCAGAATGCTTTGATTTAAGATCCTTGCTCACTGATCTGTTGGTTCAGCTATGAACTAAAAGGGAAAATGGCATCCTTTTGGGCCTACGCTTTTATTTTTAATTAAGGTTCATATCAGAGTGTGATCTATTCTAGGTCTGGTCTAATGTCTTTGAGGCAGTGGACCGAGGGGATTTCTGATGATTTGCATATCCATTTTCGTTATTATGGAAATACCCAGATCATTTAAGCAATAAACCAGCCAAGAAAATGTGGCCTGAGGGAGCCAAGATGGAGTGCTGGAGTCCACAGAAGAAAACAAAGGGGGGCAGAAAGCAGGTGGTGCTTGAAAGCTGTCCGGCCGTTTATGAAATCACCAAATGGTGAGAGAGATGCAGAGGATCTCATCTCTTTGGGACAGGGTGGGTTACCCATGTCAAGGTTAGGATAGGGGCATCTGTCAGTGAGCAGCAGCCAAAACGCTGGGTTCCTAGGTACAGTCAACTATTTGTGAAGGAGAAGGGCAGAGTGTTGACCTTACATACTGGTCTCTTCACCCACCAACCAAGTGTATATGCCAGGCTTTGAGCAGCTTGGCAGAGTGAAGAAGGCTCTTACCCAGGACTGTGGTGTCATCTCTAACCCTACAGCCAAGCCAAACAGATTTGAAGGAAAGAGAAATCCACGTATGTGTGTGTCTCTCAACTTGATGAATGTGGACACTCCCCCCTAGAGAACTAATTTTTGTGTATAATTAAACATGGAAATGCAATGTTTTCTAATCAACAGCCAATCAGCCCGTGTGACTCTGAATATCATTACTAGGAGGCTGTGATTTCCCTGCAAATTGCTTTTGGGGTTGCATTTGAAGGTTCCCTCTCCCAAGACTATGTTGACAGGTTGAACGTGAAGGGTTGAGGAAGTTTACTTTGACGTGGGTCCTGAGCTTACCACAGTCCCTCCAGGTAGGCGTTGAGGCCTTTGCGAATGACGTGACCCAAGTATCCATTTTTCTCCGCCACATGCTTCGCCCATCTGAAAAAGAAAGGAAAGAGAAGGGAAAACATGCAGACTGCCACAGATTAAATAATCACCTTTCCTCATACGAGCTCCATAAATCCCACTTGGGGAGTATTTTCTTGTTTGAATTTTTATAAAGCAACAAAGCAGAACAGAATATTAAGAAGGCAAAGAGAATGTATTCTGAGAACGCTCATTCAACGTTCTCATTTACAAATGCTGAGTAGCATCCTGCTATGGAAACAAAGACAAGTAAGGCACATAATGTCAAATTCGACTGATATAGGAAGACATCTCCGCCAAGGGTTCTATAGCTGCTCCTATTAAAATGAGTTCACTGGCACTATCAGCACATCTTAGAGGTACAACAGTGCTTAGCATGTGTCAGGCCTTGGGTTCAATCCTTGGTACCATAAGAAGAAACAAATAAATACATTTACTGACATATGGTCTTGAGGTTTGAATGAGAATGGCCCCCATAGGCTTCTATGTTTGAGTAATTGGTCCCCGCTTGGTGGAACTGTTTGGGAAGGATTGGAGGGTGTGGCCTTGTGGGAAGAGGTGTGTCCAAGTGGGTAGGGCTTTGAGTTTCAAAAGCCTCCAGTGCTATTCCTAGTGCCACTCACCTCCCTCCTCTTTCTCTGCATTGTGCTTGTGGCTCAAGCTGCGAGCTCTCAGCTCCTGCTCTAATTCCACGTCTGCCTGCTGCCATGCTCCACACCATAGTGGTAACGAATCTTAACCCTCTGCTATTGTAATCCCCCCAAACCCTTTCTTCTATGATCTGCCTTGTCCATGGTGTCCTATCACAACAACAGAAAAACAACCGAGGCGTGTGATAAGGTTTCTTTGTTTTTAATCTGCTCCCTAAATGTATCCTGAAGGGGTTTATTAACAATGAGTTACTGTGTTGTGATCTATAGACTTAAAAAAAAGGTATCAAATTTTACTAGGTGTGGTGGTACACAACTTTAATCCCAGCACTTAGGAAGCAGAAGCAGAAAAATTTCTGTAAGTTTGACACCAGCTTGGTCTATATAGGGAGTTTCAGGACAGACAGAACTGCAGAAAGAAACTTAGGCCAAAAAACCCAAAAGCAAACCCAAAGAAATAAAAAGTATAAAAATGAATAGCCACAAGTCAATAGAAGGGAAAACAGAATTACTTACAAAACAATAGATTAATACAAAAGAATAAGAGAGGAAACAAAAGATGGGAAATGAACCAGATAGGGTAAATAGGAAATAATAAAATAATAGATTTTAGAGGTTTATTTATTTTATTTGGTGTTTATGAGTGTTTGCCTGTGCACTACATGCATGCCTGGTGCTCTCTGGAGGTCAAGAGAAGGCACTGGATTCTCTAAAAGTGGAGTTATAGATGTCTGTGAGTTGCCAGCGATAGGTGCTCTTAACCACTAAGCCATCTCTCCAGTCCTAAAGCGGTACATTTTAAAACCAAGTGCATCTACAATTGCACTAAATGTAAATGGACTAAGTGTGCCAATTAAAAACTAAAACTGTCAGGTGGAATAATTTATATGTAAAACTCAACTATATGCTGCTTATAAGAACTTTACAATAAAGGGGAGAAACGTGATACATTAAAGGACAGAGAACAAATTAAAGTAAGTGGAGGCTAAGGCAGAGATAACAGAGATAAAAAAGACACTGTAAAATTACACAAGAGTCCCCCAGAAAATCAAAATAAACCTATGTGACCCAATTACATAAATTCAAGACACACGGCACAAAATTGACATAACTGTAAGGGAACAAGTTAAGTCTATATATACAGAGCGTTCTAACACATTTCTTTCAGCAAATGGCTTAAGAAGCGGAACAAGAAAAGCCAGAAGGGATGCAGAACAATGCAGTCAACAAACCTGGTGTGGCAGTGTATGCAGACACTGTACCCAATGAGTTTAGAAGAGCCTGTTTGAAAGACAGCACAAAGCGCCTACCAACACTGTTCGCATGCTGCTCCCCCAGCCTGCTTCAGCAAGTTCCCAAGGACTGGCTGAGGTCACGATGAATATGCTCTCTCATCATCCAGGACAAAAAAGTACTAAGAAAATCTACGGAGTGAATGTTCACCCCAAATACCCTACATAACACTGAGAAAAGGCTTCAAATTAGCCTGGGTTTTCTCACCAAGGTAAGGTCAGAATAGATTTGATCCCAAATGTCTTAGGAAAACCACCTTTCAGGGAGCCTGGCTACAGGTGAGATGCAGCCAAAGGCAGAGTCAGTCATGTTTTCTGCTTTCTATAAAGGGTGAGATATCAACGCTGGAGGTCCTAGATGGTTTCTCTTTGTTTGCTTTGTAACCCGTTAAAAATGCAAAAACCTTGTAAAGCTCTGCAGGGCAGGCACTAAACCGCATCTCATCCATGAGCCACAGCGGGGCCAGACTCTGAAAAGCATTTTGGGTAAGCAAGACTTTAAAAATATTCCTCCTGGGTGGCTGGAGAGATGGTTCAGTGGTTAAGAGCACTTGATGATCTTGCAGAGAATCCATGTCCGGTGCCCACATGAGGCTCACAACTGCTTATAACTCTAGTCCAGGGGATCTGATGCCCTCTTGACCACTGTGGGCACTGCAGTCACACGGTGCACAGACACGCACGCAGGCAAAACACACGTGAAATAAAAATCAATGACTCTTTTTCAGAAGTGGGCCTCCTCACCAGTCTTCAGGAAGTTGTTCCCTCAAAACACTGGGGAGAAGTCTGAGAAAGACAAGGACCAGCCTGGAGTGTCAAAACACCGCCAAAAACAGAGAGGGAAGGAGAGCCCCAACATGGGACAATATCCATCTCAGGATCACAACCCCAAAAGCCCACCCCCACCCCACCACAGGCTCCAGGAAAAACACCATGAAAAGGTTAACTTATTAGAATAGACCAGAAGTGTCTGGGCATCCTGAGTGGACAGGGGAATTGGATCAAGAATATGGAAAATGACAGGAAGATGTCTCAGCAGTTTAGAACACTGGCTGCTCTTCCAGGGGACCTGGGCTTGCTTCCCAGCACCCACATCATTGCTCATCACCACCTACAACTTCAGTTCCAGGGTATCCGACAACCTCTGCTAGCCTCCTTGGGCACCAGGCATACATGTGGTATGCAGACATATGTGCAGGCATGTGAAATAATAAAAAATGAAAAGTAAATAAATAAAGGTTTATTTTTTTAAAGAATATGGAAAATGATTCATATATAAAGAGAACAAAAATAATAATTCCTCAACAGAAACTTATACAAGAAAGAAAAGGCTAGGCTAGTATAATTCATGGCTGAGTCATATTAATTCAATACTGATACTATTCCAACCAAGACAAAAAGCTCATGGGAAGATGGTAGCAGAAAAGAAGCCCCGGTGTGCTGGGTCCTGGGAGGTAGCAGAGAAATAAAACTATGCCTTCATTCTCCCAGGAAGTATCACTAATCAAGGCCTGTGATGGGAATACTAAACACAGTGGTGAGAGCCTGCTGCTTAGAGGTGGAGGCCAGGAAAGAAGAAATAACAGTCAGACAGGGACATTGTCTATGGACCAGGAACCGGAGTGGGGTGGAAAGTGGAGGCTGGGATTGCTTGTTTTGTCTTGCTGGATTTTTTTAATTAAAAATTTAAAATACTTTGCTTGTCAATTATCTGGTTTTCTTTTCTTTTTTTTTTTAATTTTATGCGTTCTAATTTTAGGGATGCTTTACCTACATGTCTATCTGTGTAATGTGTGTGGCCTGGTGGCTGAGGAGGTCAAAAGAGGGCATTGGAACCCCAAGACTAGGACTGTAAATGGTTAAATGAGCTGCTATGCAGATGTTAGGACTCGAACCCAGGTCCTCGGCAGGGACAGCAAGTGCTTTTCACCTCTGAACCCTCTCTCCAGCCCCAATTATTTGCTTTTTTTTCCCCTTTTAAATCTACATGCATGTATGAATGATAAATGCAAAAACTGAGTTTTAAAAAGTGTAATGAGAGATAAAGAAATAAACAGAGGGGGGAGGGGAGTGAGAGAGGGTAAGAAGGAGGGGAGAGGGAGGGAGGGAGGGAAAGAGGGGAAAAAAGATACCCCTTTTGTCAGGCCAGGTGACTAGAGGACATGGCTTCTCAATGGCAGGGGACACCTGACAGATTCTTACACAACAGCTTTCTCCGGATCTCTAGGGAAGGTCTCCAGGTTGCCCGTGATATAGTAAAGAGAACACCACAGCGTCCCTTCCATGTGCCCTCCTTGTGCAGCCTTATGGAAGTATTCACCAGCCAGCGTCTGCAAGGACATGAACAGGAGCCCCTTCATTAGTGCCAAGTCCTGGCCACCCAGGCTTCGGCAGAGCCAAGGTCGCAGGTCCTTTAAGCCCAACATTATCACAGGCTTACATCTTTGGATAATTTAAGGCAAAACAGGTCAAGAAATAACTCCAAAAAGACAATTCATCCCAGAGGCCCGGGATATCCAACCTCATTGGGAACTATGCTGTTGATTAAGTTTACCCAATAAGGAAGGCACCTTGTAACCAGAATCGCCCTGCCACCTCACTGGGTCCTCACAAAACCTCTGCACGCTTGATGGCAGAGTGTGACAGGAGTCACGGCGTGTGAAAACTCAAGCATTTGCTTTCCTAACCTCACTTAATACCTTTCTTTACGCTCATGCACAAAAACTGCACTTCTAGTGGGGAAGTGAGAATTAGAAAGTGACAGGGGATAAATCCACGCTCACAGATGTGTGGGAGGGCTACCAGACATTTGCAATGCATAAAAATATCAGCTTTAGTGCAGTCAGGGAGAGGTGGAGGGAAAAAAGAAAACAAACATTTAGGATGTGTGTGTGTGTGTGTGTGTGTGTGTGTGTGTGTGTGTGTGTGTGTGTGTTTTCCAACTCCCACTGATCACCATTATTTATATCAGAGGGTGGTGAACTATTGTTTTTAAGAAGCGTGTGCTTTACAGGCAAGAGGGACTTGGGATCGTCTGTCAGTCTGTGTGGCCTCATTTTTTCCAAACCTTTTTAGTTGTTTGTTTGGTTTTTGGTTTCAACTGAAAAATGTGGCTTCTGAAGTCAGACATGGTGGTATACATTTGTAAGCCTAGCCTTGGAGGGGTGGAAGGAGGAGGCTCAGAAGTTCAAGGCTTGCCTTGGCTATATAATAAGTCTGAAGTCAGCCTGGTCTACCTGAGAACTTGTCTTAATTTTTTTTTTTTATATTTCTGACAGTCCCTAGTGGAGAGAGTGAAGTGAGGATTACACGGGAACACGTGAAGATAGGTTCTGAAGGGTAGACTGATGTCTCACAAAGAAACCTCCAAACCATTATGGTACCCCTTGCCAAATCTAGGGTGACCATAATATTGTCCATCCTAACATCTGCTACCTCCACCACCCCCATTCTTTTCCTTTTTTTTTTTTTTTTTTTTTACTCTGAGACCGGGTTTCTTCGTGTATCCCTGGCTGTCTTAGAACTAACTCTGTAGACCAGACTGGCCTTGAACTCACAGAGATCCTCCTGCCTCTGCCTCCCAAGTGCTGGGATTAAAGGTGCGCCGCCGCTGCCACTACCACCACCACCACCACCACCACCACCAGCCTCCACTCTTAATCTCAATATACATCATCACCAACTCCTCCCCATTCTCATATCCCCATCCAACCCATCAGCAAATTCTATTTCCTCCTCGACCAACCTTGGAAATACCTTTGGTAGCCAATCCTGTAAAGCCTTGGCTCCTCCCTGCTCCATCTCACCTGGATGCAAGGCCAACCTCCTCTCCTGTCCTTGTCTCCTCCCTAGTCAGAATCACTAGGACCCAGGAGGGGTTTTTTGAAAGCATGCCCTCATCACTCAAGTAGGGCCCTCCTTCAGGACTATTGTTGGCAGTTTCCACCTCCCTTAGCACAAATGTCAAGTCAAACCAGGGCCTGGTCAGGGACCTCCTTGGCCTCATCTCCCATTTGTCCCCAGTCCCTCCTTCTCTCAGCCTTCATGCTGGTCCTCTAACATGCCAAGCCTGCTTCCTTCTCCGGGCCTTTGCCCTAGCCATTGCTTCTTTCTGGAATGTTCTCTCAAACATCTATAAGATTCATTTAGAAGCCTTTACAATGTCATCTTACCACAGAAGGCTTTCACGGTCCCCCTTCTAAAGCAGCATCCCTCCATCTCCTCTACTCCCAGACTCTTTGTCTCTCTCATCAGGGCAGGGACTGGTGTGTCCACTGCTGTGTGTCCAGAGCCCATAAGTGTGCCCAGCAGAGGGGGCTATATGTCAGAGTTCTGAGCTATGATTCCCATCAGCAGTGTGACCATGAAGAGAGGGTTCCCACGTCACATCAGGGACAGGGCCCTGACTCAAACCAAGTAGATGACTCCAATGACTCAGAGACCTGGTAGCCCATTCTAGAAGATGGGCACAGGCATAGCCCAGGTCCTAGGGGCTCAGCTACATGAACCTGCACTTCTGAAGCGCTTGGTATGTGGGAAGTACCTGGTGAACACCAACCATGGCCTCGGCTCTTGGCTTTGCATCTCTGGTCTCAGCTCTGGCAACTCTACTGGCACCTGGCCCTTTCTGCTCCTTAGCTCAGTCTTCCCGAACCATCTCTTGCTCTCCCTCGGTGGATAATCTCTCTTTCCACCCTCTACTCAAGCCTTCCTCTTCCCCAAAGATGTCACGGCTGCTCTGGCCTTCCTTGGTTCTGCTCCCTGGAAGCACTTGGATCATCTCCCATGTGGCTAAATGCATCTTTTCCTCAAGGCTGTCACACCTTCCCCACTAGACCCTGAGCTCCTTGAGGGCAGGCCCATGTCTCAGGTCGTATTCTTACATCCCTCTCATCCCACCATGCACTCGGCATGCCTTCTTCCATAAGCATTCACAACCAGCTACCGGCCAGGTGTATGGCTGTCTCAGGTTCACTCACCAGATTCCTTCCAGGAACACCTGGGAAAATGCCATCCAAATACAGGACCCCAAGGTTGTATGATGCATCGGGGTTCCCCATTTCTTCTGCTTTTAACCAGTACTTTGCTGCTTTGGCATAATTTTTCCTGAATTTGTGGTAATACCACCCCAGGCCATTGACGGCCTGATGTAATCCCTGAATTTTAGAACAAGAGGGAAATTATTATTATTATTTTATGAAATCTAAAGACATCTGGAAGCAGTTGCTGTGGCAGCATCCTTCCCGAGTTTTCCCTTTCTCGTTTTCGAGGGGCAGATGGCACTAAAGAAGAGCTAACAGATAGACAGCACGAGCCTGCCTAAGAGACTTCCCAAGTGGATTTTGCCCGGCTGCTGCTGGGAGTTCTGCCTTGCAGCCTCAGTAGTGACGCTGGTCCCCAAATCATCTCTCAGTGCCTACAGGCCTTTGCGTAACACCCCTGCAAATGCCTCTCCTCACCTAGGAGGATCCGGCATGCCCTTCAAATTCATGAGAGCTGGGCTGCAGCAGGATGGCTGAGATTGAAACCCGCCCTGGCTAGGATGCTTTCTAGGTGACCCGCCTGCCCATCTGTTGATTCCTCTGTCCTCAACACCCACAAGCCTCCGAGGGCAGCAGCTGTGGCAATCCGCTTGCACAGCTTCGGTGCTTTGAGCTGAGTTGGCATTCCCAGTTCTGATGGGATTCAGGGTCTGATAGGGACTGGGGCAGCAGAGAAGGCTGGTGAGGAAAGGTTTCAAAACGGAGCTGGTAATGTCAGCTCCAGGGAAGGAAGGGGCTGTTCATGTCAATCTGTCCTCTAGTATCCTGATTCTTATTGAGTGCATTTCATCGGGGACTCTTTCCTACTCTCTCAGACGCTCAGATGATGAAAGTTCAGGTGTCTTGCACACCTCTGTGCACACTGGGCTCTCATGTCTCAGTTCTTGCCTGACCTAAAGACCAGGGAGAAAAAAAGGATTTGAGGGACCAACGGTGCCCTTGTGTCTGTGGACTTGTAAGGACAATCTCAATGTGGAAGCATATGTTAGCCTCCCCTTTCATCAGGGAGGGACTGCCATCTTGGTTTTTAATCTCTGGCACAGGGCAGACACTTAAGCCAGTGCCAAATGAAGGAAAGCTATACCCTGAATGCATGTGCCAAACAAAACCCTATACCCTTCAGGTGGAGAGTCGTACCTGCAGGCCACCAGGATCTCCAGACTAACAGTACCACTTGACATTCACAGAAGCATTCTTACGAGCCTGGGACAATGTAAATTCCCTGTAAGGACTGCAGACTCTGTCTAAAGAAGTAATAGACCAAGGCATCCTAGGAAATGGCAACAAAATCTCTCACTGAGACATGCCCACAGCAAGGGAACATCCAAATGGCTTTTCATTGTTCAGCTGGAGAGAACACAGCCTAATTCAGATGAACCTGCCACAAGCCGAAAGTCAGTGCTTCTCTGGGAATTGCTCTGGGTTCAGTTCAGCGACCCATAAGCAATCCTGTCATATGACTTAGTACTCAGCCCTTGTTCTGAACATCTTCTAATCCCCAAAATCGAGTTGTAGGAACTTTCCCCACAGTCCCTGGCAAATACTGGGCCCTTAGTGAGTCTGCGCCAATGACACTCACCCAGCACTGAAGGACAGAGAGACTTCAAAAATGCTTTGTAATCTGAATAAAGCAGGCTGAATGTGAATTCCCCACCAGGGGGGCTAAAGAGATGCAGATTTCACACTTGCGTGGACAACCCTCAAAACAGCCCCCACTTGAGGGTGCTCTGGACTCAGTACCCTCAATGGCCATCAAATAGAGTTGCTGTTCTCTTCCCGTGCATCCCTTGTATTAGCTCAATAGCACATATGCAAATAATAAGTGTGGTCCGGTGCACTGCTAACATACAGGTAGAAAAGCCTTTCTTTCTCCCTGCTTCAACTTGCTGCTCTATGGGGCAGGATGCTCTGAGCTCCCCCAAGAAAGAGTGGGGCTGAAAAATCAGCATGGTTACTTTTAGAAGCCTTGAGAACAAAGGACCAGCCAGGGGCCATAAAGGGTATAGAGGACCCTGGTGAGGTGGAGACTCAGGATGGCTTCTGTGAATCTATTCACATGCATCTCTGTACACAGCTGTGTGTGTGTGTGTGTGTGTGTGTGTGTGTGTGTGTGTGTGTGTGTGTGTATGTACTAAGTGTGCATACATTTGGACATGAAGTATGCACGCACATGTGTGCATGTGTGCACCTGTGTGTGTCTTCTTTCAAGTGCCCTTGTGGCCTCTATTCTGCAGGGTTCTATTGAAACCAGCTGACCGAAGATACTATTGAAATATAATACTGACAAAGGCAAAATAATTCATAAAGCTCTGACCTTGGTGATGATCTTTGTAAACAGCCCATTATCAAAGCACAAGAAGCGAATGGGAATTGGTCAGAACAGGGTTAACTTTCCAGGAAATTGGGCTTTGGTTTCCCTAATTCAATGGCTTTTCTCCTCATTCAATTTCGAGGAGCCTCTCTGCTTGTTATCAGGGCAGCCCGTGATTATAATTTTAGCCTTCAAACAAAATCAGCCCGGATTCTGTTGGTGGTAAGGTGCATTCAGCCTTTGAATGGTGCTGTCCTCATTGTGGCAAGATTATGTGTGTGTTATAACTTAAAAAAATGACTAGTCGCTGTACAGGGGGACCCCTCCCCACCTCACTTCCACCTCTGCTTTGTGGAAGAAAGCTGGCCATTTGCTTGAGCAGCTTTCTGAGAGCGTGGGTGTGTGAGGAGCTGTTTCCTCCCGACAATGTGCATGGGTTACCTTGGAAGCAGCTTTCTTCATGAGCTCTAAGGCAAGCCGTCTGTTCTTTTTAACTCCTTGACCCTAAACATTGACAAACAGCAATGATTATGAGGAAAATAAACCCCAAATCCTCACAAGCATCACACAGAGACACCAGTGTTCAATATAAAATGCTTGCAAATAAGCCCTGAACCTTTAAAACACACACACACACACACACACACACACACACACACACACACACACAAACCTTTAGCTTTTCTAGGCACAGCAATATTGTGAGATATCATTGGTGTTGTTGCCATAACCATCATCATCTTGTTCATGTTTGTGGGAGAGAAACAAGCCCCAACCTCCCAGCTCATCAGCAATAGCAATAGCCCCCCCACCCCCGCCGCAATATTGATTATGGCGTGAACTGTGTTCCTATCACTCCACAGGTGCTTGGGGAGAAGCTGTAAGAAAGGTTGGATGGGTTTGGTCAGCCTGGTGCTTTCCTCTGGAATTATCTAATTTGACACCCAGATAACATGTTATCTGTGTTGAACAGTCAAGAGTTATTGGCTCCGGTCCCTAGGGTATGACACTGTGGCTTCCGAATCAGTTTGAGAGCATGCTGAAAATGAGATAGGACCCTGAGAAGTCAGTTGCTTGCCTCCAAGTCAAGTGACAGATGCTAACAAGTTCCTTTCTAGCAAATGAGAGATTTCCAGAAAAGGTGGCTTGTCCTCTGTATATAGAGATGGACTTTGGAGTTCTTGTTACAAAAAAGGGTCTTTCTAAAGGGTCTAAAGGTCTATGTGGAGAAATGGTGGGTCCGAGAGTGCAGAGGAAAGATGTCCCTGAGGTCTTGACCCAAGCCTGATGTCAGGAGGGACCGACTGAAAATCTCTGTTGCATCAAATTTATTCATAATCATGGGTCCCTTCCACTCTCCCAGTGCCTTAGGAGATCCTCCTTAACTCAGACAAGACTTGTAGGGTCACGGGATATGACCACAGGGAGGGCTTTCTTTGCATGAATCCAGCTCTCTGCTCTGATTGGTTGGCTCTCTAAGAACCAGAGGTGGTGACTAACACACCATGTGATCTTGGACCAGCACCCCCATCACCACATCTAAACAACCACAGCAGCAACCATACAGGGAGCCACTGACATTTCCATCCTCCTCAGACTCCCCATAATTACATGATATGTGAGAACGGGAGGCAGGATTTGAACACAAGCCAAGTAGACTAATGATGGGTGATATTGTTCTGTATGCTGTGAATATGTGTTGCTCTGATTGGTTGATAAATAAAGCTGTTTGGCCAATAGTGAGGCAGAATAAGGTTAGGCAGGACATTCTAACTAGAGAGAAAGAAGGAGAGAAAGAACAGAGCAGACACTGCCAACCGCCGTCATGAGAAGCAAGATGTAATGATACTAATAAGCCACAAGCCACGTGGCAAAGTATAGATTCTTAGAAATGGTTTAATTTAAGATATAAGAACCAGCTAGCAAGAAGCCTGTCATTGCCATAGTTTAAAAATAATATAAGCCTGTGTGTGTTTATTTGGGTCCCAGCGGCTGTGGGACCGCAAGGCCATGGGAGCTGGGAGGGACCAGAGAAAACAGACTAAACCTCTGACCGCCACACTATGCTGTCCACTGTGTACTTTAGTTCCACTCTAGAAAGTACAGTGACGCCTAACTTCCTGCATGGTACAGCAAAGACAAAGGGTATACTTAGCTCTATATTTTTCAGGCTCTCCAATAAAAATAAGAATCAAACTAAGGGTTAAACTCCACCCACGTTTCTACTGGACTGTAATTTACCTATTTAGTAAAACTAATACAAAGGGTAGAATGGAAATATTTTTTCAGAAGTATAACTGTGCTGGCTAGTTTTATGTCAACTTGACACAGGCTAAAGTCATCTGAGAGGAGGGAGCCTCAGTTAAGAAAATGCCTCCACAAGATTGGGCTGTAGGCAAGCTTATAAGCCATTTTCTTCATTAGTGGCTGATGGGGAAGGGCCCAGCCCATTGTGGGTGGTGTTGTCTCTAGACTGCTTCTAGAAGAACCTGGGTTCTAGAAGAAAGCAGGCTGAGCAAGCCATGAGGACGGAGCAAGTCAGTAATCAGCTCCCCTCCATGGCTTCTGCATCAGCTTCAGCCTCCAGGGTCTTGCCTTATTTGAGTTCCTGTCCTGACTTCCTCTGATGATGAACAACAATATGGAGGTGTAATCCAAATAAACTCTCTTCCCCCAACTTGCTTTTGGTTGTAGTGTTTCATCAAAGCAACAGAAACCCTAAGACAATGCCATTGTCATTTAATTAGGAAGAGGGTGAGAACATAGACGGATACTTCGAAGTATTAGACAGGGAACAAGATGACCTTTGGACTGCCTGAGGAGCACCAGAAACAGTGGACTAATGGAACATCTAATCCCGAGAGGACACAAGGTCCACCTTACTCAGTTCTTTGTTTTGAAGGAACAAAACAGGATGAGGGAGGTTAATGTATGCAAAGGCTCACAGAAACACAGTGTATCCTTGAACCCAGATATTCCAGTTTCCAGGGTAGAAATGTTTCCAGTAGCCTTGCTGTTTAATCTAGTATTCTCGTCAGTTTCATCACGTAACTTCTTGAACAAAGCCTGCACCACATGCTACTGACTCTGAGCAGTACCGGAAGTTCTTCAATGAGACCAATGCCAAACAAGGCAGAGGGCATGAACACAGTGACAGAGGACAACACAGAGTCAAAGTCAAAGCTTCCTGGTTAGGCAAATGCAAGAGGTGATACACTTGACCACTTTGGACAAGCTGCAATCCTCAATCCGATGTCATATTTGCATGTGGTATGTTGGGTTCCCTACGCAGCCAATGCATACCATTGCCTTTGCATCCAGAATGCCCATTTCCACCGGAGGCCCTTCTATGTGAACTATACTTAAAAAGAGCTCCTTGCCAGAAGCAATGCTCTCCCCAGATGCTGATGAAGGCCTCCTGCACTGTTCCCAGAGATAACTTAGTCAGAATTCAATAGCACTAGCAAAACAAAAACAGATTTCAGATCTGGGAAATGAGACCTGAGGAAACATGTCATCCACAGTCACAGATGCCCATATGTGCATCTCATTCTACACCACCAGATGCCGGTGGGCAGAAACAATGCCTGACTCATGCCTCCCTCCTCTCAGGACTTTGCACAGTGTCTGGCCCCAACTCTGGTGGGACAAGCATCTCTCTGCTACAGCATTTCTGTCCTCAGTCTTCCTCTCCAGTGTATGAGCCCTCTGAGGCCAGGGATGTGACTCATGTCTCCATATGTCCCTCCACTGAGCACAGAGGCTGGCATGTGGCCAGCACAGAATGGATGTGTATTAGGTAAACACACTGGCATATGGAGAAGATTCAAATAATTTCTGTTGATTTGGTGCCTGGAAAGAGAAGGTCTAGGCCTCAATTTGGAAACCATAACAACCATTAGGTTTTCAGGCTTCAACAGGGTTTAGAGGATTGAGCTGTAGCGACATCATGGTTGTCAGTGAGTGAGTGGCCACAGCTGTGGATCTGGAGACAGGCCTGGCCAGGCACACAGGTGACATGTGGTTATTTGACGACATTCATTTGGGGGCATGGGCATAAGGTCCAAGGATTTCCTTACCAAAGCCAAAATGTCTCCATTTCCAAGCTTGAGTCTGCAGCTATACCACCCTGAGTGTGCCTGTTCTAGTCTGATTTCAGAAGCTAAGTGGGGTTAGGTCTGATTTGTACTTGGATGGGAGACTTTTCTGAGATTAGTGACTTGATACATTTGCATCTGGGCATACAGACCACAGATCATAAAGCCAGCCTGCCCGGATCCCTGCCCCAGGTGTGAAATGCACCCGCTGGGTGACCATGGGTCAGTTACAAAAACCTCTCTGTGTCTGTGTTGCTCTATATGAGTATAGGACACTAAAATTACATAAAACATCTCCCCGGCCATGAGGATCCAATGTGCTAGTTTTTTGAAGCAGGGAGCAAGTACTTCATTCAACAATGATTTTCTTGTGAAAGGCACACGTGTGGTACAGTTTTCAAAGCCTGCTGGCCATATTGTTTCATTTGGTCCATGATCACGAGCATCATCCCAGGACATAGGCTTCTTCAAAGGTATCTGCAATGGGTGCAGCAGCGGGGCTCTAATACCTGCCCTCTGTCTTCTAAACTCTTCCCTGCCCTTCCTCCTTAGGTGGCAACCAGGTTCATCCCCCCCCCACCTTCCCACCCCCTTCCCCCATCATTGGGACAGTTGGGGTCTGGCCCAAACACATGCTCCATTGAACCAGAGAGAAACATGCAGCCCCTGTGGGGCTGGTGGCTATGCACCAAGCCATGAAATATGGGTGTCTCCTTCAGAATGTCACAGAAGTATAGACAAGCCAGGTGTCAAGTGTAAGACTGTCAATTAAAAATGCGCCCAGGGAAGTGCTTCTGACTCTTCCTTTTCAGCGGTGTCCCTCTCCATCACAGGTGACAGCAGCTTGTTCTAAGACTCCCTGTTTGCCTGCACGCCCACAGGAAATGTCTCAGGATGTCTATTATCAGAATCGAACAATTTTAGTCCAAATTAAGTGATTCTCACCTTGAATAACACGATGGCGTAGTCATATATCAGTGCCGGATCCTCAGTCTCCAGGGCCCCCTTAGCGTACCACTCGATGGCGGCCTCGGGGTTCTTAGCCACCCCTTGCTGTCCCCAGAACAGCATCTGGGCCAACCGTTGCTTAAAGACAATAGTGATTTAGAACAGTGAGTTTCCTGGGCAATGTTTCACAGGACACTTGAGGGAGTGGGTGGACAAACCTAATGTAAGCTGTTCTAGATTGAATGGCCAGCCACAAAAGGGACATCTGTGTCACCCCTCGAAAGCCCAGGGATACAAAGACTGCAAGAGATGTGGAATGCTGATTTCCAGGCATGGCATAGCTGTTACTCTCTCTCTCTCTCTCTCTCTCTCTCTCTCTCTCTCTCTCTCTCTCTCTCTCTCTCTCTCTCTCTTTCTGTGTGTGTGTGTGTGTGTGTGTGTGTGTGTGTGTGTGTGTGTGGTGTGTTTGCGTGCACGCTTTCATAGGTCTGAGGACAACTTGTGGTGTTCTCTCTCTTCACCATGTGGGTCCCAGAGATCAAATTCAGATAAGCTAGATATCAAGCTCGGTGGCAAGAACTCTAACCCACTGAGCCGTCCTGCCAGCAACCTGTTCACTCTTCATTTTTTGAAAGGTTTGTTTATTATTTTTATGGGTAGGTGTGCATACCCAAGAAAGTCTGGGTGCACCACATGCATGCAGGAGCCCCTGGTGGCCGGAAGAGGGCATCAGAGCCTCCGGAACTGGAATGACAGGCAGTTGGGAGCCACTCGGTGAGTACTGGGAACTGAACCCGGGGTCTCTGCAAGAGAAGTGCCTGCCCTTAACTGCCGAGCTGTTGCTCCGGCACTCCCACAGCACCTGTCACTCCTGAATTCACAGCAGTTGTTATTACCTGCACATGATCTCTATAAGAATGGGCCTATAAACACCTTGTCGTGGAAGGGAGAGGGGTCCATGGGCCCCCACTCTTCCCTATATTAACAGCTGATGAGGGATGGAGAGCTATTGTCTCCAGTGGTACCCACGCTCCTGTAAACAACCTTCATAAAACTCAGTGGGTTTCCCCTCCCGACCCTCCCTCCCTCCCCTCCTTCTTCTTCTTCTTCTTCTTCTCTCTCTCTCTCTCTCTCTCTCTCTCTCTCTCTCTCTCTCTCAAGTAGAAGGGGACTAGTTGGGAAGAGGAACGGAATTATTGGGAGGCTGGAGGAATGAGTAAATGGAAATACATTATGTACGTGTATGAAAATATCATAATGAAACCCGCATTACATGATAATTAATATATGTTAATGATAACATATAACGTGTTTTAGGTGGAGAATAAAGAATCAAACACATTATTTGTAAACAGAGGCAGGAGGAGGAGCCTGAAGGTGCATTTGCATAAGTACAAGCTACCACATACATGTGTGTTCTTGCCTCCTTCATCTCACAATGGATCCAATCACAGAGATGGCAATGTGGACAGGAGATTAGTGCCCCTGAGAAATGTCCCAAGACGGATCTCCTTGCTGATCACTGACCAAACACTCCAGGAGGGGGTGCTTGAGAAGCAAGCTGAGACTCTGCTGACCAGATTCTGTGATGACTAGACAAATTCCATCATATTCCAGCCAGTTCTGGTTCTGGTCTAACACACACACACACACACACACACACACACACACACACACACACACTGCTTTGCCTAGTTCTCTCAAAAGTTCCCAGACACACACACACACACACACACACACACACACACACACACACACACACACACTGCTTTGCCTAGTTCTCTCAAAAGTTCCCAGAAGCTTGTGCATATGGATTTGCTGAAGGAAAGAAGTGAATGTCCACTATTTCAAGACTAATGTAATTCATCACAGTAATGTAATTAGTGTGAGCTCTGGAGCCCCCAAGGGAAGGCATTTCTAGAACTACACTACTCCCTATTGGAAGGACATCAGGCCAGGGCAGGGCCTCCTTTGCTAACCATTTAGCCCCGTGGGGGGGGGGTCTCTGGTTGTCTTCCCTCTTTCTGCCCCCACACCCATGCCTCCAATGTCCAGCAAAAAAAGAACCAGGACAATCTCAAGGGGGCACCAGGAGACTTGTGCCCCAAGGGGGACGATTTGTCAGTGCCTCTGACCCTTGTCCCTTTCTTGTCTCTGTTCTCCTGCCACTCAGCAGTGCTGGAGCCTCCTTCCTCAGACTGCAATGTTCCCTAGGAGCCCTCATCAAATGCTAAAGCCCTCTTTTGGGAAAAAGGCTTCTGGTGAAGCTAGCCTCAGCAAGCTGCAGCCAAGGGCTTTTCATCCGCTGCAAATCAAATTCCTAAAACTCAAAGATGTTAAAATGTTCAAGAGACAAGGTCAATCTTTCTGGCTTGACACTCTGTCAATGGTTACTGTTCTCCTGGCTGAATACACGGCCATCTAATTTTCCCCACACCCAAGGTGCTCCTTGTTTGCTATCTGATGTACGCACACACCAACAGGAGGAGTCTTTGAGGGTACAGACATCACAGTATCTTCTCTTTCTGACTGGGTGGGAGGACAAAACCCCTAGCCTCTTGAACTTGTGAATGACCATGTGATATGCTTGGGGACTTGGGCCCCTTATGAGCAGAAGTGTTGCTCACTTGGCTCAGATGTGCCATGACTGTGGCCCTGACGATGATAATGATGGAAGTATATGCAGAAGCCTCATCCACCTGGGCTCCAAGGCGGCAAGAAAGAGCTCCATGAGACACAATTGCAAGCAGAAGATATAGCGTTGCATTGCTTTAAGCCTCTGGGGATGGGGAGGTTTTGTGGCTGAAGCAAAACTTCTTCTGAGATAATAGACAGACTCTTGAAGACAGGCTCTGCCTACCTGGGCTGCTGCGTTACCCCGGGTGGCTTCATGTTTCAGCCACATAAAGACATCTCCATCTTCTTTGGTTTGGACTTTGAGTATTTCATCATCTTTGAGTCTAATGGTTTCAACATATGCCTAAAAAGTAAGGAAAGGAAGAAAGAGGGGAGGAGGGGAAGAGAGGAGGTAAACACCCAAATGCCATGAGCATGCACGGACATAATATTTTCAAACCAGCAATTGTTCAAGCGGAACCCATATGAATAATTTAAATCTTAGGCGTGACTACATGGTCACGGGAGCGAATTATTTTTAAAGCGAATAGACCACATCCTGCATGTCTGCATTGATATTTGTTCCTATCAAAGTATTTGGGGGAAGCCAGGCTATTTTTTTTCCCACTCCCACTTCATTATTCAAGCTTGTTCGAAAGTCTGCCCGATGTCATGGTTCTTGGAACCAACTCCCATTCCCGACAGCACCAAAAAAAAAAAAAAAAAGAAGAAGGTATTTTCTAAGTATGACCTTAATTTTTACCGAAGCATCATTATCTGTCATAACTAAACATGTTTACTTCACAGCTTCAGTTATCTGCTGCTACACCCTCAAATTTAGAAATCCACCCTGAAAAGAAGTGAGCATATTAAACTCTAAGAATTTGAGGTGGGATGTTCCACGCGCTCTAAAGATGAACCCAGAGGGCAAGTTCACATAGTAATTTGAATTTGCACACAGCCAATCAGATAGTTGACTTCTTTGAAGAAAGTAAGATCCACTGCAGTGTACACATTTTGGCCATGTATTAGAAACCGACTCCCACTGTTTTGTGGACCGCTGCTATGCATGACGGCGGCTGTGTAGCATGCCACCCAGGCACTGCCCTGCCACAGGCAGGTGTGAGAAATCGGAAGAGCAGCCTCAGAGAATGAGGCGCCAGGCCTGATTTCCCTTCTGACTGCCTTTGTCTGTTAAGAAAAATTATTCAGTTACAGATTCTGGTCTGTAGCTCCATTGCTTAAAAATGTCTCTCAGCTGCCTCCTCTGCTGGGTCTGTGTGGGGCCCAGGGTCCCTTGCAGAGGCATTAGGGGACTGAGGAGTCAAGGCTCCTACAAGGCTCAGGACCCAGCTCAATCCATTCCGGCCAAGTTCAACGTGGAAGCAATAATGATGGCCTTTCACTGAAGTCAAGTACTGCGACTGTGTGTCTAACGTGTCTTCACATATTCCTCACAACAAAGCTGTGACTCAAACCCCACCCCACCCCACCCCTAGTCCCCGTGAACAAAGTAACAAATGGGGGCTCCTAAAGGGAAAACTTGAACTCCACCCTTGTGATGTCGCCCTCTAGCGGGAAGACCATGCAGTCTCAATAGAGTTAGCCTGGCCAAGCGAGGGACTCCATATTTCCAGGGCAGGGCTGGCAGCTGGCATTGCAAGGACACTTTCATTTCTGGTGAGGAGCCTGGGGTTGGGCAGGTAAGAATTCTCAGTTTTATGTTCATGTGGAGAATTCCACTCGGTTGATTCTTGGTTTTCTTTTTCTCCTTGTCATGAGACTTCAAAGAGAAAGACTAGACACATAGAGACAGTTCCACCTGAGGGCCTCACGCTCTTGGGTCTCTGCAGCTTTGGCACAGATGACATACACAGGGACCCTCATGAGTAATGTGACAGGCGCTGTCCCACTCCTGACCCACAGCAGACAACCATGCTTGGAAAGCTGATGAGACAGACGGTCATGATCCACACCTTCACGTCACACACGTGGATGCCGAAGCCCATGGAAGTTAACTGAACTGCCCAAGATCACATCATCAGTTTTTCAAATTTAGGAGTCAAATTCAGGCTGGCTCACACTCATGCCTGGCCCCTAGTACCCCTCGAAGGAATGCTGCATCTGAGAAGAAGCACATGGTGGACTGTTTCAATGTCCCCTGCCCTCCACCCCCATACACAATGAACTCTCTCTGTGGGCGCTGTCAGCTGGGTCTTGCTGAGACCATATTTCTGTGTATGTAGGCAGGTGGAGGCACGGGGGGGGGGGGGGGGCGGTGCGGGGAGGGCAGGGGAGAAGAACCTGAGCAACCATGCGCAGCTGTGAGAAAAGAGCACACTTGCTTCTGGCTCCATGGCCCTTGCAGGACCCGTGGGTGCTGCCACTGAACTTCCCAGGAATTGAAAAGTATTAGGACCACACCCTTTCCTCTCTGATCCAGGGGATTTCAGTTCTGATCCACCACCAACTAAATGTGAGCCTTGGGCCGCTTACTTTATTTAGATGGTACTGCTTTTCTGCAACCAGAAAAAGTGGCATAATATAGTACCTCCTCCCACCTCCAAAGCACTCAAGATGTGAGCTATTATTATTTTTTTACAATACAAAGAGGAAGATCTAAGCTGAAATCTAGAGTCTGCTACTCATTTTCTGGGTGACTTTAGGTGACCACTTTTATAAAATGGAAATAATATACTGACCCACAGGTTTGCAGGTCTAAATGTAATCTATGCATATATATATAATCCCAGCACTGGGGAGATAGAGGCAGGAGGATCAGAAGTTCAAGGTCATCCTGCATAGTGAGTTTCATGCTAGCCTGGGCTACATGAGAAAGAAAAAGGGAAGGAACACAATCTGGAGAGAATGTATAAATGTCAGACAAGTTTTTGAGAGCTCCTATCCTGTGCCAAGCTCTGTTCAGCACGTGGGCGAACTGATGGGTGTTGTAACAACTGTGTGAGAGAGGCAGACCGTCATGGCACCCAGGTAAGAGTGAGAAATGGAGGTAAGACCAAGAGCACAAGGCTTCACCCCAGGTGTAGACAGTCAAATCTCATCAGTCACACTGCGTGCTGCACCCAGGCAGAGAAGGGATGCCTCTCCACGTTTCTGGGGTCCCCAAAAGCAGCAGTTAGCACATCAAATGCCTATGCCTGGGCTTTCTGTGAAAGGAGGTGGTCTGCAAAAAAACCACCTAAAGACAGAATGGCCTGAAGCGGGGCAGCTTAAAGTTGCTCATTCATTTGAATAGCATGCTGTGGCTAGGGATGGGGTAGGATAGAGAGAAGTAGCCAAGGTGGGGAGAGGCAGGGATGCAGAGCCAAGGATGCCATGCTAGATATTCTGAGAAATCCCAAGGTTTCCGGGAGGTCCTCTAGCTGCTTTTCCCCCCATAAATCAATGTCATCAGAATGAGCAGCTCAAAAGTTCAGATCTTATATCACAGGGTTAAAGCCTGCTGCCAAGTTCCAGGAGAACCAGTGCCTGGAAACTGCCACCCTCAGACCCCTGGACCAAGCGCCAGAGAACGGCGCCACACTGTCCGGGAGAAGCTTCACCTTCCTTCCCGTTGTTCATGCAGGCAGCCAAGGGCGCTGTTCCTGTTAAAAGGCTGCGGTCACTGGTTTCAGGAAAGGCCAGAGAGGGGAGAGTGGGGGTGGGGAGGGGAGGAAGAGAGAGAGACAGACACAGACAGGAAGGAAGGAAGGAAGGAGGGAGGGAGGGAGGGACGGAGGGAGGGAGGGAGGGAGGGAGGAAGGGTGAGAGAGAGAAAGAAAGAAAGGAAGGAAGGAAGGAAGAATGAATGAAAGGAAGGAAGGAAGGAAGGAAGAATGAATGGAAGGAAGGAAGGAAGGAAGGAAGGAGGGAGGGAGGAGGGAGGGAGGGAGGGAGGGAGGGAGGAAGGGTGAGAGAGAGAAAGAAAGAAAGGAAGGAAGGAAGGAAGAATGAATGAAAGGAAGGAAGGAAGGAAGGAAGAATGAATGGAAGGAAGGAAGGAAGGAAGGAAGGAGGGAGGGAGGAGGGAGGGAGGGAGGGAGGGAGGGAGGAAGGGTGAGAGAGAGAAAGAAAGAAAGGAAGGAAGGAAGGAAGAATGAATGAAAGGAAGGAAGGAAGGAAGAATGAATGGAAGGAAGGAAGGAAGGAAGGAAGGAAGGAAGAAGGAAAGAGGAAGAAGAGAAAATGAGGTAGGGAGAGAGAGAAGAAGAGATGGGAAGAAAGGAAAGTAGGGGGCGTGGATAAGAGAAAGGGAGAACAGAACAAGAGGGAAAACAGAGAAAGGAAGGGAGACAGGAGAGAGGACGGGACAGCTGGCTCAGCTGCAGCTGGACATCATCTAGAAATTCAGCCTTCTGAGGATTTGTTTTGTGGGCTGCCGCCCAGGCCGCACCAGAGAGCCAAGGAGAAGCTGGCGAGAGGCTGGGCCAGTGTCCTAGCCAAGGCTTACACCTGCTAACCATGGCTTCGTTCTAGCCAGTTGGACTGCTGGCTCCAGTTTGAAAGGGGTGGTTCTTAGCTGAAAGTTAAGTTCTTGTTTTAAAGTGGCGGTGGGGAAGTGCTGACTTCTGCAGAAGAGAGAAGGGAAAGCGGGATTTCACAGATGCTCACAGCTGGATCTTGCCAGGGTTCTTGCCCTGGGAGCTCAGTCTGTCCAAGGAAGCCACCCTACAACCCTGAGTGGGCAATGACAGAGATGTGCCTGGGCACTATGTGGGAGCTCCAGCAAGGCCCCAGAGGAGGTTGTTGCTGAGCATATGGTACAGTCGGAAGGTTCCCAAGGGAATTGTAGGGGAGGAGAGAGCAAGGAGACTGGACAGGACCAGGACCATGAACAGTGTGCTGTGGCCAAGATACGGTGGTGCCTAAGTTAGCAGGCCAAGGGTAGCCAAGGGTAAGGATGGGTAGAGGGAGGGAGGGCAGACAAGAAATGCCCTTGTATGCCCTGGTATGACCTGTAATAGAGCTGGGTGCCTTGGGGTCAGTTCTTAACCCTGACTATACATTTCTAATATACACATGCACACACACACACACACACACACACGCACACGCACACGCACACGCACACGCACACGCACACGCACACGCACACACACACTCACATACATTCATGTATACATAAATGCACACATACCACACCACATGCACATATGTGCATTGTGTACAAATGAACGTACCTATGCAGACACAAATAAATGCATGCACACACACATCTCAGTATCCCAGGAGGATTGCTTCTAGGATCCCTACAAACAATGAAATCCTGGATTCTTGCCTCTTATCAAATGTGATGTGGTCATTGGGAACCCAGAGCACCAAACATGCTTCAAATGCACTCAACCACTGTCTCATAGCCTCAGCCCCATGCTCTAAATCATGGCTAGTTACTTATAATACGTACTATAATGTAAATGGCATACAGATGGCTATGATGTTGTGTTTCTTAGGGATACTGAAAAGAGAAGAAGTCAATACACACAGGGTCAGACACCTTGTTTTGGGGGGAATATTTCCAATCTCTGCTTGGTTGCATCTGAGAGTGTGGCCTCTCAGGCAGAGAGTAGAAAGCAATATACACACAATATATTACCTTCTGTCTAGGTGTGATCTTATTCAGCAGTTCTGGGGGTTGGGACATCAACATTTGAATTGGGGGGAAACACAATTTTGCCCCTAAGAGAAGTTGTGGCAGCCGCTCAGAGGAGAGATAATCAAGGACCACATTAGGCAGTGGTGGCAGCGATGGAGATGGGGAAGGGAGAAACTGGGGTGGTTATTAGGATGAGGGGCCAAAGGTGGCCACCCCTATTTCTTAGTGTAGCTCTTGGTGTCATCTGGGGAGCTGTTAGCACTGGAGGAAGGGAGATGTGGAAGGCCAGCTTCTTTTGTGTCATAAGTGAAGGGAAAGAAAGATGTGAGGTGGAGATAAAGATTGAGTACTGTCAATATGCAAATGTGACCGTGGCCGGGGATGGGACTGAGGCCCTCTGTGCTCCTAGAAGCCACAGAGAAAAAGGAAAGCTGTGACCAAACTGAGAGAGACAGAGAGAGAGAGAGATGGAGGGAAACTTCGAAGGTCTGGGCTGCAGGAATGCAACTCATTTGCTATGGAAGCCACAGAACAGAGGGGAAGCTCGCTGCCCCGGCCTGTTCTACCTGCAGCAAAGTCCCGCTCAGCCATGTGTGGGGAGCCCAGTGAGAATCCCGATAAAGAAGAAGAAATGAGTCACAGAAGCAGAGACACCAAGAGAAGGGAGAAAGGCGTTATTGACAGACCCTTCTCTGTTAATTAGAAGGCTGCCTTTCAAGAGCTCCTCGTTTGCTACATTATGCTGGGGAATTAATAGATACCTCAACAAAAGGACATTTAAGTGAACACATGACACCTGCTTCAATCCTCAGGAAGCCATTAATTATGGATTCTTAAGAAAATGAGCGATGACACAACGGCTCTAAGTGTATAATTCCTATCCACGATGCCTAATCATACGGCCTTTCAGCGGCGAGACACATCTTTTCTGTTCATCTCCTCCGGTTCTGACCAATTAAACATTTTCATTCCTAATCATAACATTTCACATGCCAAATCTTCAAAAGAGAAGGAGCTTGTCAGCCACGTACCCCGCTTCCCGCGGCTAAGTGATGCTGAATTCGAATTCTCAAGTGTGTGATCTATACATACAGGATGTTGTGAACATGTTTGGGCTTGGTGGACAGGTGAAGGCAGCCTTATTTTTGCAACTTGATTTTGGAAAAAAATTTTTTTTTCAGGGCAGTGTTTTTTTGTTTTTGTTTTTTTAAAGGTTGTTAAAATTAAATTAAAAATTTAAAAAATTTTTAATGTAAATGTAAAAATTAATTAATTGCTGTCAAGCTGAGGTTAAATTTTGTAGATCACTTATATACACAGAGGGAGTAAGTGGCAAGTGTTATGTGGGTTTATTTGAAGAGAACCAATATTGTCTAAAGGAATTAGAATGTCTCTATAGAGACAGACTTCTGGGTTTTTATGATTTCTCTCCTCCTCCTCTTTCCCCGTCCCCTCTCTTCTCCTCCCCCTCCCTTCTTGGGACAGAGTCTCACAAATCCCAGCCTGGTCTTGAACTTGCTATGTAGCCAAGGATGATCTTGAATTCCCAGTTCTCCTGCCTCCCTCTCTTTGGTGCTGAGATTGCGGGCACATGCACCACACCTGGTTTCATGTGGGGCTGGGGATCGAACCTTGTGTGCGCTAGACAAGGGCCTACATCCTGAGCCCACTCTGTCATGTTTCACATTCACAGAAGGCTGTAGTAGGCAGCTGTTCCAGCTTTGACCTGGAAGTACTACCCCCAGTGAGGCTTCCGGTAACTGTCATAACTACCTATGACCTGCCCCTGAGGCGGGGCTGAGCCGGGAGCCCTTAATACCCGAGATCCAGATGTGCGGGCTCTCTTGGTTCCCGGTGATCCCGAATGCTGGATGGTGGACTGAGCGGAGTTCTCCAGAGAACACCGCTGGACTGCACTTCACCTCTCCCGGATCCTGTAACCCATCCCTTTACTTGTTGTAAGTTACTCCAAAACGAACCTCCCTTTTAACTACATGGAGTTGCCTTAATAAATCCCGCAATAGGAGGCTTCTCTCGGAGCTGTTTATTTCACAACAGTAGAGCGGCCACTGTAGGTTTGTTTCCTCCCCCCAACCCCCCAGAAACCATCTATTTCCAAGTATCAAACACCACCTTTCTGTCCTGTGGGCTTCTGACTCAATCCAGTTTGGTTCCCAGTCAGACACTGAGATTCTGACCTGAGGCTTGTCCCTCAGACAGGCCTGCCCAGCAGGCAGGAAAATCGAAGTTCCCAGCACAGATTCTGCCAGGGAGCCTCACACTGTCTGTTGGAGCATGAATCCCAGTTGATCTTAATAAAAACCCGGAGCTAGATATGGGGGTGAATGGTGAAAGCTCAGAGACAAAGGAACAAGCCGCAGCCGCCTCTCACCTCACCAACTCCTCAGCCGAAAAGGACTGAGCTCCTGTCACCTCCTGTCTCACATTCCTTTCTCCACCCAGCCATGTCACTTCCTGTCTCCACCTCCCTAGTGCTGGGATTAAAGGTGTGTGCCTCCCAAGTACTGGGAGCAAAGGCATGAGAGCCCAGGTGCTGGGATTAAAGATGTGTGCCACCACTGCCTGGCCTCTACGGCTAACTAGTGGCTGGCTTTGTCCTGTGATCTTTAGGCAAACTTTATTTGTTAGTGCATACCCAAAATATCACCAGTCTGTGACTACACAAACCCAGATGCCCATTCGTTTCCACATTTCCCTGGCAGAGATCAACAGGTGCAGAAACACCATCCAGTCAAAGCTTGAAATCTTCACCAGCTGGCCCTTTACAGAAAAAAACCAAAACAAACCTCAGCCCCCACAGCAAACTAGCTGCTTTTATCAACAGGAACCATCTTAGGCACTTCTGTAACCCGGAAACCGACCCGCCCACTGTCTCCTCTCACATCTGCGGGGCCCTGCCATTAAGGAGGCTTTCCTGATGTTCTTACACAGACACCTTCAATGGCAGCCTTTTATCCTTACCCTCAAAAGAAGTCCGGAAGCACGCCATCAGTGAGTCTAATCTAACACATTATGATGTATTTTTTTTTTTTTTTTTTGGGCAGATGTGAGCCACTGATTTCTTTGTCCAGTGAGTCAGCAAGATTGGGCCGCCTGCAAGAAGCTGGGACGGGTGCTAAGTCCCCCTTGTCTTTAATCGAGGCAGGCCCATCTAAAGAAGACCTTTCGTAAGCATCCAGCGCTGGGAACCTGGCTGGAGATAAAGCTGGCTTCTGTGAGTGGCGAACCCTGCTTGTTTATCCCTTGTATATAGAGAGAGGGGTGCCGGGAAATTAAAGCCTCTTCTCAAATTGATTCCTTCCCTCCTAACATCTCCAGACCTCACTCTGTCACATGGACAAAATGATTATGTTTCTGGTATGTTCTTTTTTGTTTTTTGTTTTCGTTTTTGGAGCTGAGGATTGAACCTGGGGCCTTGCGCTTGCTAGGCAAGCGCTCTACCACTGAGCTAAATCCCCAACCCTCTTTTTTTTTCAAGATCCAGCTGCCCCTGGAGCCAATCTCCCCTTCACACACTGGTCTGTCCACCCATGGACAGCTCACAGATGTGGGCTCATGCCTGCACAGAAAACGGGCACTGAAGACAAGGCAATAAAGCTCTGCTCTCCCATCACACAGTGCACACCCTCGGAGAGCCAGCACATAAAGCAGATGCAGGTGCAGCCTGCTCAGGACTGTGACAACGGGCTGTAAGCATTCTAACACATCTCTGCCCTACCTGGTCTCCCTGTAGGGTGTGCTGGTCAAGGGGTGTCTTCGTAGCAATGTTGCTGTAGTAGGCATAGGAGAGTTCCCAGTCCAGTGGATAGCTGTCAACACCCTGGTAGTGTTTGTACCCAAGATTCATCGACGACAACCTCTCACTGCCCTGGCCTCCAACCAGACTGTATAGCATGCCCTGTTAGGAAGACATTGATAAGTGTTCACAAGACTGTAGATGAGGTAATAAAATCCCCTAAGGCTGAAAGGTCATTTGCCCTGCTCCCTCTCTATAATCTTAGCCATCCTAGAAAGGTTAATGTACCTAAAAAACAAACAAACAAACAAAAAACCACACACACATACAAAGATAAGCAATCACACACAGAGATCAGAAATTAAAAGTCATTAGGGAACATGTAGTGTTTTCTTGTAATAGTGTTATCTGTCAACGTGACTATGCTGGCAGGGACCCAGCATCATTTCTCAGGGAGTCTGGTAAGCTGTTTCCAATGAGGCCTGGAATTGGGAGGCTGAGTAAAGCAGATGGTCCTCCCCAGGGAGGGGGAGCAGCATCCTACCCATTGAGAGCCCAGAGAGAACCAAAGGCAGAGGAAGGAGGAATCCATCCCTTTCACTTCTTACCGGCCTGCTTGAGCTGGGGCCCTGCTCTTTCCCTGTCTAGGGGCTAGATTTTCTACTACCAGATCCCTGGTCATCAAGGCCCTTCTGGCTTTGACAGGAACCCCACCAGCAGCTTTCCTGACCTCTCACTTAACAGATGGCAGAGCAGGGAACTTCTGCGACTCCATAATTGCCTGAGCTGATTCTTCAGAATCAATCTCTTCCTATATATATATCTAAAATCCCATTGGTTCTGTTTTTCTGGAGAACCCTGACTAATACGCTTAGGAAAATGTGATTCTAAAATGTTAGGCACGTTGCATAATCAATTTGGATTCAAGACCCAAAGTAAAACTGTCTACTGCGGCATTTATTTTGATAGTAGAAGGAGTAGATGGGACGACACTCTGCGGGGAGATCTGAAGGCTTTTCTGAGCTCAGAAGTAATGTGGGGTGATGGCATCCACGGGACAACCTCAACGTGAGGTCCTCAGTACGAGGGCTGTTGCACTTATCAGGGAAGTGGTCCCTGATTCTGAAGGATGGGATTTCAGCCAGCCCTGCTCAGACTGTCTCAGGGATGGTTTACCAAACATGGAAGCCACGTGCAGAAATTGAGAAGTGCCTTTTTCTCTTCCCTGAAAACAGGTTACTGTATAGTTCCACAACCCAAGGACATTTTTTTCCCTGGGTATAAAGGTTTTTAGGGGACTCCAAGGAGCTGCAACACATCCAGTGCTGGCAGGGTCATCTCTCTGCACACATAACCCAGGTGACAGATGCTCTGGACCCCATGAAATACGCCACCTGCAGCTGATCCCGAGGTCCATTTAATCCAGTTTCATAGAAGACAGTGAGGTAGTAGGATGCTTTATGGTATCCACAGCAGCTGGAATCCATCAGAAAGGGGACGACAGAGCTAATTTGGTGAAGGCCATCAACGCCGGAGAGTCTCTTTACAGCCTTCTCAAATATCCTCCCACCGATTTCTAATACGGAGTCATTTTGGTTCCATGGCACTGTAAATAACACAATTCGCAGCACACAGAATTAATTACCACAGGGCTGATGTGGTTGGAGATGGAAGGAAAGCCAATTAAATACCTCTGTTATTGACAAGGTGGGCCCTACAGTACCTTGAAATATACCACCCTCTGGGGAAGTAAATTAAACCCTTTGGGGGAAGCTATGGAGTCACTCTGTAAAAAGCTTTTCCTCTGGCACTAAATGACAGCCTAGTATCCTGGGGGAAAGAATGTGCCTCACAGAGCTGAGAGGGTGCCTCAAGAGAGTAATTCACTCAGTGTAATTCACTGCCCAATCAGGGCTGCTGAAACTTCTAGAGAGCCTCTCTTCTGAGACACGGAAGAAGAATGTGTTTTATCCCAGAAATAGTTCCTTGGTACTGCTCCCAAAATCCAAGCAAGAGCATTTTATTTTGAGATGCTTCCTCATCATCTTTCCATCCCAGTTTTGCTTGTGGGTCTCTTGATATAATGAAAAGAATGAGTCAACTCTCAGGAAGGCTTACAAGCTGCCTAGCACAGGGTCAAGCATCCTATGCAAACGAGGCCATTGGATCTGCACAAGCTTAGATGGTTGGTACTATTATTAGCCTCCTCCTTCTTCACAGCAGGGGATTAAGGCCTGAAGAAACAAAATAACTTGTCTACAGTTACAAAGGCTGGCAAAGGGCTGGGCCAACCTTTGAACCCTGCTAGACAGGCCACACAAGCCAGAGTTCACACTCACCCCCTTGTGGACAGGCAAGCAGGATATTCACCAGGGCCCTCCCAGCATGGATGGGGACTTGTCTGGTCTGCCTTAATAAGATTGGTGCTTTCTTTCATGAAACCTCTCATAAGTCTATATGCTGATCAGTGTCCAAGCCAAGTGAGCAAGTGTGATGACTCCAGGATATAGACTTATGAGACGTTTATTAGTGCAGCCCAGGAATGCTTTTAGGACAGGCAAGGTACTATTGTAGGTGCCAAGCTACAGAAGGTCATACAGGATGGAAAGATGTTATTTACAGGAAACATAGGCCCTAAGTTACATGCAAACAATGTCAGCTTGAATGTTAAATTAAATGTCAACCTTGACTAAAGTTTCACCTTCCCCAAAACTGCTATTTCCAACATCTTTTATTTTCTTCATTCAAGTTATTTAAAAAAAAGTTATTCCAAAAAAATGTTCAGGAGGCAAAGGATAAATCACTCTTCTTAGTACACCAGAAGGGAATGGGCAGAGAAATTTTGCCCAGAATGAGAGGTTTGGATTAGGTTTACTGAAGAGCAATTACCTTGCACTGGTTCATTGTAAAAACATGGGTCAGGGGGGCTGGTAAAGTACTTGCCACAAAACACGAATACCTGAATTTGACCCCATGCAACCACAGGAAAAGCAAGGTATAGAGGCATTTATTTGCTTATAATTCCAGTGCTGGATAGACAGGGCCAGGAGGTGGGAGGGCTTGTTAGTCAGCTAGCCAAGTGGAATGGGTGAGCTCAGGCCAGTGAGAGGCCATCTCAACAAACATGGGGCATGATGTCTGAGCAACAATACCTGGAGTGTCCACTGGTCTGCGCACAGCACATGTACATCTTCACATAGGGTGCATAAGTGTGCATACAGACAGACAGACAGACAGATAGACACACAGACACACACATACACACACACACACACACACACACACACCACACCACACCAAGATCAGGAAGATCCAGAGCTGGCATTAGGAAAGCTGATACATTTGTTTATAAGTCACTAGTGGTCTCTGTGGGCCCCCAAAAGGCAGATATGGTCTGCACCCAAAGACCCCTGAAAGGTGGCCAGCCTCCCAGCTCCAGCTGCATGTGCTTAGGCTTTCCAGACCCCACACTCCCAGAACCACAGTAGCTGAAAAAGCCATCCTGGCACAGGAAGAGCCGCACGCCTTTTCCATATTCTCTGTTTGTTTATTTGCTTGCTTGCTTTACTCTGGAAAGACATAACTATTTGTTATGTAAGAAACATAACTATTTGTTTTTCTAAGACAAATCAAACAATGCAAATGGCTTTAAAGAAAACAGAAGCCTCCACTCCCCCACTCTGTCTTTAGTGAAGATAAAATCTGTTAAAAAGCTTGGTACCTATGCTTGGAGACTTTCCCTTTACATGCACAGTAATTCATGTATGCATTTATTTACATATATATTTTTCTTTTCCCCAAGTAGCATATCATGCCACTATAGATTCTGACTTCATTTTTTATGTTTTAAATTTCTATTAAATTTTACTTATTTATTTGTGTGTATACATGTGGAGGTGCACACATGGCCCAGCATGAATGTGGAGGTCAAAGGCCACCTTACAGGGGTCACCTCACTCCTTCTCTTCCACTCTGTGGGTCCCAGGGATCAAACTCAGGTCTCTGGTCTTGATGATAAGCCCCTTTACCCACTAAGCCATCTCATGTATTATTAATAGCTCTCTACAGCCGTCAGAAGTTCATTCTGTTTAACGCTCCAATAATGCGGAGGAAGTGTAGGGCAGGAGCTCTGTGGGCAAAGTGCATGCTGTGTAAGTCTGAGGACCTGAATCCAGATCTCCAAACACCCACATAAACAGCTACAGGTTGTGGCATATTTCTGTAATCCAGCCTTCAGGCGAGGGAGACAGGGACATCCCTGAAGCTCATTGGCCAGCTAGCACAACCTAATCCATAAATTTTAGGTTCAATGAGAGACCCGTAAAAGTAAAAGGTGGAAAGTGATCAAGGAAAGACATCAGTGTTGACCTCAGACCTTCACACACATTTACCTGCACATGTCCACATCCTCCAAACAAATAAATTGAATAAACAAATAAATGAATAAATGAATGAATGAATGGCGGTAACTGGGGTACCACTTCCAGGATTCTCCCTAGTTCCCCATACCAGAATATCTGCATGTGACCAGTGTCCATCTTCCTATGTACCTCCACCTGTTTACTCTATCAGGTGGGTCCCAGCTGCAGCTTATGGCCACATGTGGCCAAGAACAGCTCTGAACCCAGCCTAACACAAAATCTAAACTTACCTGAAATATTACGAGACAACTGTTTGTGATCCTTTAAAAACAAAACAAAACAAAACAAAACAAAAAAAACCCCTCAATTGTATGGTTCTAGACCATGAATTTTATAGGTGACAGCACCCACCCTGTTACACTGTGAATCAGGTGGTCATGCCCTTGACTCTAAACCATGTCTAGATTCCTTGGAAACCATCTCTAGACACATTGGAAATGCTATGGAAATGGTTGTTACAAAGAAGTATAAGGACTAACAACAAGAAAAAATATGTCCATACATGTTCACTACAGATTAGTTTGTGTGTGTGTGGTGTTCAGTGCTGGGGATTGACTTGAGGACCCTCACACATACCAAGCATTGGAGACCACAGCTCCACCCTCTATGGCCTGATGCTCTAAATACCTTTGACTCATCTTTGGTTGTGTACAGATGCAGCGCCCACAGGAATAGAGGCCGACCATCCTGCATTTACAGCTGCACAAAGTTCTCTAATTTTAGACTCTTGTGATTTTGCTATAACCAACACCACAGCAATGGGCAGCCTTGGACGCTTCTGTCTGTTGTCCTGCTGGGCTATGCCTGCACAATAACATCCTTTTCCACCAGGACTCTGGGAATCTCTTCTGTTGGGTTTTCCCTTTGCTCTGCTGAGGGCAGCACTCCACGGTATGAGAACATTCCCTTGATAAGAACCTTCTCCATGGATTCAGTGAGCACAGAGACACCGAAAACATAGATCTGACTGCTACTTATTCATAGGTTTAGTTTTCAGCCCGGGCTCCTTTCAGATGCCCCCGTGCACACATTCCTGGCAGAGTGGCATCTGAGTTATTGTTAACGATTCATTCTGGCCTCTCCTCCCTGCCAAATTCCTAACTAAGATGACGGGTTTTGCTTGACTACACAGGGACGCTGGCTTTGTGGGCTCAGAGGAGGGAAGGACTCCAAAAGAAATTAAACTCTAAATGAAACACCTGCCTCCACTGACCCCTGGCCCAGAACCCCAGAAATCAGCATCAGGATTGCCCAGGTAGCTGGGAACAAACTCAGAATTCTCCAGTCTATCCTGAGCCCAAAAAGCTCTGCAGATGGAAAGGGCTTGCTCATTTCTTTTTTCTTTTTTTTAATATTAAAATTCTTAACTCCCTCCCACAAAAAAAAAATCACCAATTGGTATTTTCTCTGCCCAAGAATCTAAACAATTTTCTGCACTACTGAATTTAATAAAAGTAATAATTCTAAGGTACAATTACTCATTTCACACTTTTGCTAAAGTTCGGGTTGTAACTATTATCTAAAAATCAAAGCCATGGTGTCTTTGTCGATATTAAAGTCAGTTTAATGAAACTGTTAATTTCACCCATCTGCTTTAGCATATGCATTTTTTTCCCTAGCCAATCTGTAACTAAAAACATGTCTTGTTTGAGGAGATTAATGGTATAATGAAGAAACAAACGAACAGAATGGGAGAAATCACTATTTCTCCATCTTCTTTCTTTTTGTATCAGACACCAAGGAACAAAAGCCACAGTCACCATCACTTAAGGCCCATTTTCCAGGCAGCATGGCTTATTTTACTCTTCATTCATATCAGAAGGTGTGTGCTGATTGTCAGAAGAGGCAAATGGTAGAATCGGTGAAGATAGCCACCCACTTAAGACCTGCGAGCTGGAGCCAGCTTCTGATTGAGAATTCAGAAGGAGAGAGGCACCCTCCTCGCTCCCCATGAGAGGGACGGAGACATCAAGAGCAAAGTCATTTTTAGTGTCAGGCTTCTGAACGGCAAAGTGCATCCAAAGCAGAAGTTTGAAAGAGGAGAAAAGTACAAGGAGGAAATATCACGCCACTGTCTTAAGGAGCCCCTCTTCATCAAGTTTACTGACTTAAAAAACTCGGTGAGTTCCTCATCTGCATTCTGATCTGAAGTGCTGATGGGCTCCAAGAAGCCTTAGAGCCGGCTGCAATGGTGCCCAAGTACTGCATGTGTGTCTTTCACCACTGGGAACGCCCATTCTATCCCTCTCTCTCCCTCCTTCTAATACGGTGGAAATGCTCAGGAAATAGGTGTTACTCTGTACTGTTTAGGTACAGATAATAAGAAAAAAATGTCTGTACATGTTCCCTACAGATGCATTTTTTTCCCTTGTTTCTTTTGTTTCTGGGTAGCATTGAAGATTGATCCACGGGCCTCACATCTACTAGACATCAGCCCAGATCTCCATCCATCCTGCTTTTCTAAATATTTACCCAAGGTTCAGAAACTTGAAGTTCCTTTCTTCCTTCTTCTCTCCTCCCTTCCTCTCTTCTCCCTCCCTCCCTCCCTCCCTCCCTCCCTCCCTCCCTCCCTCCCTCCCTCCCTTCCCTGTCTTCACCATCCCCCTCTTTTCCCTCTCTCTTTTCAGGCTTGTTATTTTTTGGGTGGGAAAACTGTAACCCATTCTTTGTTCTTTCCTCCTCCCCTCTGTATATGTGCATTTTAAAACCTAACAATAAATGCTTTCAAACCCTAATAATATAGGTGATGACTTGCCAACAGCCAAGCATAGCTCCTAAGGGAAGGGGTGCCCTGGGGTCACTGGTTCACATGACTACATGTCTATCATGTCCATGCTCTGCATTTTTTCAACCAAACAGTGGAACTGTTGGCCAAATTAAAATCAAAGTAGCATTCTGGTGCGGCTGCCTTCCCCTCGGCAGACTGTGCAGAGACATCTCATCTCTACATTGTGCTCTAAAGCCTGGGGCAAGAGGCCCTGCGGAAACCAGGCAGATGGTGTCAGCCCTGGGAGAGGAGCCCAGGCTTGGACCTGGCCTTATCCCAGAGCACCATTTATTGGCAGCTCCTAGACTTCCTCCAGGCACTGGCACCAGCAAATGTGGGCTTAGCAGGCAGAAAGGAGGCTGAGAAGACAGTTCCGGCCTGGGGCAGATGTCCCCCCAGGTACCCAGCCATCACATCAGCCTCACTCACTCATCCCTCCTGCCTTTATGGCACCTGGTCCTAACCTGGACCCCTGCCTACCTGGCTGTGAGTCTTGGTGGTCTTCTTCTCTGTCCCCAGCCCTAAAGCCCAGAGTCCAGCCCCCAGTTCCCCCAGCACCCTGCTGGTCCTGGTACCACAGGACTCTTCAACAGGCTTTTGATGTCAAACCACTCAGTTTTGACAAGGAGGGTCTGACAGGAGAACACAAGAATGAAATGGCCAGAACAACTCTTAAATAATGAAAACCACGTAGGCTAAATTCTACCGTTGCAGCATCAGAAAAGAAAAAACCAAAAACCAACCAAACAAACAAACAAAAAAACCCAAATGCTACCAGGGCCATGTCCACGCCCCAGCAACTGCCATTTTCCTAGAGAAGTCAAGGATCGGGGATGGCTTTAAGTCTCACTGATCCAAATGCCCTGCTGAAGTCCTGATTGGAGGATCTCATATTGGATGCCACCCCAACACCATGCACAGGGGGAACTTAGTGACAGAGAAGGGGTAGGAGATTTCACAGACCAAGCAAGGTGATCAGGATGCAGAGCTCATCTCTGGAATGCCGCGGGGGTGGTGGGGGAAGGGTCTTGGGAGCATCTATACGCACTGCAGCTGGGTACCCCAGGGATGCTGCCATCTTTAATTCAAAGGCTTGCAGGCTCTGTGAGGTGAAGAACAAGCCCTGTTATACATGAGCGTGAAGACACCAGTGGGAACAGCTGAGTTTTACAGCATGTTAGCACATCAGCTGTCAACATTTAGCAAGCTTCTCCCACAGCACCCCCCGGCACTTGGCCTAGAGCTGTGTGTGGGCTGGTCCCGTTCCCAGTGTGGTTGCCCCAGGGCCTAGCACAGGGCCAGGAGGTACTCAATCTATGGGTCCCAAAATGGCTTTACAATGTATCTCGGACGGTTTTAAATCTGGCCACCTGTCCATCCCACCCCTGGAGATCCGAGAAAGCAGCAAGGATGAGAGCCATATTTCCGAGATTCTTTGGTATGCACGGAGCTGAGAGGATTCCAGTCTCCTTTCATGGACTCCAGAGAGGGCCCACAGTTTCGGGGGCCAGAGCAGCGGTTACAGAGGCAAGATGGCAGCTCCCAAGACGGAACAGGTTCATGATGAGAGAGAAATGAGGAAATGCAGAAGGTAGGAGAGGAGCCGTGGGGACTCCATCAGTATGACTGGAGCTGTGGCTTTGCCGGTGCAGACCTCCCACCTGGGTCTCTTAATGTGGACGATGCAGCTGCAAAAGGTCTGCGGGTGGCGAGGACACTGAGCTCCCTGGGCGCTGGGAGGCTCGTGGCTTCTCGAGACTTTTTGAGGTGAGGGTCTTCAAGAAGCACGGAAAGCTGCTAGTAGTACTGGACAAACAAGCAGCCACTGGGAAGACAGCTCAGCTGGCAAAAGTGCTTGTTGCCCAACTGTGAGCACCTGGGTTTGATCTCCAGAATGCATATTAGAAAGCCAGGCATGGTAGTACACACTTCTAATCCCAGTACTGGGGAGGCAGAGACCGGAAGATCCCTGGGACTCACTGGCCAGCCAACCAGCCTTCTGGGTGGGCCTTCAGGCCAGAGAGAGACTCTTCCATAAAACAAGGTGGATAGTGCCTGAGAGTGACCTCTGGCCTCACACACATGTATACACGTGTGCATGCATACTCCATACATACATATGTACAAACTCTCAGTGAACAAGAATAAACACACACACACACACACACACACACACACACACACACACACACACAAATAAAATAAAGAAAGTTGAGGGATTGCCTCTGTGTTTGAGGACTCAAAATTATATGGCGGAAGCAGACAAGCAAGCATTGTAATATAGAAAGGTGTCAATTGTGCAAGCGTGCATGAGAGGAGGGGCTGTGGGCTTACAGAGATGGTCAAAAGACACAAGGAGGTGGAGCAAATTGGGACACAAAGGCTGCTTATTAGGAAGGAAGGAGATGTGTGAATCACATTCATTGACCAGCATGGGCACAGATGTGCTGGGCAGGATCATATGAAGGAAGCCTTTGTCACCAAGCAGCTAGCATACCCCCAGAAGCTCTGCTGGCGTTGTGGAGAACCCAAAGCATAAACTGATGACTTGGATGTTCTGCTCCACCCTGCACGGGCCAGCACCTGAGGTCAAAAGGGCACACAGAAGAGCCAATAGCCCTAAGTCAAGGCAGATTCCATTCAGACAAGACTGTCCCTCATGCCCACATGGTCATTTTCTGTCCATGAAGTTCTTTCCCAGACATGGTGTCATGTTGTAACAGCCTCACATTCTGGATTCTGATAAGACCAGACTTTCCACAGTACGTAAAGTACTGCATAGAATTTATCACCCCCACCTACCATCAAACTAAGTGGAAAATAAGTGTTGGTTAGGATTGGAGAAATGTAATTCCTTGTGCACCATTAGTAGGAGCTGAAAAGGGCAGCCATTATGAGAACTGTAGAGGTTCCTCAAAAAACTAAACAGAACTGCCCCATGATCCAGAAATCCCACTGCTGGATATACACCCCAAAGCATCGTGAGCAAATATGGCTGAAGAGAGACGTTTGCATTCCCATGTTCCAAGTAGTATTTATCACAACAGAACAGAGGTGGAAGGGATGAATGGGTAGATCAATGTGGCCAGGACACACAATGGAAGACTGTTCATCTTTAAGAAGAGGAAGGAGATTTTGATATGTGCTATACCATGGGCAAAGACATTATGTTAAGTGCAATAAGCCAACCACAAAATGAAAAAAGCTAGATGGTCCCATTTCTAGGGAACATTTGAAGTAGTGATACAAGGAACAGAGAGTAGCATGGTAGTTTTCAGGGTCTTGGGGCAACTAAATGGGAATTTTAAAAAACAAATTTATAAGCCGGGCAGTGTAGGCTCATGCCTTTAATCCCAGAACTTGGGAAGCAGAGACAGGCAGATCTCAGTGAGTTTGAGGCCAGCCTGGTCTACAAAGTGAGATCCAGTACAGCCAGGGCTACACAGAGAAACCCTGTCTTGAAAAAGCCAAAAACAAACCAACAACAACAACAAAAAAGAAAAAAAAACCCAAATATATAAATTTTAGTTTTTCAAGATATAGAGTGTTGTGACCTGATGCAGAGCACATAATTATTCCTAACAATGCTGAACTATACAATGAAAAACAGTCAAAACAGCAGTTTTTATATTACGTGTATTAGCACAGCCCTCCAACAGTTAGGGTGTAAACAACAGCTGACCTCACTAGGTGGGGACATACAGACTGCTCTATGCTCATCTCATTTGCCAATGGAGTGGAAGCTTCCCCCACTCCTGCAAAGTACCCATGTCTCCTTTCAAATGTTGGCTTCGATGGGGAGCAGATGCGCCATCTGAAATCACACAGTGTGGGTTTGGGGGAGAATCACTCTCAAGTCTCAAATGTACATATGCAGAGGCCTGGAAGCAGACTGTTGGCCATATACATGAGGAGATGCTTCCAAAGAGAAAGGATTCCTCATAAGGAATCAGAAGTTCTGTCATCTTGTCTCATCGTCTCTGTTCAAAAAAAGGAAACAGAGGGCTGGAGAGATGGCTCAGCAGTTAAGAGCACTGACTGCTCTCCCAGGGGACCTGGGTTTGATTCCCAGCACCCACATGATAGCTTATAGAGGTTTGTAACTTCCAATGCCCTCCTCTGACCTCCCTGGGCACCCAGGCATGCATATGATACACATACGTGTAGGCAACATACACACACACACACACACTAATAAAATAAATTAAAAATCAGGAATATTAATCCCACAAATTAATTTCTCTGAGGAAACGAAGAAGCTATTGTTTACTTTTTCTTCTGGCCCAAATTAACTCTTGTTTAAAACCCAGTCTTGCTGAGGATGTGACTCAGTGGCGGCCTCCTTGCCCAGCACACACAAGGCCCTGGGATCAATCCACAGTGTAAGGAAATAAAAACATCTTGTCGGAACATAACTTGGGCAGTCAAGGTGGCTCAAGGGGTAAATGCTTGCCTGGTAAGTCCAGTGCCCCTAGTTCGATCCCCAGAACCCACATAAAGGTGGAAGGAAAAACTCCTTTCACAAAATTCTGACTTCCACATGTACACTGTGTTGTGCACATCCACAAATATGCATCATGCACCACACATGGAGAAAAAGTCATAAAAAAAAAATCTTTCCTTATTCTTTGTTCTAGTCTGGCTCATGGGGGCCATTCAGCTGATACCTGTTTAGTGAATGAAGGGGTGAACAGTTGAGAATGAGTTAAGAATATACTCAACGAAAGCCTTTTGTTCCTCTTCCTGCCCTGTGGCAAAAGTCTCAAGCGCCAAACATCTGCCGTTCAAGTCCATTTTCATAGCCTTTCTCAGATGTGGGAAATGCAATGTGATGCACACATCTGCTGCTTTGCATTACTATAAGTGAAATGCTCTGGGCATGGCACTTTTTTTTTTTTCTTTCAGGAGAAGTGCTTTGGTTTAAGGCACAAGTCTGGAAGTTCAAAGGGAATGTGGCTGGCATCAGCTTGGCCCTGGGGACCCTCTCATGGTGGGAGCTTGTGCAAATGAGAGATGCCGCATGGCCAAACAGGAGTCTAGGGAGAGAGTCCGTGTCTGGACTTGCTCTCATAATAAGTGAGCCTCTTTAAAGTTCAGAGATCCCATGAGAACAACCACAATCCCTTCTGAGGGTAGTGCCTGGAGTGTCCAAGAGATCTCCCACTAGTACGTACTTTGTGTGCATGTTTCATAGGCAGGTATGTGTTCGAGGGTGCACATGCACTTGTATGCACATGTATGGAAGCCAAAAGCTCTTCACTCTCCCCACCTTAAGTTTTGAGATTGTCCCACTTACCCAAACCTGGACCTCACCAATTCAGCAAGTCTAAGTGGCCAGCCACCCCATGGATCCTCCCGTCTCTGTGTAGTGATGTATTGTGTACCCTAATAAACTTTGCCTGAAGATCAGAGGACAGAACAAGCCATCTATGTTTATAGATGTCAGGCAGTGGTGGCACACACCTTTAATCCTAGCACTCAGGAGGCAGAGCTCCATCTGGATCTCTGTGAGTTCAAAGCCACCCTGGACAACGCGAGATTGACTCAGTCTAGGAGAGAAACAGAGCCAGGCAGTGGTGGCACACACCTTTAATCCCACCACTTGATATCTCATGCCTTTGCTTGGGAAGCATGCATGCCTTTAATTCCAGCACTAGAGAGGTTGAGACAGGAAGTGATATGGCAGGGTGGAAAAAGGTATATACGGCATGAGGAGACAGGAACTAAAGGCTTTTCGGCTGAGGAACCCTTTTTGGTCAGAGGCCTTTTGGCTAGAAAGCATTTTCAGGCTGAGGAGTTGATGAGATAAGAGGTGTTGGCATTGGCTTGTTCCTTTGTCTCTCTGATCTTTCAGCATTTACCCCAATATCAGGCTCTGGGTTTTTATTATAAGATCTTTAGAAATTCGAGCAACATCTCTGCCTCTCTGATACTTGGATTATAGGCATGTGCCACGTCATCTGGGTGCTGCGGATTCAAACTCGGGTCCTCATCCTTGTACAGCCACCACTTAATTGACTAAGCCACTCCTCCAGCCCTTAACACTCATCTCCTGAAACTTCCCTTCCTTCCCACAATGCCACACTAGTGACCTCGTGGGAGAAGCCACATGCAAACCATAGTGAAGGGGGCTGACGCCAGTCTTCCGATCATGAAGACAAGACACACCAGGGCAGCAGTACACCAGAGAATGCAGACACAGGTTCTACAAATGAGTTGTGAGGAGCATGCTGGGGCTAGCCGGATGCTAACAGAAGGAAGACCTTGTCAGAAAGGGGATCCCAGAGACCAGGAGCACCGGCAGAGCAGTCTACTGACATTCTTTTGATAAGAGACCACAGCAAAGGTCCATTAAACATGTAAACTGATTTTCTACCTTCAATTTTCAAAATCAACTTTTCTGCATTTTTCTCAACCTTGTTAGGAAGCTGGGTACGAGATACGACACCAACTGCTCTCTCTTGGGTTAGCCAGATGATGCTATTACAGCCCCAAGCAAGGGCACCATGCCAGGCAGTGAGGAATTTGATGGCGTGTGTACCCTGCCTCTGCAGGAGGCTTCGAGGCCTTTCCAACCCAACCTAGAAAAGCAGCTGCCTCTGGCAGAAAGGGGTACTGGCTCCAGAAATTTACCTTCTCCTGCATCCCCCTGCTCTGATGTTCCCTGGGGAAAGAAAGGCAGAGGAGCAAGCAGTGACTGTGTGCCCTTAGATGGCCAAGGCCACGGTTTCAGGAGAGATGCAGAGCTTCCCAGTGATCTCATTTGGCCTGAAATCTGCATTTGACTGACAGGTCTAGCAGAGTGGGTCTCAGGGTGGAACACCTGGCTTTGGGGAGTGGAGGCGGGGGGCGGGGCGGGGGCTCTCCTTCCTCTCCTGAGGGCCCCAGCAGCCTGGCCTCTGCTGGCTGGTGGCTAGAGCTGGCTGTCCTACAGGCTCACGATGTGAGTTTTTTATTTGACTCTATTCCCAGGCCTCCATGGAGAATAAAATGGTCCTAAATTCAAATAAACAAAACTGTGAGCTGTAAAAATAACAGGAAAACATTTGTATTGAGAGTATTTTCTTTAAAAAGAATGTATTGTGCAGATGATTCGATCCTCCTCCCCACCAGTGCATCTATATTTAACTACAATCAGGAATCACAGGCACAGGGTTTGGTAGATGTGGCCAGAAGTTCGGTTTAAACTCTGCAGTGCTCAATGTGTACTCCCTCTCCTCAGGTATTTACTAGGTGTCAGGCACCTCCACCACCTCACAGGGGCTCAGGGAAAACATGGGGTACCTCTTCTCAGTCATCATAGAAGTTGGGGTGACTGGGCTTCTTGGGGACACTGGATTGGTCAACATCTAGCGGTGTTTTGGAGGAGTGGGCATGGCTGGTATTAGTGGGTGCAGAGGAACACAGCAGAATATCCTACCATGCACAGGAGGACCCCAAAACAAAGGCCGTTCCAGCCCAGTAGGTACAACATTGAAGATGAGAGACGCTTCTCCCAAAGCGCTAAGTCGCGGTTGGTTTTTTTTCTAGTGCTAGGATCAAATGCTTGCACATTCCAGGCAAGTGCTCTATCAATTAGCTACATGCCATTCCCACCCCCAGTGTTTCATGTGCATGTCAGATTGATGAATAGGAGGGGAGGGTTGCTACAGAAGGCTCCTACCACCACCTTCCCAATACCACCACCTCTGCCAATACCACCACCTCTGCCAATACTCTACCACCTTCCCAATACCACCACCTCTGCCAATACCACCACCTCTGCCAATACTCTACCACCTTCCCAATACCACCACCTCTGCCAATACCACCACCTCTTCCAATACCCCACCACCTTCCCAATACCACCACCTCTGCCAATACCCTACCACCTCTGCCAATACCCCACCACCTCTGCCAATACTCTACCACCTCTGCCAATACTACCACCACCTCTGCCAATACCCCACCACCTCTGCCAATATTACCACCACCTCTACCAATACTCTACCACCTCTGCCAATATTACCACCACCTCTGCCAATACCCCCACCACCTCTGCCAATACTCTACCACCTCTACCAATACTCTACCACCTCTGCCAATACCACCACCACCTCTTCCAATACCCCACCACCTCTGCCAATACTCTACCACCTCTGCCAATACTACCACCACCTCTGCCAATACTACCACCACCTCTTCCAATACCCCACCACCTCTGCCAATACTCTACCACCTCTGCCAATACTACCACCACCTCTGCCAATATTACCACCACCTCTGCCAATACTACCACCACCTCTGCCAATACTACCACCACCTCTGCCAAAACCCCACCACCTCTGCCAATACCTCACCACCTCTGCCAATACCACCACCACCTCTTCCAATACCCCACCACCATGTCTACAATACCCCACCACCACCTCTGCCAATACCCCACCACCTTACCAATACCACCACCACCTCTGCCAATACTCTACCACCTCTACCAAACCACCACCACCTCTACCAATACCCCCACCACCACCTTTACCAATACCACCACCACCTCTACCAATACCCCACCACCACCTCTGTCAATGCCCTACCACCTCTGCTAATACCACCACCACCTCTGCTAATACCACCACCACCTCTGCTAATACCACCACCACCTCTACCAATATCACACCACCACCTCTGCCAATACCCCACCACCTCTGCCAATATCCTACCACCTCTACCAAACCACCACCACCTCTACCAATATCACACCACAACCTTACCAATACCACCACCACCTTACCAATACCACCACCACCACCTCTACCAATACCCCACCACCACCTCCACCAATACCACCTCTACCAACACCACCATCCCCACCACCACCACCACCCACCACACTCAATGTGTAGATGATGAACCCAGGGCTCAGCGAAAACCAACACTTGCTTAAGAGCACACAGTATGTAAATGTTGAATGAACTGGAACCAGGTCACCTAGCTCCAGAGACGTCGATGTCACGGGGTGTGAGGCTCTTCACATCACCCAGCAAACATGGGTACTACAAAGCCACCTCGGTCATATCCTTTGGCTCTGTCTCCATTCCTCTGCCCCACTCAGGCCTCTGCCTTTCTCCCCAAGACTGTGCAGTCTCCTCCATACTCCCAATTGCTCCCAGAGGAAGATCAGAAAAACCCTCTGGTTACACTCCAGCCACAGCCTAACACCCCCCAACAAGTTGCAGGCACCTAAAAGGGAAAGTCACACAGATTCCAGTTGGTGACCGAGTTTTGCCGGCCATCCCCCTGGTCAGCTCTGGCTCCCCATCTCATAGGAGTCACTTAGCATTCTGTGCTGTCCCCTCCTCCCTGCCTCCAGCATCTACTCCTGCCTCTCTCATCTGGAAAATGCCTCCAGAAGCAGTCACAATGTGACCTCCTCCAGGAAGTCCTCAGGGACACCTGGGTGCAGAAGCAGCCACACCTCTCTCTGTGCCTTCCCTTCCCTTGCTTTGACTAAAATGACTTACAGTGTGTCTTTGTTTTGAAGCCTATCCCTCAAGAGGAGGGACCTTTCTGTCACCTCTTCAATCAAGGTAAGTGACAGAGCCGTCCCTTAGTCAATATGAAAGAGTAGAAGATCAAATATCCTGTACAGCTTGATTCTTCCAGCATGGGCAGGGCCACTTCGTAAAGTCCATGCCTTGGGACACTGCCATTTCTAGGGGGTCATTCTCTCATCTCCTCCACTCAGCCTGCTTCTGTATCCAGGAACACAATGAGTCTATTTAATCACCGGGACCTACGTGTAGACCTGCGTGGTGTGCTTCCCATGTGAGCATCTCCTCCTCTTTCTAACAGGCATAGTTTCAAGATCTCCTCTGGCCCCACAGTGTGTACTTAACTAAGCAAATTCAAATGGCAGTGGGCCTAAGGAGAAACTTCCAGCATCCAGGAGGGACCTGGAAATCTGAGATGACCCTAAAATGTACTTCAAATCAGGAGGCTCATGTTCAAATGCCTAAGGGCCCAGCGGAGGGCAGGAGGGGAAAATCGGAGAGGAGGGGCTGTGGGTCAACAGAGCATGCTCGAACCTGGACCTTCCCTCCAGGATCACTGACCATAGGAACAGAGGCCCAGGGCAGCTACATCTTTGAATTACTTTCAAGTAAAGCTAGAAATTTGCATTTTTCTGAAAGTTTTTAGATACCGATAATGAAATTCTTTTCAAAATACACAAAAAGGTATTTTGCAAACTAATTCCATTTGGAGGCCAATTCTGGCGGCGGCCTGTCCGCCGTTTGCAGCCCTGGCTCTCGATATAGAATCGCTTGAGTGAACCCTAAATTTAAGTTTTGGGAAATGTGCATAGATATATTCAGCGCTGTGGACACACAAGGGCAGAATTTAATTCTGAAATTAAACTAGAACACTAGGGTTAAAAATAACATCAAGGCATAAATCACCAAGAGAGAGTGAGTGAGACAGAAAAGCAGGGCGCCTCTCTAGCTAACACCCAAAGCCTAGGCAGGGGCCTGGTTACCAGTTAGCAAGTCCATTTGCAGCAGTGCCTGGAACAAGCTGGGGTGCCTGTCTCTCAGCTCCTTCTCCCAGGGTAACGCTCTGCACACCTCCGCTCTTCCATACCTGCGCTTGAGGTCCAGGTAGGAGTTATAGACGTCACCTACACAGAAGCACAAGACATCACTCCCTCAGGAGCGGCAAAGCTGTTCTCCCTCTAAAAACTGCCCCTCCCCCCACAAGAGGAGCTTGGAAAAGAAGGTCAGGCTTAATGGTCCTGGATTTGGCTTGGGGCCTTTGGGGATTTGAAACTGGCTGTGACATCCCTGCCTTGGGGTCAGCACCGCGAACCAAATCCAAGAGAACATGCCAAGGATGTTGATGGCTGTTGACTAATTCTACAGAATGAGCAGCTGGCCTCTGACTTGTCCCCAGGAGGCCAATATCTAGGCCATTTTGTTGATATGTGTGTTGAAGAGCGAGGTCCAAGAACCCCCCGAGAGGTGGAGCCATTGAAGACTAGGAAAATCTCCCTGATACCACCAAACAGGTCAGCATAGAGGGCTGGCTTTTGGACTCATGGTCTCTCTCCTGGTGCCGTGTAAATTATCCAAGAGCGTTTCCTCTTTGGGACATTACTATTCCTGTGTGACTGCCCCCTCTCCTGGCAGCATCTATGTTTCTGTATGATTCAGCAGTAAGTGGAGCAGCTGATCAGGACAGTCTATTCTTTTTCATTTTTTTTATGGTCCCATGTGTATGGGAGGGGGTGCACAGGTGTGGGTGTGCATAGATGTGTGCACATGCATGTAGAGGCAGGGGACAATCTTTGGTGTCATTCTCAGAAATGTCATTTATCCTTTAAGATGTGGTCTCTCTTTGTCCTGGGAGCTCAACACTTATGCTAGCCTGACTAGCCAGTGAGCCCTTGTCTCCTCCTCCCCAGCACTGGGATTACAGGTGAGTGATATCGCGCTTGAATTTTTATGCGGGTTCTGGTTATGGAACTCAGGTCCTCATGCAAACATTTTACCAACTGAGCCATCTCCTTAGCCCAAGGTAATCCAGGCTTTGCTTTTTTTAATTTTAGATTTTTGTTTATTTATTTTATGTGTGCATGTATGTGAAGGGTGGGAGATCCTGTGTGTACCATAGCACTCAAGCAGAGATCAAAGGACAGCCTTGGGAAGTCGTTTCTTTTCTTCTACCCCATGGATCCCAGAGATTGAATTTAGGTTGGCAGGTTTGGTGGTTGGTGCCTTTACCCACTGAGCTACATCACCAGCCTGAAAATCTACTCTTGAATAGAGTATTGACCACCTGTCATCCTCTCCAATCTCTGTGTGACCCTATCAGACTGGAGCATGACTGAGATACATCTATGCACCCTGCTTCCCCTAGCCTGGAACTGCAAGTTCCACTCTGGGGGTGCATAAGACAGGCAGGCAAGATTGAGATATGGAACTTGCCCTTGCTGACAGCAAACATCTCACAGGAATTTCTTTTCCAGAAGGAACATATGTGACTAACTACAGTGTCACCACATCCAACATGGAAATCTAAGGCACAGAAGAATTTACAAGTGCTAAACCTGAGCTGGGACCTGGGGAGACAAGACAGGACCAAACTCTGGCCACACCCTGAGTGAGGAAGGAGGCCTGGGGCAACATGGGCACCATGAACAGCAGTCTACTTCAGATTCATCCCTTCTGTCCAATTTACCAGTGCCTTCCTGAGCTGATTTTGAGAATTCAAGAATAAAACAGGGCCCCAGACCAGAAAGCCATTATTCAGATATTAATGGCCTAAGACAAAAGTACACTGTTGTGTACAGTGATTTCTAGTGATTAATTTCCATTTTTCAGACCTGCCTTCCGTGTAAGAGAACTCCAGGCAAGGTTCAAAACATGCTCATTCGTCTGTATTCTTAAATAAAATCAGGTATGGTGGGAGCTCTGACCAGTTTAGTTCTTGGATGCTGCTTGTACTTTTGGGGGGAGGAGGGGATCAAGGTGGAACGCACCATCTGGTTCCCATCCATCTGTGGAAGACTTGAGGTACACCTGATCCTGCTGGTATCTGGGCCAAGTGGTACATGGGGTATGTTTCTATTTTAGTTGCTCCCAGAGCAAAGCCCAGCATGTCCATGCAAATGCTGAGCTTAAAATCCCCTCCCGAGCTCCGTACTTACATGTTTCTCGTCTCTCACCCTCGACCTGGACTGTTGCAGCATATGCAGATATGATTTCTTGGACCTCAGCACACCGCTCATAATACAACTTGATTTGTTCAGCCAGCTCCTTCTGAAGGAAGGGATTATGAATCTGCAGGAAGTCAAGAAATCGCATGAACAACAAGTCATCAATTGTCCACTGGCTAGTACATAGTCAGGTGTGTTCAGCTGACAGAGGTCTCTCATTGACATCACTAGCTACCATCTCATTTGGATTTGTAAGCTAATATCATGAGGATCAACTCAAGGCCATGCCAGCTCTGGCTTCTGGTATACCACCATCTCATCTGCAAATCTTCTTCCCTATCAGTGTGACCCGGAGACCTGTTCCCCTCCACATGCAGAAATGCAGAAAATCGTATTTATCTCCATTTCAAAATCTTACCCAGCGATGCTAATTTCTCCCCAAGCTGTGCCTGCCACCTGAGGCCCTCCTTCCTTCTGCCTGGCAGCCCCCTCAGTCTGCAAGAGCCCATGCAGGGCCACTGTCCCAAAGCACAATTCCCTACAGCCCTAAGTGTGGCCAGATGTACACATGCACCTCAGTGAGCCCAAACCCATGGGAATTAACTCAAGTCATGTGACTTTCTATGACAAACAGGTCAAAGTCCTGAAGAGCAAGTCCCTCAGGACCAGGGACTTAGTCTTAACTTCGTGTGTTTTCAAATGCACGTCAGTACCCAAGAGAGGCTCATGAACTGGGCTCACTGGTTGTAAACAGCAGTGGTTTCTTTTGTTTTTATACAGAAAGATCCAAACCGTTAGAACACATCAGAGGAGGATGAGGATTTTTGTTGTTGTTCTTTTTGGTTTTTCAAGGTAGGGTTTCTCTTTGTAGGCCTGGCTGTCCTGGAATTTATGATCCTCCTGCCTCTGCCTCCTTCAGCAAATCCTTCTGGTGTGCATCATTGCAACCAGCAGGAGTAGGTATTCTTAGTAAAATTTTTATTCCGGTTTCATGTGTTAATACGTAGATATGTGTGTTGTGTGTGTGTATGTGTGTGCACATGCACGTGCATGTGAGCTATTCATGATATGAAACAGACTACCTTCAAAACAAATTTTAAAGCTGGGTCTGTTGACAAACATCTGTAACCATATCTACTCAGTAGGCTGAGGCAAGAGGATCAAAACTTCCAAGTCTGTCTGCACTCCAGAGTGAATTCAAGGCAAGCTTGGATAACTTACTGAAAACTTGTCCCTTTCCATTTTTTAAAAAAAATGTTTTTTAGCCGGGTGGTGGTGGCAGCGTATGACTTTAATCCCAGCACTCGGGAGGCAGAGGCAGGCAGATCTTTGTGAGTTCGAGGCCAGTCTGGTCTACCAAGGGAGATCCAGGAAAGGTGCAAAGCTACACAGAAAAACCCTGTCTCGAAAAACCAAAAAAAAAAAAAAAAAAAAAATGTTTTTAAGAAAGGAAAGAGCCTACATGTGGAGAGAAAGCTCAGTGGCAAAGTGTTTATCTAGAAAGTATAAAGTCCAGTATTCAAACCCCAGTACCAAAGACTATTATTTTGTTTTTGTGAGACAGGATCTCCTGCATCCCAGGCTGGCATCAAACTGGATCTTAAGCTCTTGATCTTTTTGCCCCAATCTCCAGGTGGCTGTCATTACAGGTGTGCACCACTACATGCCACAACAGCAAAGTGTTTGAAAATCACCCTAATCCATCTTGCATGCCCAGGGTCTGGCACAAAGTAGGTACTCTGAAGTGTTTACTGAACAAATGAATACATGCGTTTTCTTCTCCTTGACGTCTCAAAGACAGGGAATCGGGTGTCTATTTGTTCCCGTTGTGTCTTTGTGTGGACTCCACAGATCGAGGGAATAGGAGAAGAATCCCCCCTTAGACATCTGGCGGGGTCCCCAATCTGTGACGTGACAAGGTTGCATGGTAGGGAGTCCTGTGTGGAATAGCCCTCTGCAGGAGTGTTAGGATGTGTGTTCTTCAGCTTGGGATCCAAGGGCCTCTGGCCTGCTGTGCTCTGGGCCACCCCAGCATGAGCTGAGGATGGGCTTCTGCTGAGATCAGTGACGGACTGGCGAACGGGCACCAGGGCTTTAATTTGCTGGAGTATCTCATCTTCCGATACTTTAAATAATTGCGTAGAAAAGAAGCTTTACCAAAGAACTAAGATTCTCTCCTTTCATTAGCTTAATCACTGGATAGGCAACAGCCTGATAAAAATCTACTCTATAATTAAGCTAGTAGTTATTAAAACAGAGGAAGTAAATGGTTTCCATTTTATGAGTACTAAATGAACCGCACGGTAACAGAAATCTATTATTGGGCTGGCTCAGGGGAAGCCTCAATATTAATTATGTTTGGTGGCTGAGCCTAGGCATGGTTCAGTCCGCTTGGGTAAATCTTTTGTTTACACTGTGTTTCCTGCCCACAGCAGCCAATCGTCTCACACACACTCCTGGCAAACTTCTTGATTCCCCCAGGCTCACCTGGGCTGGGTGTAGGCTGCGGAGGCGATAGTATTTCACGGGTCCAAAGAATCCTTCGATGCCTGCCACGTACCTGCTCCCTCCGATCATGAAGTAACCAGCTGTGTCGTTATAATAGAAATCTTCCTGGAAGCTAGAGAGGAGCACAAAGGATTGAGACGGTCTTGGGGCTGGGACCTGGTTATTCACAGAGACACCCCACCCCTTGACCTAACTCAGGTTGCCACCAGCCTCTCACTCTGGTTTTCAGCTGATGAGCCCACTGTAGGGTCAGGTGGACTTGGACTCTGCTAGTCAGCAACTGTGTGAGCCTGGTCCAGTCACCGAGTCTCCAGAGACTGCTGTCCTTTGTAAAATGGTAATTCCCCATTTAGCGCATTTTCAGAATTTTGTGCAGCTTGGTCCCTTGTAAACACCCAATATCTACTGCTGAGGTTGGTGACACTTTGGAATCAGCGAAAATACTGAGAACTCTTCTTCTTCAAAATTTTGTTCTAAAGGCAAAGGTTTATTTATTTGTTTATTTTTATTGAGTAAACAGCAAGTAGATTAAGGAGAAACTTAAAATATAGATTATTTGATAATGATGAGAAGTTAAATTCATTGAGGAGGAGGCATGTATAGCAAGGTCAAAGGTCATGGCCAGAGACAAGAGACCAGCAATAGGTGATATGCTGAATGTCCGCATTGCTGGGAAGGGCTTGAAGCATCCGAGAGGAGACAGGGACAAAAGGGTAGCATGTATAAAGAGCATGAAGGTGCCCCTTGCAGTGTTCTTCATAATCAAGGTTGGAGAACCCCAGGTGTCCCCCCCCACTCCCCAACCCCCCTAACCCCCCACCCCCCAACCCCCCTAACCCCCCACCCCCGTGAGGGATGGCCAGCCAGCAAGTCTCAGGCATGGCTTTATTGACTATGTAGATTGAAAAGGGGGCAAAGCCTGAAGACAAAAATATGTTGCTAAATTTAAAAATGAAGATGCAGAGGTGAGGGAGCTAACTGGTACATACACAAAGCCCTGGGTTCAAGCCCCAGCCCCACATAAACTGGGTAGAGTGGTACAAGTCTATAACCCCAGCACTCAAGAGGAAGAGGCAGGAAGGTAGGAAACTCAAGGTCATCTTCAGCTACACTGTGAGTTCAAGGCCAGTCTGAGCCACATGAAAGAAAGAGAGAGAGAGAGAGAGAGAGAGAGAGAGAGAGAGAGAGAGAGAGAAACTTCGTCTTCCTTAGTCCATCAAGGCTGAGATTCTGAAGAGACAAAAACACATGACGGAAGCCCTTCTCCACCAGTGTTGTGTGTGCATAAGCTGACTTGTTTCTACGTGCTAGCTCTGTGGCAATGGTTACCACCGAGGCCAAGCCCATTTCCTCCCCTCCCCTGCCTTCTCCCTGGCTAGGTTACACCTCTAGAGAGCAGGGTCTTGCTGAAAGGCAGTCAGTCCATCTCTGTCCTGGAATAACCCCGGCTGCCTGGCTTCCCTGACCCACCTGTCAGGAGCTGCCTGTCCCCCTGGCTCTTGACTTCCTCAGCTCCCTGGCTTCTGCCTGTCATTTTGTTCTCTCTTCCTGGCCTTCCATCTGCCCTTTCTGCCTGTGGCTCTCTGCTCCTGGCCTGGCTTCTCACTTGATACTTGTCTTGAGTACCCTGCTGTGCACATATGCTCTGGTCACGCCAGCACCTCGTCCTAGTTTGGTTTTAAATAGGTAATGAGTGCACGCGGTTTCAGAAGTCCAAACCGATGGAAAAGAGTGAAGAAGAAGAGAGAGAGTCAAGCCTTGCCTCCAGCTCTCCCGTTATTTACTCCAGCCTCTCCTCCCCACCCTATGGGGAAATAGTTTCATTAGTTTATTGAATACATTGCAGAGTTTGTGTAGATACAAAAAAAAAAATCTGCTTTCTCTACACAGATACAAACTATTCTCTCTCTCTCTCTCTCTCTCTCTCTCTCTCTCTCTCTCTCTCTCTCACACACACACACACACACACACACACACACACACACACACACACACCTCCTTTCAGGAGAGATCATAAAGTTAAACTCTGAGAGCTGAACACATTCTGTTTTTCAGGACCTTGGAAAGGCTGGAATGTTCTAACAACTCCTGTGGGAGTACTTGGTGCTGAATGGATGAGAAGCTTTATTAATGAACCAGCTTGCTTGAGGTCCCCATTCTCTGCGACTCTATTGGCCGATGTTCACAACACACTGGGGTGCTCCCTAGTAGAGGCTCTCTGGAGCCCTCATCACCTCCCCCTCCGTTTTAAGCATGGAACTCACAATGTCTATTTATAGAGTTGTTGTGAGGGTGAATGGATACAGGTTGAATAGCCAAATGCTTCCGATTAAAAGCATTGTAGATTTTTGAGGGCTCGGACACTGCAGTGCATGCACAGATGCAGTGGGTTGAATATCCTGACTCAGAAAATCTAAAAATCCCCAAATGCTCTGAAATTGGAAATGTCATGAACAGCTAACATGCTCTAACATCTGATGTGACACTCAGAAATTGCCAGATTTTGAGCATTTAGGTTTTAGATTTTTGGATACTCAGCAGTTAATACACAAAGTGTGTAGTGCAGTGTTGGGCACATGGTAGACACCATGGCTGTTGGCGACAGGTGTGATCTGCTGTTCATTGTAATCCTGGCATTTACAAAATACAGTCCATTAAATTACATATGGGGAACCGACAGTTCCTTCTCTTACAGAGCAAGTTAGGCTGAGTCTGTAATCAGCTACTCAGGAAAATGAGTCAGAAGGATCAAAAGTTCAAGGCTGTGTTGGCTAACATAGTGAGACTCTGTCTCAGAACAAAACAAAAAAGGTTCCATTGTAGAGTGTGGGCCTAGCATGCAAGCTCCTCTATATTCAATCCCCAGTACCACACACACACACACACACACACACACACACACACACACACACACACACGCACGCACGCAAATTCATTACTACTTTGAATAGACTCAATAAAGGAAAGTTATTTTAGTCAAGGAATTATGACTGTGAAATATTGTCAAGATAAACTGAAGGAATCTCGAAGGGCTCGAGCCTCAAACTGTCTCACAGTGTCTTCTTTCTTCCTATTTGGAAGGAAGAAAACAAATGGTGTGTGGTTTCTGCAAGAAACGAAACCCATAGCAAACTCCGATTTTCAGAGCAAAAGGAAGGCCCTGTCTAGAAAGTTGAGTACAAACGTATACAGCAGTCCCCAATCACTCAGGGGGTGCAGCCCAAGAACCACAGCAGATGGCTGAAACCTCATATTGCTCCAAACCCTGCCCATGTTGGTTTCCTGTCCCTGCACTTCCACATCTATGATGAGCTTTAATTAATAAACTCCACACAGTACAGGATGAATAACAGCAAACGATAACGCAGAGCAACTAGGGCAGCGTACTAGAATAAGCACATGCAGGTGCGGTCTCCTTTCAAAGTATCTTTTGGTGCTACGCTCATCTTTCTCCTGTGAGGGAGATGATTCTTGGGGGAAGCCCGTAACAGCTCCTCACCGTCACTACTCTTGTGCTTTGGGCAATTTTTAAGTAGATTGAAGATGGTATGAACACTGATATAGTGACAATGGGTGTGATAACTGCAGACCAAGAGAAGTAACGGGCAGGTAGCACCCACTGCGTGGATACATGAGAAAGGACAAGGCACAGTAGCACAGATTTCATCCTGCTACTCATGACTATACGCCCTTTAAAATGCACACACGGTGTTTGCTTCCGGAATTTTCCATTTAATAGATCTAGACCACTGATGACTGTGCATAAGTAAAACCACAAGAAGTGAACCCCTGGATAAGAGAAACTACTGTGTGTTTAAATTAGCATAAGATGCTTATGGTAAGGGTCCTGGCTTTTACTGTTTTATTTTTTTTCCCACCTAATAATAAATTATTCGGTCTCGATGTCATTGCCCAATAATTTTTAAATTGTCATCATGAACAATCTTCAGTAGATATGTCTAGCTGGGTCTCCATCTGCATCTCTACATTGTTTCCACATTTTTCTCCTGTGAAGTTCTCAGTGTTTGCACAAGATTGCAAGAGAACCCTTATACTGTGCACGGCTTGATGGCCATCAATTTCGCTGACATGAAAGCTGAGCTAGACTCTTCCAGACCTTGGACTAGTCTCTTTGGGAAACGGCAGACACTCTGGCAAACTATCTTTCCTCTCATCTGGACATAGAGGGCCCTGGTTTATTACCAAAGAGCACCAGAGTCCAGAAGATTCACAGACATTGTTAGATAGGCCCCTGCTCAGAATCAGGAAATAGTCAGACTCGCAGTTTCATTGAGAGGAGACTTAAGGACCCCTCACTTCTGATCATAGTTTTTGTCTGATGTCTGTTTCTTGGGACCTGATATGAGTTCTGACACTCTCAAGATACTTTATTCGTTTCTTCCTAGCACTTCCAATAGACTATAACTTTAAACTTATTTGTGCATTTATTGTTCAGTATCACTCTCCTTTATTGATTTTTTTTCCACTTTCCTGAAAATAGGGACTGTATTCCCTCTGTTTACCTTCTCCCACACTCCCAGAATTAAGTCTTGTGTCTGGCCTGTGAATTTGCTCAATAAGTATGAGTTGGACAGATGGAAGGGTGGGTGGGTGGATGGACAGACAGATAAGTCGCTCATATCCTCTTACCTGTACCCAGCACCGACTTGCTAAACACTTAATTTCTGTTTCTATGACACTACCCCCACCTTCATGGAGTAAAGCCGACACTATGTTTACACTCCAAGAGCAAAGAAGGGAGCTAGGAGGCTGCTTTATAGGACCAGGAAGCCTAGACTGAGACGCTCTTCTCTTCACTGGCTTGTATCACTGTAAAAGTGCGGCTCCAGGTGAGAGTCTCTACACCCGCTTGCAGAAACCCCAGGGGAGGGTTGCATACCTTCTGGGCCTGGCTTTACCCTACCTAGCTGTTCTATTGGCAGGGTGTCTTGGGGGGCATTTTGTGAAGGAGCCCCAGATCCTGTCAGGCTTCTCTATCCCTTGAATTAGTCCCTGAAGCCACTTCCATAAAGAAAACCAGGCTGTACTGGATGTTTTCTGCCAGTTTGGGGACACCTTAAGACTTTATCCTTAGCCTCATTCTCTACGTTTCAGTATAGCTATCAACTTACTCTTGACCTTCTCGCAGCTAAGCCATGATACATCCTTAGCCTTTCTGAAAATCCCTAATCCTTTAATCTGGCCACAACAAAACAAGAACTGTTCTAAGCTCCTGGAGCCTACTAGAAACCAGTTGGATTTACATGTAAACAGGAATGGTGGAAGAGAAGAGTGTGCCTTCTATTCCCACCCTCAACCCCTCTCTGCTCTGGTTTCTTCAGTAGCCGGTTTTTTAGGGAATCTGGGGATGCAGCTATAATGAGGTTTCCCAGGTACCTACTGAAGGCTGTCTGTGGTTGACAATATAAAACCCACTGTTATATGTGGATATAGGAGCAAATTAGGAAACAACAAAACACAAGGCAGGGGCCCCAGGTCTCGGCTTCTGCAAGTCATGTGGAGATGGTTGCTGTGCCCATATCAATAGCTGCACACATTTCAAGTCTAGATTATGAACATAAATATGAAGACTGTCTGCTTTTATGCGCTACACTACGCCAAAGTTTCCAGCCATTCACAATGAGCAACATTAATACTTAGATTTATTTTCTTTAGAATCTTTCATAAAAGATAATTTTCAAAGAAAATAAATTACAAAGTGCTACAAAGGAAGAATTTATGGTGAGATTCGGAAAAAAGATTGACTACTTTCCCTTGCTTAGAACTAAAATATATATTTCATATATATATATATATATGCAGGAAAAATAGATGCCTTGTAAAATTAAAAAGTACAAAGTCTAGCTTGGGCCCAAAGATGGTTCAGTGGGTTCATGCACTTACCACCAAGCCTGACCACTTGAGTTTGATCTCAGGGACCTACATGGTGGGAGGGGAGAACCAACTCCTGTAGATTATCCTTTGACTTCCACATGCACATGGTGGCCGACCTATGCATGTCCAACATGGTTGACCTCCACTTATATGCCACAGCATCTGTACACAGGCAAGTGTGTACATACACACACGCAGGGCAGGGGGCAGGTAATAGGGGATAAAAATGTGAAGACAAGAACAAACTAAAAACAACAACAACAAAAAGTCTGTCTTGGAAAAGCTGAAGGAGGTGTGTAGAACACCCTTATGGTTGAGGGCTACAACATGAAGTAGCCCTAGGGCAGTCTACTTATGAATGAAAACCACACTTACCTAATGGTCTGATTATGGTAGCTTTTCAAGTCCCATCCAATGCTGGCAGTGACCACTATCTATGTTGAAAGAGAGAGAGAAGCATCAGGTAGGTATGCACATCCCACGCTATAAATACATACGGTCCTTGGTATAAATTACTCATGAAATGTGCTTGTCAGTCTCCTGATTAATTTCTACAAAAATAAAATTAACAGTTTACTAGCCCTGTGTATATTTTAAGACTTAATAAATTTAGCTTTCCCAAATGACTGGATGGTGCATCTAAAAATATCTACAATGCAATTTCTGCCAGTGGGTTTTGGATGCTTCCAGACATCAAGCCAGAGGTTGATTGGATGTGTCTGTGTTTCAAAACTCATAAAGAAGGCGAGGAAGTACATCTGGCAGTACAAGTTGGTTTTGAAGTTTTACTGATTTTACCGGAGCCATAGGGGAGACAAGACAGGTGCTGTATGTTCTTCATGGCTTGCTGGTCACACCTCTCGTCCCATAAGCAACAACAGTCATCACCCTTACTTCAGTGAGGACAATGGTCTTCTCATGATGTTTTGTGTTGTCTCAATTAGGTTCTTCTTAGACCTAGGGATGCTGTGTGAGTCCCTGGACTAACGGGGACACTTTTACTCCGACACTTCCTCGAGAAGTATTTAGCAAATGTGTCCTGACCTTTTTTAGAGTTCCGAAGACTTAGAGGCCACCCTGTGCCTGCAGAAGACAAACTAAACCACTAGAAACCAACCCTACCAGTCATGAGGGCATGTGAGAAGAGAAAATGACTCAATCAGTTGTCTCTCTTAGCAACCATTTACCTTTACATGGGGGATTCCCTTGGCCAAAGCAGTGAGCATGGCAATCCCACCAGAAGCCTGGACCTATGTCCATGAAGGGATCCAGATGAGGCAGAAAGAAAGGCAAGTCTGGAAGCATCTGAAACCCACTGGCAGAAGAACACACACACACACACACACACACACACACACAGCCCTGCTTTTCTTTCTACCTTTCTGCCCTTCCTGCGCCTGTGTGGCTTCATCCCACCACATACACATTCACCATGTAGCACATTTCTCTATCTAAGAAGGACCTATACCCTTTGGTTGTTGAACATTATCTGTGATTCTCTACTGCCTTGTAAGCTGAAGTCTACATCCAAGGTTCTGCACATTCTAGTCCCAAAGATGCAAATTTTCTTCCATTAGTTTTCTATACCCCTCAAATTTATATATTGGAAATTTGATTCCCAAATGTATGTGTTGATAGTATTTGGGGATGAAAACTCTGGGATTCATATTCTAGGAAGCCATGAGGATAAGACCCTTTGATGGGATCAGCAGCTACCTAAGAAGAGAGGGCCCAAAAGGTGGTTCAATGGGTAAGGGTGGGGCCACCAAGCCTGATGACCCCAATTTCATTCCACATAGTGGAAAGAGAGTCTTGACTCACATAAGTTATCTTCTGACCTCCATATATATATATATATATACAGTGGCACGTGAACACCGGCACTCACACATACAAATCATACATACACACTAACGAATATATATGTAGATGTGTTTAAAAAATTAAGAAGAGAGAGATCTGAGCCAGAATATTCTCTCTGGCTATTATCTAGTGATGTCCATGACATGTTGTAATGCAGCAAGAGGGCTCTCACTAGATACCAGCAATAGCTCTCAAAACTATGAGGAATTAACTTCTTTGTCTCCAGGTTGTTGGTAGCAACTGACTAACACTAGTCAACTTGGCTTATCTGTGAACTTCCCAATCATGTGCAGAAAATCCCCCTCGTTTCTTCTCCTTTAAAAATTCTGCCCAAACATCAAAACTTTGTACGCGAACACTTTCCTGAGCATCCCAGCATGGAACACTGTCTTCCTTCTAGAAATCAATATGAATCATTTGGCAATTAAGCTTGCTTTATGACTTCTCTTCACGTGCTTAATGTTACTTCCATAAATAGTCTATAAGTAACTGGAGCCCGGTGCCTTGCATACAGCAGGTGCAGCTTAAGATCTATGAATCTGCTCTGATGATTTGATGCCTGTCTTGGTGACATATCATGTGCCTCACATATATGGGCATGGGTGACATGGACCTCAGCTATGTTACTAAACTTTTTTTTTTTTTTTAAGGAAAAAATGTAACACATGAAAATTCCCAGCTGGCATCTCACTCAGCCCTCTCAGAAAGGCAGCAAGAACCAACCTGATTAATTTTTTTTCTCTTCAGAAAACAGAATTGTGAGAACCTTAAGCACAAGGGAGGACCATGCATTATCTAAGGCACGAGACAAATAAAATGTCTCCTCCAGTTTTGTTCCAGGAAAATCACAAATCAATAGGAAAAGCTGATGAGAAAATAAAGTAACCAGAAAAAGGCTCACATGCCAGCCTTGCATCGATGGAATCGTCTTCAATTACAACAACAGATTTCCCACAATCCATAAAAATCTCTGTTATGGGGGTTTTGAAACAGTTGTGAGCAATGTTTTATGTACAAAATAGATAAAGACCCTCCATCCCATCACAATCATCACTTACACGTGTTGGTTATTACGAGTGTGTTTGGTGCCAAACGTAAGCAATTGTTTCAACTGCCAAAAGCAGTCAAATCATTTCTTAGCTGAACTAGCCAATAAATTCCCTAAAAAAAAAGTTGTAGATCTAAGAAGGCCATGTGAACATGGCCAATGTGTTTTTGACACACTTATGTGCACGAGGATTGTCTCCCTAGGGAGAAGGACTGAATAACCCGATAACTGTGGCTACAGAGCTGGCTGTGTTATTTACTCCTTCACCATAGAGTGGAGTAGAAGCACTTTAAAAGTTAATTAAATGGGATGAGACTCTTATGATTTAAACTTCCATCTATAAAGTTCGATTTAGCAAGTGTGTAATTGTAACGAGCTTGTCATTTGCCAAATTCCCTCCCAGGTTTTGTAGCTCTCTGGGCTCGCAGCAATGTTTAGCTCAAAAGAGATGCTCCCATGACTCCAGGCAGAGTGAATGGAGAGATACCTGGCCTCCATTGAAAGAGATATCCAGTCGCAGCCACTCCTTCAGAGGAAGGGTGAATTTTGTTTTTACAGCCAGGTCCTCTCCTTTGACAAGATGCATTTGAATGTGCAAACTGCCTATGAGGAAAAAGGAAGGTCATGACATTGGCAAGGAGCACCTCATGGTATGTGAAGAGGCAACGCTTTTTAAAAATTCTCCTAAAGAAGTTACAAGGATAAATCACATTCTCCCCCTGGACCCCTCCCTTTAAACAATGTCAAGCCAAGCTAGGTGCAGTGTGTTGCACACTGTAATCCCAGCACCAGGATGGAGGGTGATGGTTCCAGGCCAGTCTGCCTTAAGTTCCCACCTTCCTACATAGGGAAGCTTTGAGAAAGAGAGAGAGAGAGAGAGAGAGAGAGAGAGAGAGAGAGAGAGAGAGAGAGAGAGAATGAAAGAAAGAAAGAAAGAAAGAAAGAAAGAAAGAAAGAAAGAAAGAAAGAAAGAAAGAAAAGAAGGAGGGAGGGAGGGAGGGAGGAAGGAAGGAAGGAAGGAAGGAAGGAAGGAAGGAAGGAAGGAAGGGCAAAGCAAAACCCAAACCAAACCAGCAACACTCCAAAATGCATCTGTACATGCATTTCTTTGTAAATAAGGTGTTTATTTTGAGCCCCTAAGGGGAGAAACAAGACTTGATTTGGAACTCACGGTTGGTTCCCTATGATCTTGTCTGCATAAACAACACCCAGTTTCTATTTTCAATTTCTATTTCCAAATGAACAGAAAACAGACACCTTTGTCTAATAACCTGAACCCAACATTCATCTAGATCTCATCAATTTATTTTCAACCTTTCCAAGTTTATCATAATTCCACAATCATTTCTAGTAAGATTACTTCTCTAAGTCTCCCCAAAAAATAATCAACTTGGTTTTGTTTGTTTGTTTGTTTTTTGGGTTTTTTGTTTTGTTTTGAACATGCCTTTCTTTCTCCATTTCTATTTTATTGGATTACACATCTAAGTGGCATAATTACAATGCCCCTACAGTAACCAGTGGCTGCTTGCAGAATAATATACATTTTAACCTCATAGAGCTGCAATGTTGACAGTATCTTCCTTATCCCAGACAGATGTTTGTGCCAGGAGAAAGAGTCTGAGAAAACTACACGATCGTTTAGAGGCTCTGTTTATACTCACCCTCTTCCGTAAGGAACACAGAAGGTGTGCCATACATCTCATTAGAATCAACAAAGTACAGAATTCCACAGAGACTGGCCTCGCAATAATGGAGTAAATAAAGCCACAGTGAAACAGTAACCCTAAAGGAGGGAGGCGGAAGAAAATTCTGCAGATTGATATCATCCAAGAACAGGTAATTACAGTTAACAATGACCAAGTAAATTGCTTTCCTTCTAACGAAGGGGTGGGTTTGCCTTAGTGTTCATCATGGGAGATCAGCTTGCAAAGCCTGAGATTTGGAGACAAAGGAGGTAGTTATAGTAACTGCAAAGATTGGCGTTAAGCTCCTTTGTACAAAACTCGCTGACATTCTACCTTGCACCAAAACTGTTCCGGGGCTCTCAGAGATGCTCACGTGCCAGCAATTTGAATTCTTGATTGAGGCTGATACAGCGAGACAGTGAATAAAAATATGGATTTTTTAATAAGAGGCGATGTGATAAGGAGCTATTTTAATATCTGTGATTAAAAGGTAAAAAAAAAAAAACATAATTAGGGCTTTTTGAGCAATTTTGTTTCTTTCAAAGATAAAAGCCCCAAATGTAATGCTCTGCAAATGGCATCTCCACGTGACATGTGGACACAAATGCACCATCTTAACACATTAGGGTGTTTTGGTAGCCTAGTTCCGGCCCACCGATATGACACAACTCTTCTAATTATTCTGTTCCTGCATGGGGCTATTTCAGTTGGGGGAGGGGGAGGACACTATGACAGAGTAGATGGCTCAGTTGGTAAAGTGCTCGCTTTACAAACATGAAGACTTGGGTAAGATACCCAGCAACCTGGGCAAAAGGCCAGCAGCCACGCTGCCCTCTTTCAACCTCAGCCCTAGGGAGGCAGAGACAGGAGAATCCCTGGGGCTCACTGGCCAGCCCACCCCAGTTGGCAAGTTCTAGGCCAGTGATAAACCCTGCCTCAAAAACAAGTTGGACGGCTCAACTTAAACAGCCGAAGGTTGACCTCTGGCCTCCGAATGTGTGTGCACACATCTGCCTGCACACTACAAAATGCATACACACCCACTCGCATAGAGAAGGGGAAGAATTGTACATCTGTGATTTATGGAATGAGGCTAAAATAACAGGTCCCAAAGTCAATTAGGACAGTTTTAGTCAAGATACATGATACATCCGTCCTGCAGGAAATATTTGCTAAACACTGTGGGAGGCTTCACACCGTGCTAGAGACCAACCGTTCAGAGACAAGGAACACGGAATCAACATGTGTATGACACACACATCACTCAGTGTCAAACAAATGCATCCCGCTCTTTTGATTTAGCCCAGTAGCTAATCTGAAACCTGGGTTACAACAGCAGTGGCCCTCAGTTCTTTGGGGGATAGAGCCAAAGAACTCTTTCAGAATATTCTCGGCTTTGTAAGCTGGCCTTGAAGTCAGTGTCACAAAATGCAAACAGATGGTGTCACAGACTTCCCTCCTGACCTGCCCAGCTGAGCAAGCTCATGAAGATAAGTTATTACAAGGAAGCTTAGCGAGAACATACGCTTGGTGAGTGACTCAAGATCTTTTTACCGCCAGCAGCACAGGAAGAATTAAATCACTCGGCTAAATCCATCTGATCGGAGGTGAGCTAGGAGCCATTTCCAGCATCTTCGGCTCAGCAGAAGGCAAAAATAGATGTGGATTCTACTGAAATCAATGGAAGAGATCAGAAGCCCAGAGCGTTCTAGCAGCTCATCCAATCTTCTAGGACGGAACGGGCCAAGGCCACGACTACAATCTGTGCTGGCTTTGGATGGCTGCACTTGATGCCTCAGAAGACCTGAGCCTCAACACCTCACTACCTGCTCATGCCATCTCTGGGACCAGCCCAAAAAGATGGAGAAAAATGGAAGGCTCTTATGTGCAGAAATAATTTCCATGTACATTAAAGTTTCCTGGTTCTCCGATTCTCTTTAAGCATTTGTGCAAAGCGCCTTGCCAAGCTGTGTCTTTGGAAGGAGTTTCCCCCACTAGCTGCCAGGTGGTCAGATACAAACAGACCCACCCCACTAGCTCACGACCTGCCCTCCTTACATGGGGTAGTCCATGCGCTGGCTTCGAGTGGCCTCCAGCTCTCGGTTCCGGAACCTCAGGAGTTTCTTCACGAGGCCCGTGTTTTCTCCACTGGAGGCGTACGGGAAACTGAGGAGGGCAACTGCATCTGTAACCATCACAGAGTTCACCTTCAGTTCTCTCCAGAGAAGCACCCCTTCCCAAGGCACACCCTTCCTGGCACCTTGGGCTCCCACTTCCAGCCAAACTGTTAAAGCAATAGCCTGAAAATGTGATCAAGCATTCACAGAACACAGAATCTAAGCCAGGAACCCCCATGCTAACTAAACACATCAGCAAGATTGTCTTCATCAGTTGTCATTACAACTTCAAGTTTTTGTTACTAGTACCATTCTGTGTTAAGTTCTCAAAGTTCAGAAGTGATAAGGACATCTATCTGTCTGTCTATCTATCTATCTATCTATCTATCTATCTATCTATCTATCTATCTATCTATTCATCCACCCATCTATTCATCCATCTATGCATCTAAATATCCATCCATCCATCCATCCATCCATCCATCCATCCATCCATCCATCCATCCATGTATGTATGTATGTATGTATGTATGTATGTATGCATGTATGTATGTATATGTCTGTATGTCTGTCTGTATGTATGTATATGTCTGTCTGTCTGTATGTATGTATGTATGTATCTGTCTCTCTGTCTGTCTGTCTGTCTACTCTATCTATTTTCTCTGTGGCACTCAAGGGCCTTGCACAGGTAGGCGAACACTCTGCCATAAGTTACATCTCCAGCTGGCATTTGTGTTCTTACCCACATTGCATACAGCCCTTTAATGCTAGGGAGAGCCTTTTCAAGTTGTGTTATAGTTATTATGATGTTAACACTTTGACAGAACTCACGATGGTACAGTCAGTTTATAGCAGTACAAACATTACATATGTATTACCTTATTGAATCCTCATTATCATGACCAGGCTACAGATGGGGAAACAGAGGCACAGTTTGCCAGCGTACTAACTAACATTTGGTGTATGCCAGGCAGCGTGACAAGCACAAGGGTAATATCACTAAACTTCACAAGTGACCAAGTGGGTCCTTGAGCACAGCACTTGACAGATGAAAACCTGAGCCTTACAGAGGGATAAATAAAAAGAGGTGGGGCTGGAGTTCAAACTCAAGCAATTTGGTTGTAGAATTGGTGCTTTTGAATTTATACTGCTTTTTGTATTATTCTGGTTTTGTAGTTCTGGGGATCCAACCCAGGCTCTTGCACATGCTACATGCACACCCAATCACTGATGTATATCAGCCCCATTTTGGTTTGGATTCAATTTCCACTCAACATATTACCTCTGCATGAAACACCTAATTGCATCCCTAAAAACGGAGAAGGGTTCCACTTTCTTTCACCAGCATGGGACTCTAGAGCATAGGCATATCCATAACAGATCTTCTAGGGGAAACCAGGCTCTTGGGTTCTTTATCTAACGTCTACTGTTTTAATGAAGGCTAAGTATACATTTCTTTTTTCCATATTCCCTTGACCTAGGAATAACTATGCCTTTCTCCTTCTTAAAATAAATGCTCCTGGGTTTAAACATCCATAATTCAATGATGGAAACCCACTCTTCCCGGGACTCCTGGAGAGAAGAGCTGGTTTCTGTAAGATTCATCAAATACACAGTATTGGCACATATTACAGGTTCCTCAGCCTGGGAGGCCAGGTGCCTCAGCTCACTTCCCAAAGAGATACAAACTTTAGTAAGTGTAGAAGTACCTTGAGTTTAATATGATCTGAAAATCCCAAAAGCAGTTTTTAGAATCGCCAGCCCTTGTATATATATTTAGTAGGATTAAGAAAGCCAGTTCCCCCAAAGCATCTAAATCATGACATGAACTGGAGCCCCATTTGAGCACAGAAGACCTGTTGGTCTGTTATGAGGGCGATGATGAGGACTGTAAATGGAAATACTACAGAGGTCTTTAGACTCTGAAGATAGTTCATCAAAAAGATTGATTTTAGCTCACCCTTGGCTTGGCTTCTATGTGTGGAAGGAAGCTGAAGAGGCCAGACAGGCCACATTTGTGCCAGGAAGCCTGACACACATAACAAAGCAACCTCACACAGGAAAATGAAAGAGGTTTTGCTCACCCTGGGATCAAAGTGCCCTGCAGCCAGGGTCTGTGGAGGGAGAGCTCTCAACCCAAACATCGAAAATAACTGTGCAAAGATACATAGTTTTGGTGCCCAACCAAGTCAAAAGCACAGGCATTTTCTTATCAACTCTGTAGATTTAATAGTTCTGCTGTGTTTTTCCCTCGGCATCATCTTATGTGTCCTTTACAATCAGAATTAATTGGAAGAGTGACATTTCAGAATCCATCTAGGATAGGAGAGCACATAGGCTTGCAGTCCACTAGCTGACAGTGGCCGTTGGGAGTGTCAGATAGATGTTCTTTGACTTATGATGGGACTATGTCCTCAAAAAATTTCAATGGCAAAAATTAAATATAAAAATGCACTTAATATCCTAATCTACCAATCATTATCACTTAGCCTAGTCTATCTTAAGTGCACTTAAAGCACACATTAGCCTGGACTTGAACAAAATCATCTTACCCAAAACCTATCATACAGGGTACTCTTGAGGAGAGAGGGATAAGAGATTGAGGTAGAAATATAGAGGTAGAAGGATAGAGGGGCGAGAAACAGAAAGAAACACAGGATAGCCTTGGGAGGGCCTGGATCAACATCCACCAGCCCCTTCTGTCTCTTGTAAAGGGCTTTTTATAGGAATGCCAAGGGGTGGAGCAAAAGACCTCCCACTAGCATAGCCAAGTGCAAACCCTTCCAATCATCTAGTAACCACACACATGGTCAAGCAATCCTCTAATGCATCCCTGCTGGGTAAAGCAAGCTCAGATCTCACTAGGAAACCTTTGTGGGACTCTACATAATACTGTACAAAAGTGGAAACCACAATGGTTGTGTAGTTACGATTCTCCACTGTCAAAAGTTGAAAATTCCAGGGCTGGAAGGCTGATTCGGTGGTTAAGAGTCCTCTCTAGGCCACCAGGAGGACCCAGAGTCACATAGAGTTGGCAATGTAACAAGCCAGCTATAGTCTTGTGCATGCCTGAAACTCCAGCACTGATTATCATCTGAGTTTGCTGGCCACCAGCCTAACCCAAAAATTCAAACTCTGGTTCAGGGAGAGGTTCAATCTCAAAGAAATAAGGCAGAAAGTAATTAAGCAGGGCACCCAATGCCCTCCTTTGGCATCCATGTGCACACACAGGTGTGTACATTTGCACCCACATGTACACATACACCATACATACACACAGAGAAGTTGAAAAATCCAAAGTCAATCCATCATAAATCAAGGATCATTTGGAGTTGATTAGTGATGTCTATCACAAGAGTAGACTGGGAGTGACAGTATCATTCACCACCAAAACATTTATAGAGAAGTTAGGTACAAAGAAATTTAAAGACTTATCCAGTTGTCTCTGGATGGTCCATCAAGCAGAGACCTTCCTGCCATCATTTCCATTCTCAGAGCCTGGAACAGTGCCCAGTGCTTGACAGGAGTCCCATAAATATTGACGAATAAATGAATACATGTAACATGTAGTGATAGACAAGTTAGAATTCAAACCTGTCTCTCTTTCTTTTCCAATATTTTCTACAATTTCTAGAACATGCACCACACTATCTAAGACAAAATATCCCTTCAAATCCTTCCTTCAAGTCTATTTCTTTGACTCTTGTATGAGATAAGGTTGGAGGAGGAAAGAACATTAACATAGACACACACACACACACACACACACACACACACACACACACACACACACAAACTGACATAAAGGTAATGCATGTTTGGCATTCTTCCTGAACTGCTTTTATTTTGTTTCTTTAAATTTTAGAGCAATAAGAGGCATTGGGTACCAAATAGTGCAAATCTCTTCATTTGGAGACAAGAAAAATGCCACTGTCCTGATGATAACTGTGTAACTAATAAGAGGCCCAGCTCTAACTCAAACTGGAGCTCCCCATAACACACAAGTGGGGTGTTTACCAACCAAACTATGCCTTACAAGCACTCTGGGAGAACAATGGCTGATGAACAAACACTAAAACATTTTGATATTGGCTTGTTAAGTAATGCAACCTTGAATTCCCAGAGCCCCACCGCCTTCTCTGCCTTACCTTCAGGTTACAGCCCAGCTCAGCATAGCTGCGGTGAGGGAAGGCATCCACCAGCACCACTCTACCCCACCACAAAGGCTAGTATCCAACCCATGATGTAGACTGGGGCCCCATCTCTTCCTGGTTATTGTAGTGTGTGTGTGTGTGTGTGTGTGTGTGTGTGTGTGTGTGTGTGTACATGAGAGTCCATGTGTATATGTTCGTGTGTGTATGTACATAGAGTTCATATGGATATGTTTGTGTGTGTACATGAGAGTCCATGTGTATATGTTTGTGTATGCATATGGATGAAGAGTCAATGATCAACATCTGGAGTCTTCCTTTATTGCTTGCTCTCCACCTTACATCTTTGATACAGGGTCTCTCACTGACTTGAAGCTCACCAATTCAACCAGACTGACAAGCCTGGAAAATCAAGGATCCTCTGGTCTCTGCTTCCCTGGTGCTATGTTGTATGTGCGGCGCCACAGTGCCCAGCATTTTACATGGGTTCTGGGGATTAAATTTAGGTCCTCATGCCTTCTCAAAATCCTTCTTCCTGGTCCCCATTGACTATTTTAGTCTCATTCTTGAGTGGGCCGGGGCTCAAGGAATCTTGTTGACCACTGTCTAGTTCAGCCAGAGGACTGGGACCCTGACATGGAACCCTAACTCGGGGGAAGGTCCTGTCTCCATGCAGCAAGGCCCTTCTCAGGATGAACTTCAGATACTGCAGGAGGACACCACTGAGAAAGGCCTCCAGTTTGCACAGGGAGGAATTAGGCATCTCCTTGCAACAAATCTCTATGGCTAAAGGTCGGCTAGCAGAACCTGGGGAGAAAGAAAGTATGGTTTTTCAATCCTGAGAACTTTTCGAACAGAGGACCCTAAAAGAGCAGTAGATATTGAGTGCACTTTTGTCCTTAATGTCAAGCCTGAAAATAAAATCAGTATGTTCCGGAAGGGATGATTTCAATCATAAATGCCCCAAGAGGTATCTGGGTAATGAAGTGGATTCCTTTGGACATCTGTGGGATATCCACTCTCAGGAGTCTTGAGAATGTAGGTTCCCATCCTTAGAACTCATCCTCCACACATACTCACATGTACACAAAGATTCCTGTAAGGATGTTCAGAGGAGCAACATTATTAAAAGCAAAGGAAAGAAAAGGGGAAGTGCTGTGGATATCGCTCTGTATAAATAAAATGCTGATTGGCCAGTAGCCAGGCAGGAAGTATAGGCGGGACAAGGAGAGAGGAGAATTCTGGGAAGTGGAAGGCGAAGGCAGAGAGATACAGCCAGCCATTGCCATGACAAGATGTAAGGTACTGGTAAGCCACGAGCCACGTGGCAAAGTATAGATTAATAGAAATGGGTTAATTTAACATAGAAGAAGTAGATAACAAGAAGCCTGCCACAGTCATACAGTTTGTAAGCAATATAAGTTTCTGTGTGCTTTCTTGGTTGGGTCTGAGAGACTGTGGGACTGGCGGGTAAGAGAGATTTGTCCTGACTGGGCCAGGCAGGAAAACTCTTACTACAAATGGCGCCCAATGTGTTGGCAAGAGTTTCCACCTAAAACCTGACAAAAAAAAAAGATTCTAAAACAGAGCTAAAAACAGCTTCCTAGTTGTCTCTCTCAAGTTAGTGGCAGCCTGCCGGTTTGAGCTACTATGGCGGGTTCCTGGTGTGTGTGTCTGACCTGCAGTGTAGCGGGAATGAGAAGTCTACAAGCGTCACTTTACTCTGCTGCATGGTGGATTTAATCTTTGCTAGTTTAAAAAAAAAAGGTTTCTGGGCTATGAACTGCTTTGATAGAACTACTTCTGATAGTTGATGGTGCACATGGCTCCAGACCCAGAGCTGGCAGTAAACTATACCACTGCCATGTTGGGAAGCTGAGGTGGGTGGAGCCAGCAGCCACAGAGGCATTTCAGTCTTACAAAGATGGATATTACACAGAGAATCTGATTTGTCTTGTCTTTGGGATTATTAACTTCAGAAAAAGATTTGATCATAAAAGCTGTTGAGTTAAACAAATATATAAATTTTAAAGGTACCTTGACTTCAAAATTTGGATATAAGAATATGTTGCTTTGGAAAAGAGTCTCTGCTTTTGTTTCCACAGAAAGCCAGAGGCTGTGGATTTGTTCCAGATTAAGATACATCAGGCTTGATTAGCCAAGACCACCTGAAAGGTCTCCAATGACACCATGGCCCAGATGATCCAACATCCAGAATGGTTTCAAGGCTCAGAGGTTTACCCTCACGGATTACTCCATAATCCTAAAATTTTCTTTATGTCCCCATAAGATACAGCGCCCCCCTCCAGCAGGAAGTAGTAAGAAAAACTATGCCCAAATTCCCAGCTAGCTTTGGAGATGGAATTGGCTCACTCCTTCCCTAAACCCAGGCACATTGTTAAAAGAAAAGGTTAAGAGATTCTTGTGTCCCAAATCAGAAGAGCCCTCTGGTGTGGGACAGAGAAAAACCAATATTTTTATTTAAATCAGGTTGATTATAAATGTGATCTCTTTCTAAAGAAGAAAAGGAGATATGATATAGATATGATAGGATGAAAGGGTAGATTAATGAAATTACTTCTAAAGAGCAACAACTCGTTTAAAATGTTTTACATTGGTATAGATTTTAGTCTATTGATACAAACTTAAAGTTAATTTTGTTATACTGTGTGTATATTTCTACTCTTGTTTAAGGTATTATGTTTGTATAGCTCATTTAAAATTGTAATGGATAATTAAAAATAGATTAATAATTAATCATCTATGATAATCATACTCATAGCCATGTTAGTTAAGTCTTCTAGGTATACATAGAGATATTTCAGATAGATAGGTAATCTTCAAATACTTCAAAGACCTTCAGAATATGGCATTTAAAATATTTTTAAAATTTAGACTTTCTCGACAGTGAGACATGTCTGCTCCTGGCAACACCGATTTACTTCAGAGAGGAGAATAGGCATTGAAGACACTTCATATCTTATCTTCACCTTGGCAAAAATAGCCATTTGGGCAAGAAACTGTTCTTGCCTGGACTGCTTGATCAACTGGACATACAGGACCCATAGAAAGGTGACCACTAAACTTTTGTTGACAAAATGGTCCTTCAGGTTCCTGCTTCACAGAGGAAACTGCCAGACATTCTACAGGACACTGAGAGAGGTGATCGAGAGACTCTAGCCCCATGGGCTGAAGACAAATGCCCCAACTTTACAAAGGAACATTAGGTGACTTTCCAGGCTGCCAGCTGTCTCTGTCTACCCTGCAAGACTCCTGAAAGTTGTTTGCATCCTTCTCCCATTTCTCAGGTAATATTATATCCTTCTGAGATCTTTGATGTGGTTGAAGACTAGATAGTTATAATTTCCTCAGTTATGATAAAAGATAAGTTAGATATAAAAACCTCAGACTCACAAATATAAGATAGATAGGATATCTTCCTTAATATTGTAACTGTAATTCTTGCTTAATAATTGTTTTGTTATATGTAATTTTACTATGTAAAAGTTAAAACCTTCCTTTAAAAAAAAAAGAAAAGGGGAAGTGCTGTGGATATTGATCTGTATAAATAAAATGCTGATTGGCCAGTAGCCAGGCAGGAAGTATAGGCGGGACAAGGAGAGAGGAGAATTCTGGGAAGTGGAAGGCGAAGGCAGAGAGATACGGCCAGCCATTGCCATGACAAGATGTAAGGTACTGGTAAGCCACGAGCCACGTGGTAAAGTATAGATTAATAGAAATGGGTTACTTTAAGATAGAAGAAGTAGATAACAAGAAGCCTGCCATGGCCATACAGTTTGTAAGCAATATAAGTTTCTGTGTGTTTACTTGATTGGGTCTGAGTGTCTATGGGCCTAGCGGGTGAGAGAGATTTGTCCTGACTGGGCCAGGCAGGAAAACTCTAACTATAGCCCTGTGTGGAGGTTAGGGAGGCTCTGTGAGTAAACTGCTTGCTTGAGAACCTAAGTTAAAAAGAAAAAAAAAGAGCTAGGTGTGGCATCACCCCCTGTAATCCCAGTGCTGGGAGATGAAGACAGAGGATGCCAGCGGCTTGCTAGGCCAGCACATCTCACCAAATCAAAAGGCTCATGAGAGTAATATACACCTAATACTGACCTCTGGCCTCCACATGTGGACATGCATCTCCATGCATCCCCACATCCGTGAGAGCAATCATGCATAAAACACCTTTGTGCACACACATTTGGCCTGCCTGCCCATCCGAGAAGACAGGTTAAACAAGTGATAGACTATCAGACAACAGACTGCTAAGAATCTGTCAGAGAGAATGAGGCCAAGTAACACAGCCTGATGGAGAAAAATCTCTGCTGCGTCGCTAACGAGTATAAGGCAGAGCTGCTCCTAGGCTATCGTTTGCTTGTGGAGGCAAGGAGCTAAACTTAATGCTTCTGCGTGCAGAGGATCATTCTGGAAAGAGAAGCAAGAAATGCTTGCTCCAAGTTAGCTTCTGGGAAAAGGACCAGAAGACTGGGGTGGGCGGAACTTCTTCCTGCTAAACCTTTTTACACAATTTGAATTTTTTACCAGGTACATGTATTACCTTTGCAGCTAAGGAAGGTGAGAACAAAGCCTTGAACATTTCCATGCAAGCAGAGAGAAGAAAGCGGCTGTATTCCGCTGGCCTCCCTACCCCGGGCCTCTGAGGCTGTTCAGCTCAGCCCAATCGCTTCAAAGAGACAAAGTCCAGTGGGTGAAGGAAACATGATTCACATCGATAAAAATTCAACTTTAAAAAAAGTCTGCCTTCTAATTTAGAACCTGGGTTAGGGCTGTATTAGCATATCTCAGAGAGGCGTCGGCATAGCAAAGAATGGAGGTTTGGACTCCAGTTAAATAATCTCTCTGAGCCTCTGTTTTCCTCCTTCATTAAGAAGAGGATGAGAATAATACTGTCTTTCCCATGAGACTGTTACAAGGATTAAATGAGACAAAGTGCCTGGAAAAAAGTGTTTTGTACATTATAAAGGGCAACGCAGATGCGAGGCACTAATTAGCGCTATTACTGGGGAACTCAGACTACTGTGATTAACTGGGGACGGGGGGACTGAGTCTGTAGTGTCTTTTTTTAAGTCCAAATATATAGCTTATAATTAGAAATGGATCATCACGTCATTGGCTTGAATAATCCCGATGCATATAGAGCTTGTTTGGGAGTCTGCTTTATTTCTGTCCCCACAAAGACAAGTCACGCCTGGCTCCAGCATCTGACTTACATTTCAACTATTTTGTTGTAATGGAATTTCATGGAAAGAAACCATGCTTTCAAGGGGCGAGATGGCTCAGCAGGTAAAGGTGCTCGCTGCTAAGCCTGATGACCTGAGTTTGAACCCTGGAATCCCCGTGGTGAAGGAGAGAACCAACTCCCTCTCAGGTTGTTCTCTGGCCTCCACACACACATACACTGTGGCATGTGCATGCCCCCTCCCCGCCCCCAAATAAATAAATAAATATAATCTAAATTATCATCCTTCCGATCCACTGGAACTACATGTGAGAATGACCTTTCACTGAAAGGAAAAGTCGGTACCCATGATCTCGGAGAGTTTCTTATCAGAGACCAGAAGAACAGTCCGAAGGAAGACATCAGGGCAGAGCGGTTCCATAGGGTTAGTGTAGTACTTGAAAGTCTTCCCAGCATAGTCCTAACCTAAATAACCTCCCTCGCACCTGAGATGCTGCTTCCCGCTCAAGTAAGCTCTTCAAACACATATCAAGCATACTGCTAGTCTGCATCTTCATCCCACGGCAGATGCCAGCAGTCAGTTGACATGACCCTTCTCGTCAGAGCAGACTCTCAATCCACCCCTGCCCCGCCCCCGATTTAGGCTGATGGCGGAAAGCCTGTCTGCCACCCTGCCGGAGGAGGGATGCAGTCACACAACCCTCTCCCCCATCCAGCGCTGTAGCTCCTGCTGTCCTTTCTGCCCCATGTCCTCCCCTCTATTCCTCTCACTGCAAAAGCTGTCCTTATCCGTCAGGTCTCTGTCCAGTGTCACCTCTGTGACAAATCCCAGTGATGCACCTAATAAACACACAGAAACTTTGTCCAAGGTGAACAACGTGGAATAAATAAATAATAAATAAACAGCTCCATAATACCCGCAGCCTGCTGTATATATAACCCAGTGGTTAAATAAGAAGTTTGGGAGGCAAACGATCCAGCCTTATGTCCCAGCTTGATAGTTAATAGCTGTGTGACCAGAGATGCATCATTTACATCCCCCTGTCCACTTCCTCATCAGCAAGTGTGAAGGCAGGGTGTTGGGAAGAGCTGCTAGATTCTTCCCACAGTGTCTGGCACATGACAAGGACTCAGGAATGGAGAGTAGCCGTGGCTGTGCCATAGCTGTGTCTGTCTCCCACACAACCACCTTAAAGAGAAGGACTAGGTCTCCATCCATGAGTTTCCCGGTTGGGAGAAGAAACTGGTCCATAGAGGCTCAGTTCAGTCTTTGTCTCATTTAACTGAACACAACACACATCCTCCTAGAGGGCTTGGGGAGCCAGAGGTCAGAGAGGCAATTTCTGATTGGGGAAATAAAACACTCTCATGAGCATACATATATTTGGGGTCGGGGCAATGTGAACTGGCTGCCCAAGTTTAGGGAGGATTTCAGGAGGGAGACGTGGAAGGTGGCAGGGGGTAAGGCTACATGCTCATAGCGCTGGTGGTTCTGGTTGGGATGGTGTAGGTCTGTAGCTCTTCTAGGTCAAAGGAACTCAATTAGGAAGATGTAAATGTGGGAGCGTCAGATTCAACCGACTGACACAGAGTTGAGCCAGCTGTGTTTGCTAGACAAGTGACTGGGAGTCTGCAGCCTTAGCCAGGGTGGCTCTCCTAGGCTGCCTGGGAAGCTACAGCCTGTCTGCAGAGGGCCAAAGGAAGAGTGAGGGCCAGCTCCACACCTCCTCAGCCTCCCCAGGAGTTAGGGCATCAGGGTGTTGTCACGGTGTGATCCGCACTGGAACGCAGCGTAAGGAGCTTGCATTATCTTGGTTGACGACGGGAAACCAGAATACAAAGCTATTTGATGACAGTGTCTGGTGGATATTCGCTATGGAGGAGACAGAGGATGATGCCAGCCAGGCAAGGACACTAGCTCAGACCCGGTGGCCAGGGAACTGGGCGTTTAAGCAGAGGTCTGAAGAAGGTGAAGAAGCAAGCTGAACAGAGATCTGGGAAACGAGCATTTTAGGTGGTAACGGTCACTCAAGTGTCCCCAAGTGAGACTCAACATGGTCTGTTTAGGGAGAAGCAAGCAGGTTCATGTGGCTGGACAAAGGTACGCCGGGGGGTCAAGCCAGCGAATGTTACACGACAGCCAAGCAGGGGAATGAGGGGGCTTCAAGGGGGCATGAGGGGACCAGCCTGCACTGCACAGGCTGCCTGGGTGTGTGGGGGGGGGAGGGTGAAGCTGGAAAGCCACCACTAGACTGTGGCCAGAGTCCAGGAGGGTGGTGCCTTAGACCAGGATGCCAGGAGTGCACGTGGCAAGGAGAGACTGAACCCATGACGTATATGGCGGAAGCTGTAGCCAATAGTACTGGCAGACTCTCTCCTTAGGGTGTGACAGAGGCAAGTTCCCAGGGTGGGCCTGACTAGACTGACCGTCAACCCTCCAATCCCCACCCCCCCCCCCCACGTGGTTGACTCCTTCAGTGAGTTCAGGAATGAGTCAGACCCACAGGGGACTTAAGGGATAATGCCCATCCCTTCCCCCAGGGAAACAGACAACAGTAAGTGCTTGCTCACCCAACCACCTATGGCAGCAGGAACAGGTATGTACAGGGCCATGTGGCCGGGCCTTAGCACAGTGTATCTGAAGGCTGTTGACTTTCGACCTGGGCTGGGCTGGGCTGGCTCAGCAGAGCCAGAAGAAAACCTACCAATTGTCCATCAAAAGTCCGACCAGGTGGCCCAGCCTGGGCCTGGCAGAGAGAAGTGTCTGGGAGTACTCAGTCCTACCCTAGAGCATAAGCTAAGCTGGCAGCAGCTTCTCTGAATCTTCCATTCTGGAAAACCCAGGCGCAGGGGCGTCTGAGTCTTTTCACACACAACAACAACAAAAGATGAATCCAGATAGGGTGCTGAAGTTCAGCAGCAGGACTATGGGATACCTGACTCACAAAAAAACGTTTCCCAAGCCCTGAATCAACGGGGCTGCAGTTTACAAAGAGGCCCGGATCTAACAGGTGCCCTGAAGCTCAGCTGGGGTCTCCTGATACTCTCTTGTGTTTTAGCTGCAGTAAAGCAAGAGGAGCCAAGAACAAGGTCTTTGCCCAGGCCGCGCCCTCCCGCCCAGGCCCCGCCCCTCCCCGGCCCGGCCCCGCCCCATCCCCTGCCCAGCGTACCCCCGCCCCCACCAGCCCACAGCCCCATCCAGAACAAAGGTCGAAGCACCTCCACGGCCCCGCTGCTCTCTCTCCACTCAGGTGACTTCTCTTTTAAAGAAAGAGGGAAAATGGTCTCATTTTGGTAAACAAATCACAGCTACAGGTGCAGAGCTGGCTAGAGAGGGCAAGGAACTCCCGCCTCCGTGTTCAGCGATTTTTAACTCCTCAGAAAGGTTTTCCTCTGTGCTATGATTTGATTAGATTGGTTCTCACACCAAAAGTAATGTTCTGAAGAAGGCAGGTAGAAAATTCCCACTGTGCCCTTCCTGGGCTTTGCAAACAGGGCAGGGAACAACGGAAGAAAAGGAAAAGACGGCTCCCATGTTCAGGGCACCCTGAGAGCGAGCCGGTTTATAAATGATTTCATTTCAAGGCAGCCCGCTTGCAATTTGGTCGTTTTTCAGTGAGAACTATATACATTTGCAAAACATGAAATGGAGTCATTAGGCCCTGATGAAGTCAGAGGCAAAGCAAAACTGTGGCTGTGTGTGTGCCCTGTGCTCTCTTTGGCTTGACAAATTAGGAATCCCTGTGGAAGGCACTAGAATAGGACTCTGCCTAGAGGTAGGTGGCACACCCATTAGCCAGGGGCACACAGCTCCCGTATTCCAGATATCTAATTACCGATCTCTTCTCACAATGCGCGTGCACACACACACACACACACACACACACACACACACACATGCAAATACCTGAATTCAGTCTACAGTTAACAATATTCAGTCAGACTGGTCCCCTGTTTTGATACTGTGCTGTGATTGTAAAATGCAGTACCATGAGGAGAAGCTGGGCCGTGGTACAAGGGCCGTGGAACTTTCTCTACCATTTTTTTACAATTTCTTGTGACTTTACAATTAGAGTCAAATAAAGCATTTTCAAGATGCCAACTGTTTAACGCATGCAGCAAGAACCAAGGCCCTATACAACCACACACACACACACACACACACACACACACACACACACACACACGTCACACACACGCACACGTTCTTATTATATACAAAGCCACTTTGGAACCTTACCAAGAAACTACCCCAGCCACTGTTTCCCTAGAAATCATATTTCAAAGGTGAGAAAACACACGTCACTAGAGGAAGAACATGGAATCATGTCCTTAAGTCACCTTCTCCCATACCGGATCTGGAGAAGACTAGGTATGAGGAACAGACTGTGGAAAAGCCTGTTGTCACGGGCTGTGGAATTCCTGCACCTGCCAAGCCAGCCTGGGGGTTGGACCACAGTCAAAACAAGATCAAAGTCCTATCCACAGTCCCACTTGCTAGCCCTGAGATTGAAATTTGTGGGTGCAACAGAATCCATTTCAAATGCTGAGTCCACTCCATCTCCAATCCTAGGTAGATGAGGATTATCATAGACCTCCAGTCCTGATGTGGAGGGGGACTGAGGAATGACCCAGGAGCCTTTGTATGGACTTGACTCTGTATGGGCTGTTATATATGGCATTTGGGATAAAATGAAGAATTTGGACTCTCCCATCAGTGTGGCAGCGTGGTGCTGAGGGGTGATGTAACCGGACCTCGCTCAACACTCATCTCTTTATTCTGAGGGAAGGATCCATTGGCCTATTTCATAGGTAAGGAAAGAGAGGCCGGGCAAGTTCTAGCTACACACTCAGCAGTAGCCGGACAGGATGGCCTCAGCCACAAGTTACTCCCCTGAGGCACAACCTCCCCATCTGGCCCAAGGATTGCTTCTGGGGGTCCCTCTCATCTCCTACAGGATAAAACGTTTTTCCTATAAATAACAGAAGCTGTGGGGCTTGCTGTGGAGCCAGACTTTGTTTCAGCGGCATGATTGTTTCGAAGCAGCTCCAAAGCTCTCAAAGGTCTCCTCCACTCCTCCCTCCACCACCCCTTGATTTCTTTCTGCCTTTCATCTTTCTCCCTAGTCTCCCTTAATCTTCCTCCTCTCTTTCATTTATTTTCATTCACTCGCTTTTGTCCCCAAATTCAAAACGACAGACACAATAGACCTCTCCGTTATCCTTGTCTTACTGATGCTAACTTAAGAATTGGCTTTTGGAGCCCCAGCATGATAGCTCGGTGGGTAAAGGTTGTTGCTGCCAAGCCTACTGACTTGATGAGTTCAATCCCCCAGACCCACAGAGAGAGAGAAATGACTCATGCAAAACTGTGCTCTGATGTCTATGGGACACACACACACACACACACACACACACACACACACACACACAATTTATAAAAGGAATTTACACCGGCTGCCATTTGATGACGCTGGCCATCTGAAAACACAAGATGGTGCTCTGCTGTGAGGCAAGTGACCTACCACTCTCCAGAGGACACTGTGGGATCCTGTTGGCCCAGAGGCTCCAAATATAGTCCATGTTCCACTCTAGGCACACCTGATGGTCTTTGAAAGGCCGTTCAAAAGGTGGGACCGTCTGCAGCAGTGTGTAATTCTTTGCTACTGCATGCAGCAAATTCTCCTCCCCTCGGACATTCAAGGCCCCACCACTGTGCCTGTGAGTAATCCAGGCTCGTAGAATCACCGTGGACACAGAGATGGGGTGTCTGATGAAGTAGTCGTCTCGGTACACCATAATGCTTGGGAACTTCACGTGCACTACTTGTGTCCTGCTGGTGTGAAGGTGTTTCTCATTCCGCCACCTCTTTTTGTACACGGGAATGCCACTTCTGAACTCAGATGAGACAATGGCTTCCAAATTGACAACACAAGGCTGAGAGCATAAATACTCCACAGAGACCTCAGAGACGTTGCGCACGCTCCCTTCAAAGGCAGTAAAATAAATAAAGTCTGTGTACGTCGTGCTCTGCTCTGCACTGGGCAGTACCGACGTCGTCAGGGAAGTCTGCCTGCCCAGAGATGGCACAAAATTCTGGAAAGGAGAGAAAAAGTCATATAGAATGTTTTTAAAAAATCATCCTGAATTTAACACATTCACGAATTGTTGTTTTCTTGGCATTGGAGACTATATCTCTCTAGGTTAAAGCAATGAATTTGGATAGTAAGAGATGCCAAAAGCATGACTATTAGACTAGAGAAAAACCAACACACACACACACACACACACACACACACACACACACACACACACACGAAGATTAGGTCATGTTGAACTCTCTACACAGGCTCTGCAACATCTGCTGATCAAAATACGACTTTCAAAGCTTTGTGGCAATCATTCCCGAACTGGTTTCCAAAGGACGAGGCTGGTCCCTGGCAAAGGTAATAGTGAAAGGGACCTGCCTTGGAATGAAAGAGGTAAGCCAGCTTCAGGCATGTGCAAACTACTTCAAATGGTGGCCGGACATGCCAATGAAAGAGCTGGAGAAAAGTTGGAAAAGCATCACCAGGGAACTTAAAGAGAAGGGCAGCCTGGCATATTCATCTCCCTTAAGCATGGAGCCAGGACAAGCCTGCAGGCCCGGTGGCCCAGCAGGAGGTCTCAGCTGCTGCACACAGGCAAGCTGGGACCACAGCGGCCTAGTCCTGTTGTTTCACTGTGCATGATGTGGCAGGTGCCAAGAAAGGTTTTAGCCGTGTGCCCACTGGGTTGTTTCTTGAAGTACCCAAGCCCTCTTCTCACTATGTGCCTTTCTTCCAGAAATCTGAGGAGCTTGGTTACAGAATCCAGGCAAGTCGTGAGTTTGAGGTAATGAACGATGGCTCGCTGAGCCGTTTTGACATGACTTTGTGATTCGGGTGTCCAGAGCAAACAAGGTCACTGTGACCACTTCACACCCATGTTAATGGCTATGATCGAAGGGGAAAAAAAAAAAAAAAACGTAAAAGGCAAGCTTGGGTGATGGTGTGGAGAAATTGGAGTCCCTATGCACTGTAGGTGGCAATGTAGCATGGTACAGCCTCTAAGGTAAAGACTAAAGCCACTTCTGTTTTTAAATTAAAAATGTAAGAACCACATGGCTTGATCCCATGAGTCCTCCCCCAAATACACCCAAAAAGTTGAAAGCAAGAACTTGAGGACATAGCTATATGCTGATATCCACAGCCACACTAGCCTCCATAGCTAAACGCAGCTCAAGTGTTCATGGCTGATGAGATGTGTGCACAACAGTGGAACGGGATTCTGCTGTCCTATGAAGTGGATGAACCTTAGAGACATGCCCAGTGAAAGAAGCCCAACACGAAAACAGGAAGTGTTGTATGAGGCACTGAAGGAAAAGGTAAAGGAGTCAGCCTCCTGGGCACAAAATAGAAGAGGGACTGCCGAGGTCTAGGGGAGGGAACGGGTGGTTAAGGTTAAGAGTTTTATTGCGGGATGATGAGGATGTGCCAGAAACAGCCAGCAGTGGCGGCTGGGGACAACGTGAGCTTGCTTAGCACTGCTGAACTCCACGCTTCAAAACAGAAAGCTTTATAAATAAAAACTGTATCACCATTTGAACAGAAAGGCCGGATCCACCATCAGACAACAATCACGCCCAGTGCAGATCAGCACCACTGACTGGGGGTCTAGATCAGCTTACAGGAGAAATGAGCATTCCATGTGGGCTTTGAGGGGTAAAGAGAAGTTCTCTTGGGGACAACAGAAGGGAGAGGCTGAAAGTGGCATACACAGCACAATCCGGGGCCAGAAGCAAAGAACAAAGAGTGTTAGGAGAAAGCAGCTCAGCTTAGCCAGAGAGAACAACAGCCGAGATGCAAGCAGGCATGGGAACCAGAGATGATACGGAGCATTTGGCCCTGGGGAAGAGCGAGGGGCAGCCCAGGGCAGGAGCTCTTCCCTCTGCAGGCAGGCTTCTGTGGAAGAGGTGGCAGATTCTTTTGGACTCAATGCACCAGGGTCAGGGTGACTGTCCAGCAGAAATATGAGCTAGGCATAACTCAGTGATGAGTAAGGCCCCACTCACGGAACAGTAAGGCACATTAAAGCCACATAGAGACGACATTTTTAACCTGTTAGACACTCAAGATCAAGGTCAGATTTCATGTTCCGATGGCTGCTGTGGGGGGAGGCACACCCACTTGTGTGTTGCTGGTGGTGGTCACTTCTACAAGGCAATCACACAACACCTACCAAAAAGGGTAAGCGCAGTCACCCTCTGGCCCACCAGCCCCACTTGTAGGGTTTCACCCTACAAATATACTAAATCTGTAGGTAAGGGTGTAAGTACAGACTTCCCATGTCAGCACTATCTGCCACGGCAGAAGATAAAAGGTGCAGATGTCCGTTGCTTCAGTAAGTGATGGATTTCCAACCCTGGAGGACTCTACAGCCATGAAGAGACTCAAGGTCTTCATGTGTTGATGATGGGACGGTCTCTGAAGGGCATTTTTGGGGGTTGGAACTTTTGTTCCTCTTGTTATTTTTAAGTTGGCTCATAAATACCATAGCATCAGTTGCTCCCAGGGAACGTGGAAGGACAGAGTGACCAGAGGACAGACTAAGAGAAAGATACGTGTTGTGTTATCATTTGCATTCTTGACCACATGAGCATTTGGAGCAGAGAGCAACCATCTTAAGAAGTGAAAGTGTCCCTTTCCACAAATGGCAGAAAGGGGAGAGAAGGGCTGGCCATCCCTTTACATCCGTCGTGGGAAACCTGGGGGGACGAAATCTGTAAGGACTGAGGACAGTTCAAACTGTCCACCACCACCACCACCACCACCACCACCACCACCACCACCCCGGGAGAGGCTTAATTGCTTTCTATACTACTTTATAAGGCTAAATTAGAGAGGGAAGACACACACAAAGCAGTCTTGTAGTTGGAAGTGGAGCAGGAGCCATCGTGCTGACTGGTCCTGTCCTTCACTGCCCAGACGAGAAAACAGTAGGCGCAGTTCTGCATCTCTCACATCACCCCACTGTGGGGGGCTAGCAAAGCCCAACCAGAAGCCTGGCTCCTTCTTCACCTCCACCTACTCACCAACACAATGCCCACCCCAAACTATACCATGGCAAGACAGATCCACTGTTGCCCGGGGAACTCTGGGCTGCCTCCTCCTTTTGCACAAATAGATGAACCAGTGTTGGTCCATAGAATGAATGCATTCATTTAACACCCAAAAGAATTTCCCAAAAGCCAACAGTCCCTGGGGCTATGGACCTACTCCAGAAGAACAGCAGACAGGTGGACAGTACATCTTATGCTAGGGTGATGCCCCAGATGCTTTCCCATGGAAATCCATGCAAGGAGCCATTCACTTTGTGAGGCGAGACAAGGCCCAGGGTGCAGGGCCCGCCTTGGTACAGTGTGCACCAAGTGTTCCCTTGCAAAGAATGACCCCAGATCTCATTCTTTCCATCCCTCTCTGAAAAACTCACCAGGTCCAATTTTCTTGTTATTTTGTTTTCCTAGCACATTTTTTTTCAATGTTAAAAGAAGAGAACTCTCTTTTAAACAGAAATGCAGGAGGAAAGCCATTTGATTCCCCTGCAAAGTCTGGTTCCTAATAACCCTGTTCATTATTTTACATCTGATTGCTTGAAAATCTTGAAAATGCGCCCGTCACACTTTTCTGCATTAATTAAGGGCAGCATGCCATGGTTTGCCTGGTGTGTTATACCAGTCACACTGCGGCTGAGGGAGGTGGAGTCACACGTTACCCTGTACCTCCCCAGGGCCTGCCTTCCAAATTCTGTTTCAAAGGAAATGTCTGAATACCGGCACGAAGATTATTGTATTTTCATCTGGCTCTAGGTCTCGAGTCAGCAAAAGCGACCCCAAAGGATGCAGATCCTAGACATATGTTCTCCAGCATGATAGTCAGGAGGTAGCTCGGCCGCTGTGACATACTGGAAGTATAAAATATACCCTGAATTTCAAAGCCTTCCTAGTTAACAAAAGGCCACAAAGTGTCTTATTCATGATTTCATATTGGTTGCATGTCAAAATTATAATATTTGGGTATAACAAATCAAATAAAACATATTAAAACGAGTCATACCCGTTCTTGTTTATTTTTTCAATGTGGCAACTACTGAATATAAAATTACAGATGTGGCTTGAACTGTCTACGGATGGTGCCATTCTAGATTTGAGGTCATTTGACTCTTGCTATTAAAAAAAAAAAAATGGTCACATGTCAAAAACCAGTCATCCCTCAGCCTCTGAGAGGCATTGGTTCCCAGACCCCAAATAGCCCGGATATCTGCAGATGCTCAGGTGTCTAATACAGTACAGGGTAACTGTGTAGGACAGATCCTCCTACGTGTGTACAGGAGCACAGGTGTGTGCAGGCATGTGTCCACGCATGTGGATGTGATGGCCAGAGGACAACCTTAGCTCCTGTTCCACAAGTGCCATCCACCGTAGTTTGGTTTGTTGATTGCATTTTTTGTTTCATTGGAGGGGAGTAATTGTTTTGTTTTGTTTTTCTGTGACAGACTCTCTCATTGGCTTGGAACTTGCCAAATAAGCTCAGCTAGCTGGCCAACAAGCCCCAGGGATCCTCCTGTCTCCACCTCCCCAGGACTGGGAATAAAAATACATACCATCACATTCACCTGGTTTTGTTTGGTCATTGGCTCTTTGGAGATAAGGTCTAACTATGTCATCCTGGATAGCCTGGAACTCATTATGTAGACCACGCTGGTCTTGAACTCACAAAGATCTGCCTGCTTTTGCATCTTGAGTGCTGGGATTAAAGGTATGTACTACCATGCCTGGTCAATGCTCACTTTTTTTTTTAAACATGTGTTCTGGAGATTGAACTCAGGTCCTTGTGCTTATAAGGCCAACATTCACTGGTCAGGCCATCTCCCCACCCCCTCCCTGTATACTGCAAGGGATCTGTAGGTGATTTAAGGCTAAGTCATATAAATGCTTTGTGCACAGTTGCTCTATTATGCTGTTTCAGAAATAATAACCAGGAAACACCTGTACATGTCCAGTACAGATGCAATTGTTTGTGAAACAGTTTTGATCCTTGATTGGTTCAACTCCAGGAATTTGGAAGCCTTGGAATATGAAGACTGACTCATCTCGGGTACCTTTGGTCACATGCACTCACTGTGGTAGGAAAACAGCCAACAGGATGACATATACCTGAAGGAAGTTGCTGTCCCACACTTTTGTTCACAAACTGGCACGCTGGCTGGATTGGCCCGTAGTTTGTCAACTACCGTTCTACGACACCAAGCTTTCTGTCTAGATAGAGTTCTAAGGCACTGCATGGTAGACGCTAAGGCCTGGATGGAATTGCTATCGGAGAGGTGGGATGAAAGACTCAACTAGGCACAATGACCCAGAGAGGCTTGACTGTGTATTTTTCCAAGGCTCTCAGGTGGGGGGTGCTGACATCCTGCTAATGCTTCCTTCAGTAAAGATTCGAATAGGACAAGCCCCTGCTGCTAGGCTGGGCCATGAGATAGCTTATTTGAGAAGTGGGAGAGGTACTGTGGTAGCTGGAATGTAAGAGGGACTTCAGGAAGAGGGCTTTTCTGTAACATAATAGGGATATGCTGGCCTCAGAGAGGACCCCGAAATCACCCCATGTGTCATATGCGGAGCATTGGCCCAAGTCCTTTGAGCAGCCCTTAGGATCTCAGTCTTAGGGACATCTCTGCACTGAAGGAAGCTGGCTTCTCCCAGGCTGGAGCCAACCCAGAGGGCAGCTGCTACACCGTGAGCTGTGGCTACCTCTGCTATGTACAAAACCAACACCGATTAGTAACACATCACACTCTAAATATTGATTAAGCCAAAGCTGATTTCCTGGCTCAAGTCATGTGTGTGGTTGTCGGCTGTTTGCTGCCAGGAAAATAAGGCAATTAACTTGAAGAGTTCCAGCTTGAGGCATGACACGTGTCCAGGCTTCATAGGTATTTTCTTGTGCCAGGTTGCATTAACATAAACTAGAAGGCCTAGTTACACGTTCCCTGGTCTAGAAACCCCTAAGTCAGAGTCTATATCCTTGTTACCTCCCGGATTCTAAAAGAGACCTTGGCATACAGTAGGAATTGTATGTTTGTTTCCTGGAAAAACTGCCAGCTGTTTTAGTGGTCAATCTCCTGCTACAGCTTCGCAGCCCTGGCAGGTACCTAGACACCAAAACATCCAACCCGAACTTGAGAGTACACTGTCCTTCCTGACTGCCCCGAGTTCTCCCAGGAATGATGACCACTAGCCTACTCCCCCGCTCAGCCTCCCCGGCTCCCTCTGCAGAATTCTTCCCATCTGCATTGCCAGCCCCAGGAACAAAACGGAAACAAAGACCTGAGAGGACCCAGAAACCACATCAACTCCACCATCACAGCCTTTTCACCCCTCCTGACCTTTCCAACAACCACTCTATGTCCTAGAACTTCCCCGTGCTTCCAGAAAAATTTAAAACCCATTTTGTTTTTTTTTTTTAATTAAGAAATTTCCCACTCTGGCCCTTCCCCCAATCCCTGCTGGATTCCGGTTCATCTGTCGAGTTCATCCATGTTAATGTGATCAGGATAGTACCACATCTCTGTACTTGTGTTCCAGCCTTGTGAGAGAATATCGTAAAAGGGGGTTGAAAAAGCCCCAGCTCAAATGCATTGCAGCTCTAAGCAAGGCATTGCGGATGGAGGGGGCACTCCTGGCCCCTTGGTATCATGCTGTTTAAAGGACCATATCAACGTTCCACTCCAAAAGCTAAAGAACTGCTCTGCACACTTGGGGCTGGGGAAAGACTCCAGAGCCCTCACATAACTGGTTCCAGCAGACGGGAGCCCCAATCAAAGTCAAATTTGAGAATGCCATGCGCAGTCACAAAACATAAACTCTTTTGCCTGTGTAACTGTGTACCGTAGTATTTTTAGAAAATGAAATAGATCGGTTAATGTGTATTCATGATAGAAGATCCAAAGTTAGAAACCTGAACTCATCGATTCAGCCTGGGCATCAAGGACAGATGAGTCCATATATCTTCCGGGCAAAGAAACAAAACTACCCACACGGGCTAAACTTCTTTTAGGATGAGTGCATCTGATTCCTTTAAACAGATCAATACGGAGTGACTCTGTTCAAATGGCCCTGTTCCACAGAGCTGGGAAACTGGCTTTCTTCTCTACATGGTCCACTAGGTATTGAAGGAATGAACAGGGATTGGGGAATCTAAAATCATTCCCTCTCACCACAGGAAGTTCATTTACACTTACCAGTGTGTGGGAGCAGATCAGATGTGCAAACAATAATCGTGTCTGTTTCTCTCGTTCCTGCCCGCTCATTCCATCCATCACCTAAGAAGACCTTGGCTCCAGAACATTTTCTTTCCAAACTGGCTGGATCAAACCTTCCATAGGTCAAAGAAGGAATTGTATTGGCTTAAAAGTCCTATTTTGTTCCATTTCTGCTGACTACATAAGCAAAACTTCCCTTGATATCCACAAAGCACACAGTTATGCAGAATGGGCAATGATGTCAACATGGCCTTCCCCATCAAGATGTGCCTGGGGAGACATTTCCCGTGAAACACTGTCCCTTCCCAGCCAGAGTCGGCCAGAGATGCACCATCCCAACCACGATCAATATTTATACTTGTGTAAGAAACCCCCAACACTAGTCAGCATGCTCTTCCATCCTAATTCACACCCTACAAGGACAGATAAGGTTGGATTGGTTTTATTTCATTGGGGTGTTCTATGTGCTGGCCACTGTGGCAGGTGCCATCAATCTTTTTTTGTTTTTTTTCTTTTCTCACTCACTTTCTAGCCTCATGTCCCTTGCCTTCCAGAAACACCCCCAAATGACACCCTCAGCTCACTTGACTTCCTGTCTCCACTCTGACTTAAGATGAGGAGAACTGGAGACTTCAGTATCTCATCTTAGAAGGACCACGTCTCCCTCTGGTTGATCTTGGAGGGAAGAGATAGTATGTCACACAGCGACACATGGGCCTGGGTGTTCACACCAGCTTGAGTAAGCCATTCTCCAGGTAAGAGAAGAGGCAGGAGCTTCCAAGGCAGAACCTTGTCAGTAATTCCTCAACCTCTTCCTTCAGTCCCTCCCTCAGAGGGACAGGACAAGCCAATAGACAGAGAAACCGAATTCACTTTGGGCTATTTATGGTTTGTGCCAGCCTATCCATCAGCTCAGAGAATTGCTTGGGTCCTTTATTTCTTCTCTTCCACATTTCCTATGGCTCCTGCACTCTCGGCAGCCAGGGAAAACAGGAGGCAAAAGACAGGGGCCACAGCATGGGAGAGTCAAGAGCGATGGTCAGGATGAACGGGGATGTCACCGGCAAATATGGAATCTGGAGATTACCTCTGAGTTCCACATATCCATAATCACAGTTCCCTAAGCGGAGTAACTGACGGTCCCTAGCATATTTTTTTCTTAAACTTTCTATATCCTGTGTCGCACAGTGTGAAAGGGTAATGAATACTCCTGGATGGATAATGGATGGGATGTACGCACTTACAGGGGTTCCGGTACAAGACTCTATCATAGCCGTTGTCCATCTGCTAATGATCTCTACATATATCTGAGCTGCTAATGTCCTCTCATTTCTTTGTCCCTGGCTGTCTAACAAGCTCAAATGTCCACTCTGAATACTTCAGCTATACAGCTGACATCAATATTGCCTACAGTGAGATTTATTTCCTCAAGAAAAAAAAAATGATTCTTTCGAGACTAGAGTTCAGAGAGACAGAATTGCTTTCCAGAAGCCCCAATGTCAAGGACAGGACTAGGACCTGTTCTAGCATGTCGAGGAAAGGAAGGGAAGCCCTGATGCTGTAAGAACACAGCAGCGGCTCTGTGGGGCAGGGTGAGTGCCCTGTGAGGGGACTTCTCGGCTGCAGTGACTTCCCTGGAAGCAGTTCAACCTTGTGCTTTGAAGGCCCTCACTCTCCCTGGAGGCCTTCAGCATCTTGGCCTTTGGGGACCTCAGGATTTTCTGGCAGTCACTGGAACCAGGAATCACCTTTTCGGAAATTGGTCTGGCGTGGCTTCAGGACTTATCTTTCAGACCTCACCACAATTATTCATGCTCCGGCAGTATCCTAGTTACAGTCACAGTACTACTGGGGACGGTACCGAAGGTTACTTTGTCCCAGTTGACTCCAGTGGACAGGCTCCCCGAAAGGGCATATTCAGAATGCCACTGCATCCCAGCCTGTGGGCAGGCTGACATAAAATAGGAATGAACCCCCAAGTCATCAGCGATTTGGCATCATAGCGCACCCTACTGTTTGGTCACCATCTGCTTAGGATGCCATGATACAAGCTCAGATGCTGCATCTTGGGTTTTGCCTCACCCTTACCAATGGCAAATAGTTTCTGTGTTTACTTTTTTTTTTCTCTTTAATATCCTGCTTCTCTTCTGTGGCCTGTCCTTCCTGCTTTGTGTATTTTAGGTTACTTGAAACATGACCTCACATCCTGGACAGTTGCACAGTAGCTGCTAATTGCTGGGGCTCTGCTAATGGACTATACATTTGTGCAAGAGGGGAATGGGCCATAAGAAGCAAACTCCAGAAGTCAGTGAGCTAGCACAGGTCGAAGTGAGGGCTCTGGAGAGGAGGCTGACTTGAGCTTCGCCTCAGGTTGTCTGTGTGGCCTGCAGCAGCTTGCTTAACCTCTCTGAGACTGCTCTCTCGACGGAGTGGAGATCATGACAGCTCCTGTCTCACAAAGGGTATTACTGGGATTAACACTAGACAGTGACCACTCATGACTTAGCACAATGGGAGCTGTTATTATGGCTTCTAAATTCTGGAATGGATTTCACCACTAGCTCCTGTCTAGACATTCTGCTCCACCTGCCTGCCTCTAGCTCCCAACCAGTCAGCTCCTCCAGGAAGCACTCCTTGATCAAGGAGAACCCACACAATAATGTATCTTCATTGTTTCCTGATCTCTTCATATCTGTGTGTGTGTGTGTGTGTGTGTGTGTGAGAGAGAGAGAGAGAGAGAGAGAGAGAGAGAGAGAGAGAGAGAGAATGTGAGGGGGAAGAGGGAGGGAGAGACACGTTTACATTTTCCCCACTTCACACCCCAAGCTTCTCTAAGATCTAGCTAGATCTAGAAGCTCCACCTTTCACAAACATCTCAGGGAGACAGACCATCCCAGGAGAGCACAATCATCAGCACACAGCTGGGCACTCAGAACAAAACGTGGCAGTGGCCTCTGGAACCCAGCTTCAGCTTACCCCTTCAGTCAGTGATTCACGGCTCTCTTGCTCATTCAAGTCTCCGTTAGCAGGATATCAGAAGCCCCCCCCCCCAAGGAAGCAGGGACAGTGACAGGTGTCCCCCATCATTTCTCATGTCCACCCCTCCACCAGCTACCAAGTCGCTCATTCACGATCCACTCTCCACACTACAGCTCCACCTCACCCTTCCCTCTGTCTCCTGTTGACACTGCTACCCCTCCAACCCCGTTTCGTGAGCATAGGACTGGGTCCACCTTCTATCTCTGCCACGTCAGCCATTGGGTTTTACACTTGTTACTCTGATTTCCTCTGCTGTCAAGAAGTGCCCCCTCCCAGGCCTTGAGAGTCTCACGTGGAACTTTCCAGATTACCTGCATGGAAATATTTCATGAAACACTCAACTACATAAATCCTGTTTCTGTGCTAACCAGCGGTGCCCTGTGTGCAGGATCATCTGTTTAAATGAAAACCCTGTCATTTGTCATGGCGGCTTTATTTATGAGTCTGTGTACTGTAACCCTATGGCATAAATATTAAATAATAACATCCCTCGGGCAAAAGAAAATCATTCCCATTACCTGGCAACTTCTTATAAAAATAGGAAGTAAACCCAAGCACAAAAATTGGTATTGGCAAATTCTAAAATACAAGTGTAAGCAAGGATTGTTCAACAGGTAGAGAGGGGCGCCGTTATAATTTGCATTTTTACATTGTCTTGATTCAAGAAATGAAACGGCCAAGAAGTCAAGAGTGTTTAAAACAACAGCAAACTTGAGGTGACACATTTCTTCAAACCCAAACTCCAGTTTTCTGCCACCATCTCCTAGGCAGCTAAGCTCTCAAGAAGACCGGATCCAAACACTGGCGGTGCCACACGAATGGGGTTCTGGACAAGGACATTACTCGTTTTTTAAGCATTCTGTGAATTTCCTATTACATCAGTTTCATGATTCAGCATTTTCCTTTTCATTTATTTACAGTAATATATGGTGAGATAACCCAAGCTTTCCTCAGGATCCTGGAACATAAGGTAGGCTGGGCCGCAAGGGTGTAGCCTTCGGTAAATTTACTATTGCTCAGAACTCAGGAACAAACGGGAGAAAGCAAGTCATCCAAAGAACCGGGAGATAGCTCCTCACCGTACTCTGGGGGTCTCAGCTACTCCGGTATTTAAAATAGGTTACTGCCATCTACTTCTTAAGGCAAGCAGTGTGCAAATTGCAAGCTGACGTGCATAAGCCAAACGCAGCTCTGAAATGACAACGTTCAAGACGCAGCTAAAGTCACCACTCTGGCGGTAAGCGTGGTACAAAGAAGTATAGATTTCGTTCTGGCATCCGCAACTTGGCTGGAGTGACCAAGGAGTTGAAGGGCCTCTGGAAACGGGAGGTGCGGTGGCACAGCACCGTCCGGCCCAGGAGGAACCAGTGAAAACTCCAAGAAGGGTCCGGGTGGGTGGCAGAGGAGAAAGAGAAGTTGGGGACAAGAAGGAAAGGAGCTAAGGAAGGTGAAAGAAAAGCCAAGCATGGGTGGGGATAGGGCTGGAGAGCTCCGCTCCCAGGGGCTGCAGGCGAATGCATGGTAGGGAGGGTCCAGTGTCACTGGGGACAAGAAGGAACTCTAGGGGACCCTAGCCCTGGTCTTCAGCGAGGCCGTGAGGAAGAGGAATGGACTCCAGTGAGAGTAGCTGGCAAGTCCAGACCACGCACCCGGGTACTCATCCCAGCTGCTGGGAGCGCCCGGGGCGCAATGGCAAGGAAGAGAGTAAACTCGCGTCGTCTTCCCCACCTCCTGCGACTGGGGTCCGCGGCCACCCCACCCGCCTGTCCCCAGGGCCCGGGCAGAAGGAAGGACCCGAGTAGGGTCCGGCGCTCACCAGGTAGCAGAGGAGGAGCAGCGCGCCTGCAGGGCGGCCGCCGAGGCCCGGGGGGACACCGCCGCTCGGGGGGACCATGGCTGCGGCCCGGGGACCGAGCGCGGGCGGCGGGGGCTGCTGCTGCTGCTGCCGCCGCTGTGGCCACCGAAGCCCCGCGCCGCGCCACTGCATGGCGAGGCCGCCCGGATCCCGGCCGGAACAGGTCACCTGGTGCAGGGACCGGCCCCCGCCCGAGGCGCCACCTTCCCGCCCGCCCCCGGCCGGCGGCCCGCCGCGCGCGGGGCCACCTGCCGCCGCCACCGGACCCGCCGCCGCCGCCGCCGCCGCCGCCACGGCCGCTCCCGCCGCCGCCCCCGCAGCCCCAGCCGAGCGCCGGCTCCTCCCCGCTCGCAGTCCCGTCCCCTCCCTCGCTCGGCCTCCCTGCCCAGCCCGCCTCCCCGGTCGCTCCCTCCCAGCCCCCGGAGTCCACCCCTAGGGGCCGTGGGCGCCCACGCAGGTGGGGACCGCGTGGTCCCGCCCTCTCCCCAGCCCCCCCGGGCCGCTGTTCGCTGCCGGGTCCGCGGGGCTCTCGGCTGCCCCCATCCCTTTCTCTGGCTTCCTCCTCCGCCCCTTCCGCGCCCTTGCAGTCCACGATTCCCCCCTCCCCTTCCCTCACCCCTTCTTCTCCCCACTTTCTCCCTTTCCTCCACGTCCTTTCTCCCTAACTCCCCTCCTTCTCCATCGCTCCCTCCTGTATCTCCCGCCAGTGCCCACCCCTGCTGCATGCCGCTCATTCCCACTTCGCGCCCGGGCACTAGGCAGTGAGGTTTGTTTAGGAGCTTGAGGGCGCGGGGTGGGGAGGGTTGTAGCCGGGGCGCCATTCCCGCAGGGCGGGGGCCGAGGGTGCTTCCTTAGAGTTAAGCCACGCGGCCACTTGGCTTCTAAACCTTAGGTATGGATTTTGACCCCTGCCAACCTCCACCTGTCCACCTGAAGGGCTTGGGGCCGCTTTCCTGCTTGCACGTTTAGAGCCCAGGCTGCGCCCCACCCTGCCGCCTGATTGGCGACGCGTTCTGGATGTTTCCCCAGGGTTTTGTGCGGTGCCGCCGCCACTGCCGCCGCGCTCTTTGTTTTAATTGTCCGGAGTATTGGCGCCCAGAGCGGGTTTGTATTTGATTTGCATCCCCGAGCTCCAGCTTCCACTTGGACCGAGAAGAAAACGAATTAATTAGGCCAGGCCAATCCGTACTCAAGCCCCATATGAAAGGGGGTGAGGCCCTTGAAGTGCGCCAACAGCTTTTTAAAAAATTAGGACACATCTTAGGCTTTGGGGAGGCAGGGTGGTACTGACTGTTTTAGTAGACCTGGGTTCTGTAGCCAGTCCCAGGTGAGGAGGCCTCAGGGACAGGGTGAGCAGCTCAGGGCGTGCCCTGTAGTTCCGGGAAGTGCTCGGCTGTCTAGCTGCTGAGAAAACTCCTTGGGGGCCAACAGCTACTGCTGTGAGATAGTTGACCCACCTTGGAAAGTTTGCCCCTTTGGCATTGGTGTGGATTTGTGGATGAGAACTATTAATAGATTGGAAGTCACAGAATGCAGCCCTTTCCCTGAGGAGTTGTCACTACTGTCGGCCAAGTCTTGCCAGGTTTGAGAGGTTGAGCAAGGGTGAGGCTAAGAAGCCCAGAGTGAGTTATCCTGGCCCTGGTCACGCAGGGGATATCAGCAGATAGCTGGGTCTCCCATGCTCATGTTTTGTTTCGCAGGTCACCTATGAGGTTGTGGGCCTGTGAAAGGATCCTGGTACCCCAATCACAGCTGGAAGGCTCTCAGATCTTAGTTTGGCCAAAGGCACCTGGAGACCAAAGCAGGTAGCTGGTGGAGTGCCTCTGGGTTCTGCCTCAGTGGGTCCTGGATAGTGTTGAGAAGCCGTCTGGTGAGTGAGTTTCCAGGTGGGTGACAGCGCCGACTCAGAGAGGCCTCACTTTCCGAACCGTGGGCTTCCAGGAAAAATGCTAGCCAGCTGCAGTCACAATGAAGCACTCGGGAGGTTTAACAGATGTTGCCAGGATCCCTGTCCCACTTCCACAGAAACAAAGCACTTAAAATTCTCCTCTGTGATGCAGGAAACTATTTATTCCATTTAGTGTCCAAGGGAACAAAAGATGGGTGGCTTTGTCCCAGATCCCATCTGTATTTTGTCCATCCAAAGAAAAAATACTCCACAGATTTTTTTTTTGCTTTTGTTGTTTTTCTTCCTTTCTTTCTTTTTCTTTTTTTGAGACAAGGTCATGATTCTGTGTACCCAAAATGTCCTGGAGCTTGAGATCTTCCAGCCTCAGCCTCCTGAAGGCTGGGATTGCAGGCAAGGACCACCACATGACGCTATTAATATATGTGCATGGAAAAATGTTGGTTTATTTAAGAGAAGGGGGGGTGTCAGAGGCAAGACAGATTTTGTGGGCGTCCACCTGTCTTCCTGGGCGCTCCTCCAGAGTTTCTGTCCTTTCTTGTGGGCCCAGACTCCTATCCTCAGGAACTGAATAGTATCCCCTGTGGCTTGCAGTCCGAGGCTCAGTTTTCGAAGCGCGTTGTGAGCTTTGAGCAGCTGCATTTTCCCCCAAGTAGTCCATGCAGAGGTGTCCCATTGAAGCTGAGTGGTACTTAATGTAGCACCCTGTGTCCAACTGTGTATTCTTTGTCTTCTGTAGCACTGAGTACCACGCTACTCTAGGAAATCAGAGGTGGGCGGGATCATCCATTTTCATCAGGAGCAATGGACATGCTTCAGAAAACTGACCTAAACACAGTTCGGTCCTCTAAAATGATCCCTGAGTGACTTGGGTTTGCCTTGTGACTCCTATATTGGAAAGGGGCAGAGAAAGATCAGTAATTCTCACGGTGACCTTTTGATCCAGAAGACACAATCATATTTTATTACCCTTGCCTCTGTTCTAGTAGATTATTCGAAGGGTGTGACTTTATTTCAGAAGAAAGCCCCTTGTTTGGAAACAAATATATTTTCCCCATTGCCTTGGAACTGTATCATCACAATTCATTGTTTGGATTAAGCTTTTATACACCACTAAAATCCAAAAGACCCCCAGGAGGAGACTGTTTGAATCTGGCCTCCCTTGTGCCTACCTTAGTGTAAGATAGTTTATCATTTCCCCATTAAGAAGACAGGGAGAGAAGAGCAGTTTCGTAGCCAACCCTGACAGACACCAAGGCAATCCAGTGACCCAGTGGGAGAGGAAGCTGAGATCTAGAGCCTGGATGAGTAGGAAGATCATGTGAATTTGAACAACGCTGCTCATCTCTGGGATCTGCAAGGACCACCCCTCAATCAGTCGTTCTCAAACTTGGAGGTGGTTTAAGATCAGCAAAATCTTAGGGAATGCAATTGTCCAGCTAGAAATGTGATGAATAAAAATAGTTAGTAAAAGATCTAAAATACATCATATTCCGTCAACATCATTTTATCCAAAGGACAAGATTTTTTTTAATCAAATAATTAGGGAGGTAGAGAGGAATGGAGGTACATGCCTGTCAAGCTAGCACTTGGGAAACTGAGGCAAGAGGACCATGAAGACAAGGCCAGGCTAGAAAACATACAAGATACTGGCTCAGCGGCTTAGCAGGTTAAGGTGCTTGCCACCAAACTGGACAACCTGAGTGCACTTCCTGGGACCTACCTGGCGGAAGAAGAAAATCAACTCCCAAGTGTCCTCTGACCTCTACACACATATTACGGCACATGCCCTACCCAGATTTATAGATAAATGAAGTCAACATTTTGTTTTAATTAGGGAGGATCCAACATTATAGTAACAGATCATCTCAGTCCTCCACAGACAGTCCTGGAGTGGGGAGATGGCTCCAGCTTGGTGAGTGAACATGAGGACCTCTGTCAGGAACCCCAGCATCCACAGGAAAGCCAGACATGATGGCTCCTTCCTGTGACCCCACCACTGGGGAACAGAGACAGGAGCATCCTTGGAGTTTGCTGATTAGCCATTCTAGCCAAAACAGGATGCTCCAGGTTCAGTGAATGACTGATCATATCTCAAAAGAAGTAAGGAGAAGTAATCAAAGATGCCTCCATACCTGCACACATGGGTGAGCATCCATGCACAACACACACACACACACACACACACACACACACACACACACACACACACACCATACATATACATACACACACCCCATATATAGAAGATTGGTAGATAGATAGATAGATAGATAGATAGTCCTTTAGACTTTGTATTTTGCTTGTGATGAACTCACAACTTGTCTTTGTCCTTCTGCTATAGGTCAGTAGGAACTCACTTCTGACCTGGCATAGTCCTTGTGGGTACTTGGAAACCATGCCCCAGGTAAACAGCATACCCAGCATAAAGAGATCTGTCCCCACAGAGACATATGCCCTTGGGTTTTAAGAGATGGGAAGGCACTCTATGGACTGTGGCATGTCCCTTCTCCCTGACTCCCTCCTATATAAATATTCAGGGCCCAGGCAAAGGCTACTGACTCTAGGAAGCCCTCTGTCCTAATTAGGGTTACTATCGTTGTGATAAAGCACCATGACCAAAGTAACTTGGGGAAGAAAGGGTTTATTTCACTTCCACATCACTATTTGTCATCAAAGGAAGTCAGGACAGGAACTCAAATAGACCAGGAACCTGGAGGCCGGAGCTGACGGAGGGGTGCTGTTTACTGGCTTGCTCCCCAAGGCTTGTTCAGCCTGCTGTCTTATAGAACCCATGACCAACAGCCCAGGGGCAGCCCCACCCTAAATGGGCTGTGCCCTCCCCCATCAATCACCAAGAAAATGCTCTACAGGCTATGTCCAGATCTTGGGCATACAGAAAATGGGATAATGTTCTCCATTGAGGCTCCCTTCTTTCCAGTGACTCTGGCTTGTGTCAAGTTGACATAAAACTAGCCAGCACACTCTCTCTCCCTCCCAGTTCAAAACACAGTTGATCAGTTCTCTCGAGTCCATTGGCAACTTCTGCCTACGATTGTGCTTGACTGGTAGGTAGCTTATTCTAAATAAAACAAGGAGTTGGAAACAGGACATGTTTCCTGGGCACCGTTGTAGTGGGTGGCCATTCCAGCTTTGACCTGGAAATACCACCCACTTTGAGGCTTCAGTAACTGTCACGCCTACAAGGCGGAGCCAAGAGAGGACCCCTAAAGACCCGAGATCCTGATATGCCGGCTCTTTTGGTTCCTGGATCCTGGACACTGGAGGTAGACCGAGCAGAGTTCTCCAGAGAACACCACTGGGCTGCGCTATACCTTTCCCAGACCCTGTTACCTATCCCTTCACTTGTGAGTTACCCCACAAAATAAACCTCCCTTTTTACTATGTGGAGTGGCCTTAATAATTTCACCAATACACCGTTGTCTGCCTGCCACATGCCTGATGTGTAGACCATTCACCGAATTCTCATGTTGGCTTGCCTTTTCTCCTGACTCTCCTCCCCTCCCTGCCTCTTCTCCTCTTACGATCATGTCATCTCCCAGTCTGTTTCCACACACAGGCCCTCTTCTCTTTTCTGCAGTTTCGGTCATTCAAAGGGTGGTGAATAAACTACACCGTTCGTCTTTCCCATCAACATAGGAGAGAAGCTTGCCATCAGCCAGGGCCTCCATCCCAGGAGGGAAACCCTGGTCTTTCCTCTCTGCCATGGTCCTTCAGGGTCCAGCTATACCCTGCAGGCCTCTTTTCATAGTCAGTGTTTCCATGCTCTGGTGCTTCCTAGAGTGTCTCACACACATTCCTTGTTTCGGGTCCCCTGCTTCTTACCACGCCCCTCTTGTTCTGTCTTTAGACCACCCCGCCAGATCCCACTCTTATCCCCTCATCCTTGCACTATCTTCTGAACCCTGTCTGTGACCAGCCAGTGCTTCCCGAGACCACACAGCCTTGCTCTGAGAAGTGCACTGGGGAGGGATAGGAACACTGGTGTCCTGGTTGTTTCTAGGGGTTGCTGAAGGTCTCGGAATCATTCTGGCTGGAGCTCTGGTGTGCTCCGGAGTGAGCTCTATTTCTGGGCCTGTCAGATGAAATGTCGTTGCTCCTAGTTATTTTTGGCTCTTTGCCCTTCTGCATAGGTGCATGTTCAGCTCAATTCTTCCCTTACCCTGAGCTGGAGAAACAGGCAGCTTCCTTTAGCCAAGCCTTTCCTGGGTCAGGAACACCTGTGCCATCAACAGCAGCTCACAACAGCAGTTCTCTGGGCTTGGGCAGAGTATGGGTGGGCCTTCCTATCTTTGGCCTTCTTGCAGCACCAAAGAGTTTTGTGGGCTGAACATCCCTAGGCAGGTGGCTGCAGGTGTCCAGAGCATTATCATGTTTCCTACCCTGGCAAGCATGCCTTCAGATTCTTCAGCCATCCTCATAGGCACCTGGAATAAGAAAGGAGGGCACTGCAAGCTCAGAGAGAGCAGAGAGACATTGGCATCTGGGGAAGGCACCCAGGATGCAGGAAGCCAAGGGCCTGTGTCTGTAGATGTAGGGGTATCTTTGAGTGAATGAGTTGAAAGCATGTGTATGAAAAAAATGGAGTGTAGTGGAGAAAGATTGAGCAGGAATGCACAGATGTTGTTGGGATAGAGTGAAAAGGAAAGTGGTCTGCAGCCAGGGGAGAAAGTATCAGTTAAGTATCATCCAAAGAGATGGAGTGTACATGAGAGGCTCTGGAAAGGCAGGCTGTGCCTACAAGTCACGGCCGTGTTTCGTAACTGACCCTGCAGTCCTCCAGCAGCCATTAGCATGGATTTGGGGCTTCTGGTTTGTTGGGAATGTTCTGTATCAAGCCAAAGAAAGTAGCAGCTAGACAGACACTGGCCAATAAGCTCCACATCAAATCAGGACAATCGGAGAAGGTGCAGCAAGACCTGGGTCCTCTCAGCAGCTGCTTTCTCTACTTCTTCCCACCCAGACAAGTCTTTCCGGCTCTTATAGAACATCCCTTTGCTATACTCATTCACTGAATCCACATGATAAACCCCTGAAAGGAGGCCCCGTCATAATCATCAATCTTACGTTACAGATGAAGAAATTAAGGTACATCCAAGACCCAGGCCCACCACTGAAAGGGGCCATAGCCAGTGTGAACTCTGGCACTTACTTACTTGTTAGTTAGTAACATCACTCTGGTCCTGGGGTTTGAGCTCAGGGGGCTGTGTGTGCTCATCAAGCATCCCACCACCCAGCTGCACCCCGGTTTCACTCAAGGCGGCTTTATTCAAGGTGTAGGGTTCCTCACCAGAATGTCAGACTCTTGCTGAGAAGGACTCATGAAGAGGCAGCCAGGCTCTGCTCAGAATGAGAGGCCCCACCTGGATTTCAGACTCAGCTCTCTGTCCCTGCTTCCTCAGCTGCTGAAGACCATAGGTTGCCATGGTAGACACACCTTTCCAAGACCCAGCTGACCACTGCCTGGCTGAGTTACCTCGGTTAGGCCCTAATCATTATTGAACCTCTGTCTGTAAAACTGAGAACAAAGTGGCTGGTTTGCCCACTTACATGGTATTGGGAAGGCAGGCGAGGTAGCACCGTGGATACACATAGCACACGGCACATGGACAGGCCCTGGACAAGAGGAAAGCATTGCTTGTGTGTGCTCACCAAGTTCCCCTAAAGGCTCATAGAGAAAGATGCATGATTCCCAAGATCGTGCAAAATCGACAAAGATGTATAAAAGCCACTGATCTCCAAAGATGATCCCATCTATGAATCATAGCACTGTTATGATGCTGTGGGAAGTCTCGCCTCTTGCAGAGGGAGCTGCTGGGACACCACCCCTCAGTGAGAAGGCCCAAGCTAGCCACATGGAGGAAAAGAGCGATGCACAACCTGTCTCCAGTCAGCCTAGCTCTCCCAGCTCAGGTGCTGGTGGGTGAATGAGCACACTACCTCCAATACCCCAGAGTCCCCAGGCAAACTGCTTAGCAAAGTCTTGTCAATCTGTTGAACCACTAAAGAGAAAAATAAATCGTTGCTTTGAGCCACTCATTTTGGAGGCAGTTTGTTCTACGCAAAAGATAAATGAAACAGAATCCTGGGCTAATATTGGTATTTTTAGCTGAGATGTATTTAGTGCAGAGCTTCCTAGCGGGCAAAGCAAAAAGAGGAGCAGAATGGGTTGCCTGCATCTATTATCTTGTAGTACTATAACCTACACGAATATAGAGTCATTGCATTTCTTTGTAGTCAAAGCAAAATGAAAATTAAAACCACTTCCGTTACACGGACTCTGCTGTGTTTACCAGAATTACACACAGCCCACTCCTGCAGATTCTGTAGCCTGTCCTGCTGGGGTAAACCAAAGAATCACCATCATCACAAAGGGGGAACTGTCCCCTGTCTGGGTGAATCCGCAGATCAGCTCAAGCCTTTTCCCCCTCTTGTTAGACTTCCAGCTGTTTCTTGTGCCTCCCACCTCAGACTCATCCCAAATTAAGCCACGAACGGGCTCAGTGGCTTCAGGGTCCTAAGCAGGCAGAATTAATGACGAAAATAGAAATGCTGAAAATAGTGGAAACCAAAGCAGATTGGATGATTTATTCAAACCTTGAGGAGAAACGACTGTTCAGCCCAACATTGAAATTTAGACCTGTGCTTTGTAATCAACTAGGATGCACCTCTTTCTGGCATTAACCCCAAAAAGGAGAAAGGAAGGAAACACAACCCTGCTGGTGTCCCTGGGTCCTCCCTGTATGGTGATGGTCCTTGGAGAAGTTCCTGGCACCCTTAAAGCTGGTCTTCATGAAGTAACCTTTGAGGTCAGAGCGATTAACAGCATGGAATTTAAGAGAACAGAGAACATGGATTCTCCCTACCGCGGCTCTGGCGATGAGCACACCTTGCCCATTGTCTCATTCTTAGATGCCCAGATGGTCACTCTTTCCCCTGGGAGCCCTAATGTGACTCTCAGAAGGTAACAGGGTCATCTTCTGTGCCTCAGCCTCACCTTCTCAACTCAGTCACCTCCCTGGCTTTCACTCCCCTGAAGTCCACTTCAGGGGCCTCCTTCTGCTGAAACTTGGTGGGAGAAAGCCCCAGCTGAGTTCCTGGCCTTGAATTTGCATAAACACCTTCCCCATCTCAAGACAGTTACATCTGTGTATTGAGTCACTTTTCAACGAGTCCATGAAGTAGGTTCTGTGGTTGAATCTAGTGCTTACGAAGACACGTGGTGTTCCAGCTCCCCATCGCACCTGCGGGTGTGGCTGTGTTTGGAAACAGGGGCTATGTGGATAGGGCCAAAGTCAAATGAGGTCACGGGGTGGGCCCTGACTCAATGACCGGTGGCCTGATGACAATAGGGGCACTTGGCCATGGGTGTGCACAGGGGAGTGACAATCAAACACAGAGAGGACAGCCATGGGAAGGTGGGAGTGAGGTCAGAGTCATGAGGCCATAGGCAGGGAATGCCTGGAGCCAGATCCTGCAGAGGTAAGGCAGGGTCCCCACTGGAGGTCCAGGAGGGAGTACATCTGCACGCAGATTTACCAGGGCCTCGGGGTAGGGCTTTCATCTTCCTGAACTGTAAGGATATGCTTTACTGTGGTTTTATTTTGAGACAGGGTCTCCTGTACCCAAAGTTGGCCTCCAACTCTGTATGTTCAGCTCTAAAGTGCTGAGGTTACCTGTGTATTCCATCACACCTATTAGTTTATGCAGTGCTGGGGGTTGAACCCAAGACTCAAGGCAGGCAGATCTCTGTGAGTTCAAGGCCAGCCTGGTCTACAAAGTGAGTTCCAGGGCAGCTGGGACTGTTACATAGAGAAACCCTGTCTCAGGGAAAACAAAAGACAAAACAAATAAAAAACAAACCAAAACTGAACCTCAGACTCATGATGCTATGTGGGTGCTTTACCAACTGAGCTGTATCCCAGCCCCAAATTCCTATTGTTCCAGCATATGATATTTTGCTTTAGAAAATCTACAAAAGTAATACATAGATAATTTCAGTGTTAATGTCCCAGTTTTTAATCCAGTATTATTGGGTACTTACTATGCCCTAGACTTGGAGCTAAACTTTGGAACCCAAACCCAAGGCTATAAATAATACAAAGCAAGGCAAAGTTCCTGAGCTAGCTAGTGACTTTCTGAACTTATTCCGTCGTGTGCTTTGGACTCCCAGTGTCCAGTGTCCTCACACCCACACACCCCTGCCCATCACCAATGTCTGATTTTTGTCAGTCTCTGATTTGAAGCTACCTTGGAGGGCTAAGTCAGCCCCTGGTTTTGCAGATCTGTAAACTGAGGTTGAAGGGGTACTGCTCCCAGCAAAAGGGTGGCAGTGGGCTTGAACATCTTTCTCTGCTTATTCATGCTACTAGTAAACGCAACACAAATAAATACTCAGTTATGTGTGACTGGTCAAAGCCATGTCCTCCCTAGTCTGGGGTCTTAGAATGGAGAGCAATGCCTTCACGGAGAGCTGTGACTGCAGTGGAAGAGACGTGGGGGGGGGGAGTGTCTTTCACTCACCCTTTGTCTCAGAGTCCTAAAGAAGTTCCCCTGTTGGTTCAATACAGGACTGGCTCCTTAGAGAATTCTGGAAGTGGGCCAAGGAAGATCTCAAGATCTCCCTCTCCTCCGTGCTTTGAGAGGCCACAAAAGCTGCGACCAATGCCCTCCCAGATGCAGAAGGAGTCGCCGGCCTCATTATATGCATGTACCACTACTGCTGTTTGAAACTCCAATACTGCTGAACAATTCAGAAATAGATCCATTATGGGTCTGCTTTCGCCCCAGGGCCTTAACACAGGTCACCAGAAAATCCAAGATTTCACAGTCAGTCCAACTCTGAAGAGGGAAAGAAAAAATTCTCTGCAGCACTTCCGCCCCTACCCCCACCCCAGCCTACCGGGAGCCCCTCTTCGCTTTTTTTCTGCTGCTTTGGAATAAATAGGTCTTTAATTGAACTTGAAATCTAAATTCTCTTCAGCTATTAATTGATAAGAGCGTCTCCTTTTACCTCTCATGCTCTGAAGTAAGATTAGAGTGTAAATAAACGAGGTCAGGTTTAGCAAGACGGACGTGAACTGTTCTTCTTCCCCTTCGTCTTAAAGGAATAATTAGGGACTGGACATTCAATAAGTAGTCATGTCTCTGTTCCTTCAGACTCCAGATAAGTCAGGGCAGGGCACTCCAGGAGAATACACCAGATCTCTAACACTCTCTGAGATTGTAAACCCCGCACCACGCCCCCTGTACCCCCCTCCCCCATAGCTTCTACCTGATTAGAGACCATTGAGGTTCTGGGGAGACTTGACTGGGTTGGTAATCATTTTTAGACTAGATGGGATCTCTTACGTCGGGGAGGTGGGGTGGGAAAATGGGAATTTCTTGGGATATCCATAACCACAATGTGTTCAGCATTTCCTGAGCCTGGCTTCTCATTTGCACAGCGGGTTAAAATCATTACCTAATTATTAATCTCACCCTAGAGCTCTTCCGAGCTTATGATGCCCATAGAAGTTAATGAAGGCTTTTACCTACAGATCTGGGGCTGAGTCACTGTGACTGACAGTGCCCAAGGTAGGGTAGGTACCGATGGAGCTGACCCAGGGATGAGGGCTTAAACAAATGGAAATGCAAGGACAGGAAGATGATGATGATGATGATGATGATGATGATGATGAAGATGATGATGATGCCGGAAGGGAGAGGAAGGAGAACGGAGACAAGAATGTAACTTCAAACACCTCATTAGGAAAATGGGGCAGTTAAGGAAGAACCAAGTAATCTGCTTAAACTTTAATTAATTATTCATTTATATATATTTATGTGGCACACTTTCTCCAGGGAACCCAATGTGCTTTTGCAAACATATTAAATAATTAACTCTCTCCAATCTGAGTGAAGTGGAGAGGCAGCAGAAAGCTTCTGGAAGTGGCCAAAAGGCTTGGAGAATGACAACCAGAGTCTCTCTTAGAGTAGAAAATCCCCTGCACCCAAACTGAGGTCGCACAACAGGGGAAACTCTCTGGGGGCTAATGAATACTTTGGGGATTCATTTGGGTGCCGTCCAGATTGAGCAGGCCATGTTTGGAGAGCTAGATGATGATCGATGGGTTAGATAAAATAGTTGTGCAGATGCGTAGTGAGCTGCCATCAGAAGTCATGGGGACAAACATTGTTAGAAGAAGACAGCAGAACACACTCTGAAAACATGCCGCCTTCAAGATCAAAGTTAGGGAGGAATTTAAACCAAGACTATCAACGACAGCATTACAGAAAATGGGGCCGCCAAGGCCAAATGGCAAACAGTGAGCACTAAACATGCACTAACTTGTGTTTTATCACATTTCGAGTTCCTAAAATTGTATACTCCAGGCACTGTTGACAGCACCCAGGACACGGGACACGTCTATAATCCCAGCACTTGGGAGCTTGAGGTGGGAGGGTCCCCACATGCTTAAGGTCAGCCTGGGCTACATATATATGTATCTAGCAAGACCCTGTCCCCCCAAAACAAAAACTGAACAACCACATACCTTTAACAAGTCGCTTCAACATTCCTCTGGAAAGTATGAACGTGTCTTCTAAACCAACGGAGGGCAAATACACTACAACAGAACAAAACTTAGTAAATTAAAGGAAAGACAAGTGACGGTGACCTCCTGGGGCAGAGCAAGAGGTTTGTCTTGAGACAGCTACTCAGGGGGAGGCTCAAGCCTGCATGGGCTCCAGCTTTTTGGCCAGTTACAGCAACTGACTTCTGCCCACTGCCTCTTAAAACCAGGAAACTGAAATGTACACACTGGCCTTGGGGAGATCAGATCATTAAAGTCACAGTTTGCTTTTAGCCACAGTCCACGTTAGGTACGGCTAATGTTTGGCCAAGTAACATGCAGGGTGGGAACAAGACAGCAGTCAAAAGGGAGAGAGGGCTTCCTTTCTTTCTAGAACGGGAGATGACCTTCTCCTACAACCCCCAATAGAGAAGGAAACTCTAAAACCAAAGAGGAGTGATAAGGGGAGACATATTTTTAGACAAACAGAACATTTTGTTGTTGTTGTTGTTGTTGTTGTTGTTGTTGTTGAGACAAGGTCTGGCCTTGAACACTCCACATAGCAAAGGGTCTCTCTTCCTTCCTTGGGATCGTGAGCCATTGGTCCACATGGGTGGAGAGAGCAGAGTGGGGGACAGGGTTCAGATGGCTGTGGCTATACAGTGGAGATAGCCCTCTGGGAGATGGCTTCAGTGAGACAGCTCAACTTTATTCCAGAAAGAAAAGGGAATGTAAAGGCTGGGGACAGTGGCTGGGGCATCACCCAGGTTGCGTTAAACAGCACTCTCCTGTCATAAGCCTTTGTATGTATGTGGCAGGAGGGTTGTATACCAAAGCTCCCACTACAAGTCTCAATTACCATATGGGCAACAGGAGGAAAGCTTTTAGCTAGAGATAAATCAGGTGTCCAGGTTTAGAGACAGCTTTCAGATAAGGTCAGTCCTCCAGGCCTAGAAACACTCTCCAGATAAGAGCAGGTAAAAAGCAGGAAGTCTCTCTGGGGAGGGAGTCCCTCATGTTGCTGAGCTTGGAGAGAGCTGGCAGCACATGACAGAAGGCAAAGTCTGACCAGCAAGGCCTCTGAACAGGATTAGAGGGATGTGCCACCACTCTAGCTCTCCAGCCTGTTTTTTGAGGCAAGGTCTCTCTTTTGTGTCACTGTGTACTCCAGGCTAGCCCGTGAGCTTCTGCCTGCTTCCCCTGTCTCTGCTTGTTTTTAACGCAGGTGCGTGGGGCCTACAGATGCTCACCGCTGCATGTAGGGCTTTCACGTGTGTTCCTACAATGACACTCAGGGTCTCACTTTTACTCACAGAATCATCCTGATGTCCTCATCTTCCAGCCTCCATTTCCCAAGTGCTGGGATTACATGAAGCAGGCATGCCTGGCTGGGAACACCATTGCTCCCTAGCTAACTCATCTTGTAATCCTTACTTCTATCAAGTTTTATTTTATTGGGTGTTTTTAAAAGAATCTCTCTCTCCCTCCCTCCCCCTCCTCTCCCTGTGCCCCTCCCCGATAAGTGACTTGGTGTACAGAATAGATTGATTTGAGCCCAGACTCCACCAATTATTAATCAAAGGCTCTGAGATGTCTTGACCTTCTAAGTCGGCTTTATCCATTGAAAATGACAGTAACCACTTTCAGGATTTCCTTGCAGATCACTTCAAACACTGGCCAAGAAAATGCTTGGTGAAATCTACAAATTCACTGGATTTTAAGTGTCTTTTTTTTTTTTTGGACTGAGATGAAAGTCTTATTGTTCAGGCACACGACTCTTCCACCCTCTTCCATGAGACATATAGCTCATACTCCTGTTACTGGAACATTCTAGAATCACACTCCAGTTTAAAAGATCTATTTTTTTTTAATGTATTTGCCTCTTGCACTAAACCCAGTTTTCAAAGGCTAATTTCAGCATTAGTCGGGGATCAGTCTTTAGCCCTAATGTAAACGCACACTTTCCTGCCTAAGCTTACTGTGATGTGAATAGGAGAGAACCACTAAGTACAACAAAAAAAGACTGTCTCTCAAATTCCCCTTCAGGGGCTGCAGATAAACTCTTCTCCTATGGATAGACTGAAATGCATGCCAGCTGACTGGCCGTTTGTGCTATAATTTACATTCAGGTCCATCTAGGTTCCCTAACTCCATTCATATTTTCATAGATGCTATTGACTGTGTGTGCTGCCATGAGGCTGAGTCTGCAGCCTCTCCCTGAGGTGATAGTCGGGAAGTGATTTGATTCTGTGGGCAGAGCCTTCATGAACCATATAAATGGCCTTACGGAGAGACCCAAAGAGGTTTCCCTACCTTTCCATCCTTTGAGTATATACTGAGAAGGCACCCTCTATGAACCAGAAAGTGGATTCAGTAGACACCAACTATGCAGGCATTTGGACTCCTGCTATTCTGTTTATAAGCCACCCTTTCTGTGGTATGCTGTTGTAGTTGATTGAGCTGATCAAGGTAGATATTGCTTATATCTTCTAATCTAACATAAAAGCTTTTGCAAATGACAAAAGTCATGGTACTATTGATAATTTTAGGTGATAACTTATTATTCATATAGTAGATCTATTGAAAGATTTATCTATTGTACATATGATATACATAATAAAATATTTATATATTATTATTGTCTTTGTTAGGGTTTCTGTTGCTGTGAAGAGACACTATGACCGTGGCAACTTTTATAAAGGGCAAACATTTAGTTGGGTCTGGCTTACAGTTTCAGAGCTTCAGTCTATTATCATCATGGTGGGAAGCATAGAGGCATGCAGGCAGACATAGTGCTGGACAGGTAGCTGAGAGTTCTACACCTGGATCTGCAGGCAGCAGTGCTGTGGAATAATCCTTTACACTGTGAAAATGTGTTGCTTTCATTGTTAATAAAAAGGCTGATTGGCTAGTAGTCAGGCAGGAAGTATAGGTGGCACCACCAAACTAAGGACTGGGAAGAAAGAGGGGCAGAGTCAGAGAGATGCTAGCAGACATAGAGGAAGCAGGATGTATAGAAAATGAGGTAACAAGCCATGAGCCATGTGGCAAAGTATAGATAAGAAATATGGATTAATTTAAATGCAAGAGTTAGCTAGTAATAAGCCTAAGCTATTGGCCAATCATTTACAATTAATATTAAGTTTCTGAGTGTTTATTTGGAAGCTCTACCAGGACAGGAAAACTCCGCCTACACAGAAGGAAGAAAAGAATCACACTAGGCCTCAGTTGGGCATTTGAGACATCAAAGCCCACCCCAGTGACATGTTTCCTCCAACAAGGCCACACCTATTCCAACAAGGGCACACCTCCGAATAATGCCACTCCCTATGAGCCTATGGGGGCCATTTTCAATCAGACCACCACAATTATCATCTATCTGTATCTAAGTATGCATCTATTGCCTATCTGTACCTGCTACATTTCTTCCTTCCTTCCTTCCTTCCTTCCTTCCTTCCTTCCTATCTATCTATCTATCTATCTATCTATCTATCTATCTATCTATCTATCAACCATCTTTCCATCATCTATTGAATGGGTCCACAGTACACAGCCTTAAATTTATGATGGATAGCCTTGTTTGTAGGACACCTCTCAGTCCTGCACCTTTATATATACAGAGGAATCACCTGCCTACTTAACCCATCTAACAAAAGAAGTAGTCAGTATGCTAGGAAGGACCTGGTGGGCTCAAGGAGGAAAGGCATCTCAGCCTGCATCTCCCAATTGCAATCTCATTAAACTCCACATATGCTGGGGAGGCACTCAGCCACTGCTTTTAGTTTTATTTTCAGAAAAAGGACAGTGGAGATCCAGAGAGATTTGCCATTTTCCAAGGTCACACACAGACAGCATGGTAAAGAGGTAGAAAGCCAACCGTCTCCAGTCGACACGCGCAGCATCGCCTGGGCAGTGATTCCTGTCCGAGTGGAAGATGCTGGGCAGCTGACCCCTGTCAGAGAGCCTCACTCTCTTGGGAAATTTTACAGGGCCTTTCCAATTCCTCCACACCACAGTTAAGCATCCAAATGATTCCATTACAGCTTTTAATACCCTTCCATCTCCCACCAAATCATGGTGGGAGAAATATGTAAAGTCTCTAGAGGAAACAGCCAACCATTTCCTTTCTTATTTCTCTGTGAATGAAGCAATTGCTGTGCTTTTCTTTTCTTTCTTTCTTTTTTTTCTTCCAAACTTTAAATTAAAATGCTGACTTGTGGAGTCCTGAGCTCAATAAGTAGAGAAGGATCTGTTAGAAGCAGGCTGAGGGGGAGTCACCTACATCCATATGTTCTGTGTCTAAAGAGTTTGAGAAAAAAAGGTTGATCTCAGGTTGAAATTTCTGACCATGTTCCGTAGGGAAGAAAAAAAAAATCTAATTTAAAACAGTCCTGACCAGATGCTTGGTTGGTAAACATTTGCCACATAAGCATGCGGAACTAAATTTGATGCCCAGAAGCCATGCAAAAAAAAAAAAAAAAAAAAAAAAAAAAGTTGGGTGTGGTGGTACATACAGGATCCCTGGGACTCAAAGTCAGCCATCCTAGCCAAATCTGCAAGCTCCATGAACACGTAAGAGACCACGTCTCAAAAACTAGGTGGAAGAGTGATCTCTGGCCTCCACAAGCATATGTGCTTACACCTGTACACACTTGTGCACTTTGTATACACACATGCATCTGCACACACACAGGAACACATGCACACGGAGAGACAATTCTCAAATTATTGACAATAACTGTTTTCCGTTTTGTAAATTAATACAAAGCAGGTTTGTATTAATTACAGAGTCTCTATTACAGTGATTCAGAAGTGAGGGAATCCCACCTCTCCTAGTAAACACATGACAAGCTATGGAGAGATTTGGGGTTGTCACAACTTGGGATAGGAATGGTGCCCGAGGGTAGAGGTCAGGGGTGTTATTGAACATCTCTTGAAGCATAGCATGATCTGATCCAAAATATGAGTGACATGAAACGGAGGACCTACCTTTGTGGAAGTTATCATTTACATGTCCATCAGCATTCAGATTCCTTCCCATGCATGTGTGTGTGTGTGTGTGTGTGTGTGTGTGTGTGTACACGCGCACACTTGCGCATGCATGCAAGTGTACATGCATTGCATGTACATGCGCTCACCTGAGCATGTACCTGTGGAGGTCAGAGGTCAACACCAATTATCTCCCTCTATGATTTTCCATCTTATGTTTCTAAAGATAGAGTCTCTCACGGAACCTGGAGTTCATCGTTTCCGTTAGGCTGGCTGGCTAGTGCAGCCCCAGGGTCTATCTGTCTCTCTGCCCTGTCTGCCCCGGGGTTGCAGGCTTGCACCGCCACGCCCAGGTTCACATGGATGCTGTAGGTCTGAACTGAGCTCCTCCTCATGTTTTCATAGCCAGCATTTTACCCACTGATCCATCCTCACAGCCCCTCCTGGCCTATGTCGGGTCCCCACTGCCCCAGGACTCCTTTTTTTGTGGATGCTGAGCATGGTTCTGCCCGGTCAAGGATTACCAACTACACCATCATGCTAGGCATTGCAAAAGCTTGAACCAAAAAGGTTTTTTTCCCCCAGATCTTTTAAACCAGCAAATGTTGAATACCTAGACTATGAAAAGCTATTGTGATATTTTATTATTAGTTCTATACATTGAGTCAAGAGTGTTTATACTTTGAAGGCTTGGCACACATAGGGCATATGTTACCTTTCCGGGGAGAGATTATGCAAGCTGCTTGGGTGCCCCAAGTTCTATTAACATTGAAACCAGGCTTCCCCGTCAGGCTGTTCCAGGTAAACACACTCAGATCTGCAAGCAGTGAGCACAGGCTTCCAGCCCAAATGACTCTTTGTGTGTTGAAGAGAAGGAAGATCCAGACCGCTGGAGCGTATCTCTCACCACCCCCACCCCCACCCCCACCCCCAGCATCTTCCCTATTAGCCGCTCAGACCTGAGAGATCAGCTAACAGCCGTGAGTGTGTTTGTGTGTGTGTTTGTGTGTGTGTGTGTGTGTGTGTGTGTGTGTGTGTGTGTTAGTGGGGGGAGGGACACCTGTAATTGAGTCAGACAGGAAGAAGTTCTACATCCCTCTACCTATGTGTTTCTGAGTCTCACAGGCCACACTAGGAAACCAGATCTCTTCCTGTCTCCTGACCACGAAGGTCCTTTAGGACCCATAGGGCCGTGCCTTCATCTGTTCCCACCCACTCTTGCCACACTGGCCTTTTTGCCTTCCCCCAAAGTCACACTCTGTCACCACAGGGCCTTTGCACAAGTTTGGTTGGTTTTTTTTTTTTTCTTCTCCATTTCTTCAAGCTTCTCCTCCTTTACTTTGTTAATGTACCTGCTCACTTCTCCAAGGTCAGCTGAACTATCACTTTCTCACAGACACTTCGCAGGCTTCCTTGGCACTGCCATACAAGTTTCTCTCTTCAGCTCCCTCAGATCAGTGCCATTTTATAATTCTGTCTGTTTGGTTAACATGGAATCTGGCTAGGACACATCACAGTGTCGCCCTAAAGCACGACGTTCAGCAGCATCTAGGGAACCATTCTCGAGCTGTTTGGTTTTGAAAATCACATTTCATTTATAGGTTTATTTTGTGATTTGGTGTGTATGTGTGTGTGTGTGTGTGTGTGTGCGCGCGCGAATGCTCACACGCCAGAACTCCCATGTGACGGCCAGAAGACAACTTGGGAGTGTTGATTCTTTCTTTCCACCTTGTGGGGCCCAAGGCTTGTTGACAAGTTCCTTACTCACTGGGCCATTTTCATGGATACTTAAAAAAAAAAAAAAAGAAAAAGAAAGAAAGAAAATGAAACAAATAAAGGCAACCATCCTGAGATCTGCACTCAGGAGCGGAGTACCAGCTGGGAGGCCAAGGGCGCATAGGTCCAGAAGACACTATGGGTCATCAGTACTTGCTAGTGTATTTTAAGTCACAGAAGGGAAATCTTGCCTATAAACCTTGGAATTCAGAAGCTGCCATTTCTGCCTTCATGAGAGCATCATTAAGTTAGGAAACAACTCCCACATGCAGCCCTAGGGTCAGGCCAGCATCTAGATCCTTGGGCAGCACGACTCAGCCCTGTGCCTCCTACCGTTCCTGCTGCTTCCTAATCAGGAAATGTCCACAGCCTTGCTTTTCATTCCCCCAGTGAGGTTAACCTTCCTTCTTGGGTTGTGTGTTGTACAATACCCACAAGGCCAGCATGACCGTCGGAGATATTTAGATATGACTTTGAGAAATGAGTCTGTCTTCGATATAAAAGCCTACAGTCACCTCGACAAACATGACCGCAATGTTGAAAATCCCTAAATAAAGAGATGCTGCGTTCTCTGCATATTCATGGCCGAGATGAATCTTATATATGATGCCTGGTTTTGTAAGCATTCGGATAAAGCAGAAGGCGAGAATGCAGATTGACTTATTTTTATCAATGGAAACAACGCCACTTGACCAGCAGAAGAATGGTTTCCTCTGGTCTGAAGAGCAATGCGCCTGCGGACGGCAGTTATGCCTATTAGTCTCCGGGCATAGCTTTATTTTTATATTATTGTGTCGTTTTATGCACAGTCCCCAAGTGCCTTGTCAGTGACAGCCACTCATTAAATCATTTGAACTATCATATAAAAATAAAGATGGATTTTAAGCTACACTGAGCCAGGCAGTTGGTTAGCAAACACTGATTGCTCCCCATGGGGTCTGGAGTGTTCTTTCAGGTGATGGAGACCCATAGGAAGGAAGCACATGGCCCGTTGCCTCGGGAGGGCTTAGGGACCAATCTAAGCAACAAACAGATGAATCTTCAAGCTGAGTAAAACTGCTCAGAAGAAACAGTGTCTTTAGAAAGTGGGGTGAAGGTCAGCGTGAACCAGGTTTCAGAGGCAAGAAAGATAGCGGCAGGTCCTGTTGGGAGGGACAAAGCAGGCTGTGAATGTGAAACACTGCAAACCCTCTGGAGAATGAGACCACCTTGGGCTACAGAGTAAGAACCTGCTGGGAGGGAGGGAGGGGAAGGGGGAAGGAAGGGGTAGGGAGGGAAGGAAGGGGGAAAGGGAGGAAGGAAGGGAGGGAGAGGGGAAGGGAGGGGGAGGGAGGGGGAGGGAGGGGGAGGGAGGGGGAGGGAGGGGGAGGGGGAGGAGGGATCAAGCAAGGAAAGGAGAGAGAGGGAGCAAAAGGCAGTGAGGAAAGAAGAAATAGAGTGAACACCTCGAAGAGGTCAACTTAGCAAATGGTTATGTTTCTTTAACCAAGGACAGGTAGAGCCGCAAGATAAACTTAGAACTTCTACAAGGATTATTCTCCTTTCTGGGCAAAACTATAAATTTTCAACAAGGACATAAATGTGAGTGTCTCACAAAAAAAGAATAAAACAAACTCCTGAAAATGTGAAGCAGGAACTCTCCAGATAAGGACACGGGCCAAATTCAACCACCCCCCAAAACTGCTAACCTGGACAGTAGGAAATGTCCTCCACAAGCTCCCACATTGAATGCTTTTTGTAAAATGCTATTTTTGGAGGTTCTAGGAACTTTAGGAGGTGGAGTCTAGCTGGACGATGTAGGTCACTGGGGGTGGATATTGGGGTACGCCTTTCCTCTCCCTTCTCTACTTCCTGGCTACCAAGAGTCTAATTCTACCACTGCCGCACATTACCACCACCATGATGTTCTTCCAAAGTGCACAAGGTCCAGGGTCGACAGATGGAACTGATTGTGATGAATACATTACCTCAGCTGAAATGTCCAAAATATACTCCACTCTGCAATTCACTTATAGATGTCTACAGTCCAAATTCACATTCATGTCCACCAAGGGAGAATCATAGATTGTTCATAGCATACCAACTACTGTATACAACCTAAACATCCATCAGCAATGACACACATAAATAAACCTGGGTGTACTCATACAATGGAATACTGCGCAGCACTGACAATTGGTGTCCTGGAATTGCAGACAGTATCATAGATGAGTCTCAAACATTGAATAAAAGAAACTGTATGCAAAGAAATTCAGGGTGTATTATTCTACTTAATTTTTTTTCTTTTGGCTTTTTTTTTTTTTTTTTTTTTTTGAGACAGAGTTTCTCTGTGTAGCCTTGGCTATCCTGGAACCTGCTCTGTAGACCAGGCTGGCCTCAAACTCAGAGGTGCACCCGCCTCTGCCTCCCGAGTGCTGGCATTAAAGGCATGTGCCACCACACCCATCTATTTAGGGTTTTTTTTGTTTTTTTTTTTGTTTTTTTTTTTTTAAATTAAGACAGCCAAAAATAGTATCTCCAGGCAGAACTTCATCTGGGGAGCAGATACAGAGGCACAGGGCAGGTGAGGGGTGCATCTGGGAAGTTTGTTCACTTCATATCCATGTTTTATGGCAATTCATTAGCTGTATGCTTACTTTTGTATGCATGTACTTTGTAGAATGTATGTCCCATAAATCATATTTCAATAATCAAAAAACTTTTGTTTAAAGCACAGAACCTTTAAAAAACAAAACCACTAGGATTCAGGGAAATATATTGCTTGAGGCTGGAAATGTCTTTCTCACCAGCTGCCTTAGACTAGCAAATGTGTTCATCTTGTGTGCCACTATGCCACTGTAGGTGAGTAAATGTGTGTGTGTGTGTGTGTGTGTGTGTGTGTGTGTGTGTGTGTGTGTGAGAGAGAGAGAGAGAGAGAGAGAGAGAGAGAGAGAGAGAGAGAGAGAGAAGACCTGGGTGGTGAAAAGCATATAGGGATAAATCCAGCCTCTTTCTCATCAGGAAAAGATGGGGTCCATCAGGGACACCATTCCTAGGAATAGTGTCAAATGTAAGTACCAGACCTGTGTTTGCCTGAAGATGAGGACCTGGGGAGGAGAGAAGCCAGAGGGCAGAGCTGAATAAGAGGCCGCCCATAACATGCATTCACTAGCCCACATATTTCAGTGGTGGTTACGTGACCAACAACATAACCACCTAGCCAGATCTGCTCTACCTGAGTAAATATGGTGACAAGTTTTGAACTCTGCTATACTTACTATACTTGGTGTCCATGACAGGCTTCTGGCCTCATCTTCAAGGACCCCACAGAGAGGCAACATATTGGCCTGGCCAGACCTGCCTGGTTCTGGGGTTTACTCTCTGTCTTTTCTGGACATGACCCCCTACCTGTCCTCTGCCACTGACTTAATAAGACCAGTTGGAACTGACCACATTATAAAAGCAGCAATATGAGGAGCTCAGTGCATACCTCTGATCTTAGCAGAGGCCGGTGGGTTTCTGTCAGCCTGGTCTACATAGCAGTTCTAGGCCAGAGCTACACAGTGAGCTCTTGTCTCAAAAAGAAAAAAAAGGAGGGGGGGGGGAGGAAGGGAAGAGGAGGCAGAAGAGATAAGGCTGCTGCTCCAAATTTTCTGTTTCAATTAAAAAGGCAAAAATGACCTTGGAAAATGAAAATTCAGTGGTCAGCAAAGTGTCTCCTTAAATCACAAACATCTTAGATCTTGTATATTAGTCTCCATTGCAAACTGTCAGCTCGGCAGTGAGTCGGCCATAGCAGTTACTAGGTATAGATGTGTCCCAATAAAACTTTATTTACAAATAACAAGCAGTGGTTCGAATTTGACCCATTAGCCCTAGTAGTTTGCAGACCCCTCTCCTGGAGGTGCAGTCACACGTTAGGACTAAGAGAATACCATCAGGAAGTGGACTCATGGTTCTGAGACCTGGAAACAAACGACAGTGACAACACCCGCTAGCACACTTGATGTGCACCACGTGGAGTGGTTCTTCTCTGTAGTTCCAAGGTCATCGGAAGCTCCCCCAGCCTGAGACCCTTCTGGGCTTGCAATCACAGTGAGCCCTGCATCGTTCCCAGCTCCTCCCCTGGTCTTCGTCACACACACACCATGCTGTCCAGCCATAGCTCTCCCCTGTGTGTACTATCTGTGCAGAGCCGTGCCTTGGACCTTTTCCAGGTACTGCTGCCCCCGCCCCCAGGAATCCCTCTTTCCTGCTTCCAAACAGGCTTTCATCTTTCAAGAGATCCTTCAACTGTCTCTGCCTTGAATTTTCTTCCAAGGCATCCACAGGCTGGGTGGATATCTCCTCTTCCATACTCCCCCAGCACTTTGAACAGAAGCACACTTCATCAATACGGTTTCAGCAACCTTTCTCCAATTTATCTCTGATGGCTTAACCTTATCGCTTGTAGTAGTTTCTTTTAATCTGCGGCTTCCTTGATGGGTTGCGAACTCCTTTCAAACACAGGCTATGCCTTATTAATCTTTGTTTACTCCCGGGTTAGCTGTGGATCTGGCATGGAGAGGCAGCTGAGCACATGTTTGCACACTTGTTTAACTCACTGCAGAGTCTGGTGGAGTTGGGGCCCCTGGGGCTCCGTGGTGTGAGTCACAGCTTAGATTGTCTGCTGCTTTCATGAGAAACTTGTAACCAGTTAATAAGCAAGCCTTCCTGACAAGGCGTTTGGGATCTGTTCATGATAGAATATTAAAATCAAATCAAGTTCAGAGGTAAATACACAAATCTCTCTTCCACCTATGTCCTACACATCCTTCAGATCTCTCTCTCTCTCTCTCTCTCTCTCTCTCTCTCTCTCTCTCTCTCTCTCACACACACACACACACACACACACACACACACACACACACACACACTTATTGTTCCAGTTGGTTCTACCATTGTGTGCTATTTGGCAAATACATGTTCTCTTTCATAGACATCTCATGAAAATCTCATTCTCATTTTGGATGTGGGACCATTGTACATTGTCTTTATAAAACAGCTTGCTTTGTGGATTTATCTCCAGTTCCATTCGGAACACTAACAGGATGGTTTATTTGGAAAAAAGACAGCAACCTCCATGTGTGGCTACAGTTTTCCAGAGCGCCAGCTGGATGCTCCCTCTAGTTAAACCCCAGCAAGAACAGAGGCCAGCACGTGGCAAATGTCCCCAGCCCTACTTCGTTATTGTTTATCTGGGGCAAAGGGAAAATGGATGTGTGTGAAACTGTCTGTTGGCCACTGCCACGTCACTGGGTTGTCTGTAGTATTTGTTTCTAGAATTCTGTTAGTCTAGAAAGGAGCCAGGGCTAGGGAGCATAGGTGCAGTTCTGAACTGCACCCAGCCTCGCCTCACAAGGTAAGTGGGGCTACTTCAAGCTTTGAACTGCCATTATCTAACTGTGTTCCTGTGGGGTGGGGGCCAGGGCCAGTGGCTTACCTATTCCCTGCACATGGTACCTTCTAGCAGGCACAGCCCTGAGGAGAACCAAGGAGAACATTCTCAGGGCTTAGCACACCCAGAACCCCAACCCACTCTGCGTGTCTCAGGAAACTCTGATGGCTTCTTCCTCCTCTTTTGTTTCAGAGGGAAATGTGCCTAAGAGAATTCTCTCCACAGGCAGGGTTGACTCAGTCCTAGCTCAGTTAAGTGGGGACACCGTCATTTCTCCCTGGTCACTCTGGCCAACTCCCCTTGCTCCTCAGGAACTTTCAGAGGCAGATCTCCACCTGTTCTGTTCACAGCCAGCTCCTCAAGGCCAGAGAGGCGTCAGTGGAAAGGAAGCACAAGGTGCCTGGAATTGGATTCTTCTCTGCTTGTCTCGTTGCCTCCAGGCCCCGGGCTCAGCAGGGCATAAATAGATAATCAACGTTTTATTTTTTTTCTTTACTCACCCAGGTAGGAATTATATAATCAGAAGCTGAGTCTTCTTTTGTTTTTGTTTCTTTAAACTTTCTAGATTACACTAAGAATTCCTCTGATTTTACTTGGAAATGTTCAGACCTTTTAAGTCAACAGCCCCAGAAGCTAATCAGAAAATTATGTGTACATTGGTGTACACACTGAGATCATTAAAAATACAACCTTTACGATCTTTTACAGTGTGTGTGTGTGTGTGTGTGTGTGTGTGTGTGTGTGTGTGTGGAGAGAGAGAGAGAGAGAGAGAGAGAGAGAGAGAGAGAGAGAACCAAGAGAAATATACAATCTATACATAACCCATTAACAATCTAGGCTAGGGGATTAACTCACTGGTAGAGTGTAGACGGACCTGAGTTTATTTCCAGCACTAAAACACACACATGAATCTCTCTGAGTGTGTCTCTGTCTGTCTGTCTGTCTGTCTGTCTGTGTCCGTGTCCATCTTGGGATCCGCTGAATGTGGTCCCTACCCCTCTCCACCCTTGAGCCTCATAGACAGGACGCCCTCAACCCCATTCATAGCGTGTGAGGTTTTCAACCCTTGTTAACAGAAGAAACTACAAAGACCTGAAGTTTTAATTGGAAGTTAAATAAGTTCTGGACACCTGATGTACAGCATGGTGATCACAGTTTATAGAACTATAGTCTGTACTTGAAACCTACTAAGACGGCAGATCTTAAGCGTACACACGTAGTACACACAGTACACACAAGACAGTAACTAAGTGGTATGACAGATATGTAAATTAATTTAATTGTGGCAGTCATTTCTCGATGGATGTATATGTAAATCAAATCATCACATTGCATATCTTGAACATACCGATTTCATTTGTGAATTGTGCTTCACTAAATCTGGGAAAAAGTGACAATAATTGAGGTTTTTGTTTTTTTTTGTTTTTTTTTGTTTTTTGTTTGTTTGTTTGTTTGTTTTGCAATAAGGGTCTACTGGTGAGAATAGAATTAGGTGGGAGTTTTGTTTTTGTTTTGGGGTTTTTGTTTTGTTTTGTTTTTTTTAGGTGGGGGATAACATTTTGCTCAGCTAGAGACCCAGAGGGGTTGGAATTGTCCATCTATAAAAAACCTAGAATTAGATGGTGGACTGGATTTGGGCCACAGGTTGTGATCTGTCCATTCCTCAGAAACAGGGAAAAGTGCAAAGGGCAAAGTGCTCAACACCAGGGGAGTCAAAGGGGCCTGGTGCTTATAATCAAACCGTGCAATCCTACCTCACCCTGGATTCAGCCATTTTATCTCTCGAGATTTTATTCATATTCTTTCCAGGGGCCCTCACCTCCTCAGGGAGGCTTTCATGACCCTACTTGCCCTTCAAGCTTCTCATGTGGTTTGCATGTGCCCCCAAATTCATGTATTAGAAACTGACTTCTCAATGCTGCAGCGTTGAGAGGTGAGACCTTTAAGAGTACATCATACCATTCTTGCAGAGGCCCTGAGTTTGGGTCCCAGCACCCACATCAGGCAGCTCACAACCACCTGTAACTCCAGCATCTGGGGATCTGACGCCTTCTTTTGTCCTCCACAGGTGCCAGCCCTCATGTGCACATACCCACATACAGATACACACACACACACACACACACACACACACACACACACACACACACGTAATGTAAACACATTAAATATTATAACAAGAGACAAGGTTAACGTCTAAGCCAAAAACAAACCCTGCCTCCCTGCAGCTTCCTATGAGCTGCTTAGACACAGCAGCAGCAAAGGTAATGGATGTCAACTGCTAACCTGCCAGTGGGAGACTCCAAGCAAGCCATCCCTGGTGGCTCCTTTCCCAGGGAGCTCTTTGTTCTTTGAAAACTGAAACGCCAAGCCCTCATCGATTTTCTTAGAGGAGACACCATATAGAATGATGAGTAAGTGCCTTGGCTGCGGGTACAAATCCCACAGCTGGCCACTTCCTGGCTTCGGAGTTTATATGAGGTACTTGACTTTGCTGAACCATGTCTCTTGGTTGGGAAAATGGCTTGGTCTGTTTCCTGTTGCTATAACACCATAGTAGAGACCAGAAAACTGCAAAGGGCAGGAGTGGTCTAGGCTCACAGTTCTGGAGGCTGGGGAATCCAAGTCAAGGGGCAGTAACTGGTGGGGGCCTTCTTATTGTCCTACAGCATGGCAAAGGAGGGGTCGCAAAGCTCCACCTTTTATAACTTACCCCATTCCTGTAATAGCAGTATTAAATAAACTATTCATGATGGCACAAGCCTCAAGGCCTATCGCCTCTTGAAGGTCTGGCCTTTTAATACTATTAAAATGGCAAGTAAATTTCAACATGCTTGGGAAGAAGGGACGCTCAAACCACAGCAGCATATAGGGAAAGTATCCATAGCCCTCATTCACAGATCAGCTGTGGCAAGGCAGATTGAGCACTTGGCTCAGGTTGTTCTCCATACATGGCTGTTGCTTTGCTCAAATAGACCAAGCAATGGCCATGTTTCAGACTGAGCCCTGTCCCTACTTTATTTATTCTTCAAAAAGAAACAGTCACGATTTTTACTCCAATTTCCCAGAGAAGGTATGTATTTGGCCTAGATCACACGGCCAGTGTGGCAAACTGGGCCACCTGGACCAAAGGTATGTAGCCAGCTCCTGTTGGGAGGTGTCTTTCCCTGTAGAAAGCCCTGGGAAAAGCAGGAGGTCATTAGAGAATTCTTCTACCTTCCCAAGCTGCCCGATTTGCTTAGCTGATGCCCCACTTCTGCCCATTCATTCACTGTGTCCTCCTCCACCCTGAATCAGAAGAGTGGTCCACAGAACGTTCTAGGGCAGTGGTTCTCAACCTTTCGAGTGTTGTGGCCCTGTAATCTAGTTCCTCAAGTTGTGGTGACCCCCATCTATAAAACGATTTCGTTGCTACTTCATGACTGTGACTTTGCTGTTGTCATGAATCACAATGTCAGTACCTGACATGCAAGATACCTGATATGTGAATCCCAAAGGGCCATGACCCACAGGTTGAGAACCACTTTCTTAGAGCAGTTTCCTCCTGGCTAGGCCCAACCTCCCATGGACATCTGCTTCTTAGAGTAATGGGTGGAAAGGAAGCAGAGAAGGGGAGAAAGGTAATATCAGCATGCAGGGGAGGGTCTGGGGAGAATCTGTCCTGCTCAGAAGGCAACAACAGCATCAGAGCTGACCTCCTTCTGCTCCCTGCTGCCTGTGAAGCACCAGCCCCACCACCCGTGAGGCACTGCTGACTTGACTGACTGAAACATGATTGTCCCTCTTCACCAAAGTGATGTCGTTCTCTGATTTCAGCAAGTGAGGGATGGTGAAATTCGTGACAGCTCGAGTGGGCTTCTAATGGGCCAGGGATGCTCCGGGGCCCAGGGCTCCCAAGCCACTTGCATCTCAATGATGTGCTGTGGGATTTCTGTACTAACAAGGGTGCCATAAGTCTTAATTACCCAGAACCAAGGCTTCACCTTGCTGCGTGTCCCTGGGGAGTTCCACTGAAGTCAGTGAGAGCTTTGCCTCCAGTTCAGCACCATGAAAACCCTCCTGCAAATGTTTGCAAATTACCCTGAGTGCCTCTGAAGGAAACAGGAGGAAATTATTTATTTTTAGAATGCTGGCATAGCCTGGGACCTGCCTTGCCTGTCGCATACCTCTGTGTGACTCAAATCTAGCTCCCTCTGTCTCCGATTAATTCTGCGTTGTGGGCCTCTTTCCTTCGTGGTAGATGGAGATACCTTGTAGGTCTTGCCCTCAGCCTAGCTGCTGGTAATGTCCCATTGCTTCTGCCTCCGACTCCACTCTCTAGAAAGCATAATGAGCTTTCCATTAGCGGGGCTGATTGAGCCTTCCCGTTCCAGCCTTGAAAGCAGTCTCCCCCACACAGAAGACATCAAGTGACGCCCAACCTGCTCTTCTGTCCCTCTGAAATTAGTGCTGGCCATGCCTCTGCCTAGGCTCCTGCATCTGATAAACACACACACACACACACACACACACACACACACACACACACCACACCACACCACCCCACCCCACACACCACTAAGGCTGTCACCCTTTGTCAGATCATGAATGCTCCCTTCTCCAGATACTAACCCTGAGTGAAAGGTGCCACTTAGCTGGCAATGCCCAGGCTTGTCTCCCACTTTGGGGACAGCCTATATCCTCCAGATAGAAGGGTCCATGCGGGTGGAATTTGTGTTCACACCCACACTCCTGAGTTCCCACTGGGCCAGGAGGAGGCTAGGTCACATTACACTAAGTGGGTTTCACCCGTAAGCACATCCTCACAATATATGCTAATAGCCCCATTCCTGACCCAGTGGTTTGGCAACCCACCCAGAGGTATTTCAGCACTCGTGCACGCAGAAGAGGCTTTTGAAACCAGAGCCTGGTCATATCACTGCCTTTCATCGAGCCTACAATGCCACCCATTGTCCAGACTGAAAGGCCTGGGTCCTAACCCTCCTTCTACCTTTGCCCACCATCTCACTTCTCAAAAACTCGGCTCTCTCACTTGGAAGGTCCCTTCCTCCAGAGGCCTGCCCCATAAGGCCCTCCATGCTGGACCCTCCCTGCAGACCAACCCCATCACAAACCCCACACTGCTCAGACTGCTGGCCTGCACACTTCCTGGCACTGCTCCAATCTGCCGTCACCTGACACATAGGAGACCTGTTGTGTCAATGGGTGACTGATAATTATCTGCTGATTGATGAAACCGAATCAAAGAGTGATTGAACTAGATACCTCATAAATGTTTAACAGTAACAACCAAATTGCAGCTCCAGATTAATCTTATATCAATATCTGCCTGCTTATGTCTTACCTTAAATAGAAAGATTCATTGAGAAGATATTAAAATAATGAACCATCTTCCCACAGACATATGTGCAGGCAGTTAAGTGTCTAGCATGATCGATACACAAGTGGACCCTGGGGTTCAGGTTTTCATTTCTTTGAGACCCCGAGCCTTGTAATCAAAGCCTTCCCGGCAAAGCAATCTTCCTGAATTTTAAAGCTTCCTACCTTCCCGCTGTATGTTCCCAATAACAACAAAAACAAAATGAACACAAAAATACTGTGCACTTCCAAACACCAGAATAGCATTGCTCGCCCAAAGAAATCAGTCTTGAACATCAGTGAACTGTACTGTCCCATGCACTGTTCAGAAAAGCATCACCCTGTGGAAAACTGCTCCAGATAACTCCAACATGGTGGTTGCCCGAATCACCTGATGTTCTGACTTGCCTAGGACTCACTTCTGGGGTACCTCAGGTATTAGATGGGTATTGTTCATTCCTGGGTGACCACCGACAGAGACACAAGGGGCATTAACACATCACCAGTGATGGGTATGCAAATAAGATGGGACACTTATGGAACCAGCTCTACCTGGAAATTGCCTCTACCTTGTCTAAAATTCATAGAAATATTAATCCTTCAGAATGCTTAGGAATGTATATGGGGTAACATTCTCAAGGAAGCTAATAATTATCCCTTGTTAGCTAGATCAACCAATGACAGTCTTTCACTGCAGGGACGGAAAAATATTGTGACGTGCTCTGCTAAGCAAAGCGGGGTGGCAGAATGAATTAGGACATTTAGACTAACAATAATAACGACATATGAGCCTAGCTCCTTTCTACGGATAATTGATAACATTGACAGAAAATAGACACAGAGTTAATAGAGTGCATTAGGACTGGTTGATTGAGATACAGAAGACAGAATTTCTCTCCACTGCCATGTTGTTATCGCTAATATTTATTAGACACCCACTGTGTCTGGTATGACTCCTATCAGAGACTGGGATAATAATAAATTACTACCTGTCAACCGTGTGTACAGTAACTGTGTTATGTGTCTAGGCAGCTCTCTTATTAAGACTTTGGAATCTATTAAAAGTCTCATTTTGAAACAATAAACCAAGAGGAAAAAAATTTATGAATTGTAGATCTTCAATATTAACCCAACAACAGCCTTGGAGAGGAAAAGAAATCTTCAGAGAAAAAAAATTAATCCCTGCCAAGGAAAATCAAAGGAACATAAGTTAGCGGGGCCCTACCAGATGCCTCCAACAATGCTGAGCAGAAATGAGGTACATTCTAATTTCACAGGAAGAAAATTTATAGGCTAGCCTGTGAATCAGGCAGGGTCCAGAAGACTCTCTGCCAGGTTCTCAATCACATGTGTAACTAACAGCCATGGCCTCACACCCCCAAGACCCCCTTTGGTCTTTGGTATGATTGGTTCTACATTTATCATTGCCACTGATGTATCCTACTCCAGTCACTATCTGCATAGTGGAAGGCCATGTTGTTTGCAAGACTAGCTGTTATAAAGCTTCATTTCAGTGTCAGACTGTCTCTGCAATGTGGTTGTGTCATCTACCACTAAGTGGTGTGATCGATTGGTTCCTCCCTGTAAGAGTTAAGGAAGCACTTATCAAAAGAATACCATGCATGTGGTATTTTGGCCCCTTCTGAGCGTAGACCTTAAGAGACCTTGAAGCTCCCACTCTTACTTTCTTAGAACACAAGGCCGCATCAGGAGAGCTAATCTTGCAGATCAGAGCTCTCATAGACAGACAACAGCTAACAGCCAATACCAACTGCCAATCATATGAGGATCACAGCATCAACAGAATGTACACAGCCATTCCTTGATGTCTGTTTACATTGGCCTATCTCGTTCCTGTCACACTGCCAGATGACAGTTGCTGCTCAAGTGACCCCAGAAGCAGCCAAGCAGAAGAGCCCCCCAGTTGGGCCCGGCGAAGGATGCTGACCTGAGAACCATGAACAAATAAAAGGGCTATGATTCTGAACAACTCGAGTAGGAGTCATTTGCTACGCAGTGGGCGGATGAAGGACAATGGCCAATCCTTTATGCTTGCCACAAGCACTTTAGAAAAGAGATTCCATTCTAACCCCTCTAACGGCAGCCTCCAGGACGGTGTTAACTTGTGAAGCTAAGGTGTTTCTTCTTGTTTCCTCCCCATCACTTCTCAAAACCATTCACACTGAAATCGGACTGTTTAACCTTTCTTTCTCAAGGGAATAATAATAAAAACTGTGGACTCGGAAATGCTTGCTTGGTAATTGGCTGGCAGCAGGTTGACAGTGTGGGGAGATGGAAAGCAGCCCCAGGCGTCCCCCTCTGTCTAGATGAGCTGGTGCCCACTCTGCCCAGCTGCAGGGCCACTGCCAAGGCCCTGAAGCCTGCTGGGAGGCCACTGTAACAGGGATCACTGGACACGGTATGTTAGGGATCTCCAGAGAAATGAAACCAACAGAAGCTGATACACAGAGGGGACTGGTTCAAAACCAGCTGAGGAGGTCAAAATGTGCAAATGCTGAAATCCTTTATCTATAAGATGATACAGTTGTGCATAGCACCTATGCACATCCTCCTATAAGTTATCTCTAGATCACCTAGACCCGTGGTTGGTTGAATCTGGGTAGGATGTGCAGCAGACACTCTGTAAGAAGACTGGAAAGATGGAGACACAGGCAAGGGGTTCATTTCTAGTTCAAAGGCAGTCTGTGTGAAGACTCTTTTCTTCTTGGGAGGTCTGCCTTTTTCCATTAAGGTGGTCACCTGGTTGGATGAGGCCCACCCATGTTATTGAGGGTTGTCCTCTTTCCCCAATGTCTACTAATTTACATGTTACTCTCATCTAAGAAATAGCTTCAGAGGGGTTGTGAGTGGAACTTAGGAGGTAGAATCCTTGCCTAACATGCGCAAAACTCTGAGTTCAATCACCGGGACTGTGTAAACTAAGCCTGGAGGCATAGACCTGTGATCTCAGCCGCTAAGAGGTAGAAAAAGAAGGATCAGAAATTAAGAACATTCTCGGCAAGTTCAAGATGACCCCAGGTTACATGAGACCCTGTCTCAAAAAAAAAAAAACAAAAAAAACAAAAACAAAAACCAAACAAGCAACAAGCAAAGAAAGAAAAGAAACTGTTTCACGGAAATGCCTAGAATAGTATGTGACCTGTTTTCTAGGCACTGTGGCTTAGCGAAGTTGACCTGTAAAATTAACCATAGGAAGTGCTAAGGTGACTTGTGTCCCTTAAAGGACAGCCTGCAGTCCTAGCCCCATGGTGTTACAGAAAGCACCTTACTTGAGGATAAGCTCTTCACAGAAATCAACTGATGAAGTCTTCAGAGTGGGTTGGTGTCCTCATAACAAGGGAAAACCAGACCCAAGAGACAGACATGTGCAGAGAGCACATATGTGAAGACATGGAGAAGACAGCCATGTACTTAGGGCAATACATCTATCTATACATGAAGGAGAGCCAAGGACTCCCAGGAAACAAGCTGCAGCAGGGTGCTGTCAGCAGTGTGGACTGGCCAACACCTTAATTTGGGACTTTCCACCTCTAGAGCTTTAGACTATGCTGTCCCCTTGGAGACGTTTGTCCTGGTAGCCCTAGCAGAAAGCAGATATAGCTGATAACCTTGCTTCCAGGCCTGAGAAGAGATTACCTGCCCTTCTGCGGTGTGGAGAGCTGAGAAAAGCCCTGGATAGGTTTTCTTCCTTGAACCCATGGCTCTATCCTTTAACAAGCCCTGAGACACAGGTCTGAAAGAATTTGGCAAGTTTCTATTTCCTCAGAAAGCAAGAGTGATCCCTAAATTCCTGGGTCCCCACCCAGGGTGAGAATATAGAGGTTCTTGGCTGTGAATTAGAGGTAGAGACTTTAGCCAAGGAATCTGCAGAAAGGACTGAGTCACGTCATGTCCAGCTTGTGGCTGCTGGTCATGTGGCTCTCCCCATGGTGGACAGATGGGAAGGCAAGACCTTATATGTTGCACCGAGATCCCAAGAGGACAGTGGCTCAGGCGCCAGAGCCAAACAGACTCGGGGCTGTCCTGGGTCTACCTGCTGACAGTTCACAGTAATGGCTTTATTTTACATTGTGCGTGTATGTGTGTGTCTGTCTGTCCCCAATCCACAGCACTCAGAAAATTTGTGGAAGTCAATTCTCTCTAGAGGTTCTTGGAATTGAACTCAGGTTGTCAGGCTTTGTGACCAAATGCCTTTACAGGCTAAGCCAGCTCACCAGCCCATGGCTTCTCATCAAATGCTGTACCTGCTTCTTATCCCGTTGCTGTGACAAAATACCTCACCAAAGCAATAGGAGGGAGGGAGGGAGGGAGGGAGAGAGGGAGGGAGGGAGAGAGGGAGGGAGGGAGAGAGGGAAGGAGGAAGGGAGGGAGGGAGGGAGAGAGAGGAAGGATTTACTTTGGCTCACTGTTTGAAGGTACAGCCCATCAGTGGCAGAGAAGGCATGACAGGGCTTTGAGGTGGCCAGTCACATGGCATCTACAGTCAGGAGGCAGAGAGAGAAAGAATGTGGTTTTTCTCTTTTCCTCAGTCCAGGCATCCAGTTCAAGGAACGGTACTGCCCTGATCTTAGTGATAAGATAATCTAGAAACTCCCTCATAGATGCAACCAGAGGTGTGTCTCCTAGGTGATTTCAGATTCTGTCGGGTCAACAATCAATATTAACCATCGCAAATATTAAGCAATGGAGGTATATAACCCCCTTGCCTCTCTCTAGCAACTCACATTACAGATGAGGCCTGTAGCTCAGAGAGGTCACCCGATCTCCACAGGATCAGATCACCAGCCGTGATTCTAACACAGACAGGCTGGTGGCCAAGCCCTAACCTCTAACTTCTTAATCACCATGCTGACTAAAAGCGTGCCAGGTCACAGGAACACAGATTAAAAGCCTGTTTTTATTCAAGCCAAACAGCAGGCCAGAGGCAACCACACAGGAGGAAGTTAGTGTAAGTGCCCAAACCAGCAGACTGAGGCCTTACTCTCCAGGTAGACAGTGTGTTGCCCACTTGGAGGTAATGATGACTGGCCTTGGCCCCTCCTTTGAGAGTATGGAAAGTTTGAGTTTGCTCCCCATGTTAGCTACTGAGGACGCCACCATTTTTTAATGAGTTGGTACTTTGCCCTCCAAACATGCCAGCAGATGACTGCACTTTTTGTGGGGAGTTCCACAGTCACTAAAAGCAAGTGGGAAACTAAAGGAAGTCAGGCTGTTGCTTAAAATGTGAGGCAGTAGGGCCAAGCTGTGGCTCATCACAACCCTAGGCAAATCAGCGATTAATTTAGGCAATGATCCCAGCACTCTGGAAATGGAGGCAGAAGAATCACAAATTCAAGAGTTCAAGGGCAGCCTGGGCTACTTGAGACCCTCTTTCAAACAAACTACGAAAAGCATCCTTGAAACTCTCCATAGGCCAGAAAGGAAATGAGACTAAAAACAGTCCTGTTTCCAGACCAGCACTCAGGAAGAAAGAGTGGAGGCAGAAGCCAAGGCTTGCAAACAGTGGTTTGCTGTAGGAGTAGTGCCTGGCTCAGTGGTCTTGCCTGTGGGAAACCCTGCCCACACCCACTCAGTTGTGCCTCATAGTGGCTTTCTACTTGATAGTTTTATACTATGAAAAAAGGTCCCATAACTCAAGTTTAATTTCCCTTGGGGAGACAGCTTTGAAATAACTATCAAATCTCCTTTCCCCTCTTTTTGCTATTCTGAGCAAACCAGGAAATATTTTCCCCTGAGGGACAATAGTCCGGCCATTCATGCAATAATCATTTTAATGCTATTTGCTTCTTTTCTTTAAAAAAAAAAAAAAAAAACTTCTAAGACTGCTTGCATAGGGCCTTTCTCATTCTATATTTCTTTTCTTTTTTTTTTTTCATGAGTTTTGTGGGAGGAGGGTCTGGTGTTTGCCTTTGTTTTCTTTTTAGAAACTCAGCTTCGTCGCCAGGGACAGATGTGAAAGGCCCATTGATTAAACTAGCTGGCATTCATACAATGACTGACAAGTTATCTGCACTCCCATCTCATTCCCACACAACCATGAGGGGGATTATGCCCATTGTGTAGACAGAAAAATCGGCCTCAGAAGAACTCTTGCTAAGTACCGAAAACAGACTTGAACTCAAACCTCCCGATGCGCCTGGAAATCCTTGCCATTGACTCCTCTCAGCACTGTATGCAGCCAGTGTCCCTGAGCTGGGTGATGGCTGCTACCTCATTTTACAGATAAAGTTGAGGGGTAGAACTGGGATGAGTGGTTAAGACTCAGACTCAGTTCTGTCTTAACGCAAAGTGTCATAAAAACAGAGAGTGTGGGGCTGGCGAGATGGCTCAGAGGGTAAGCCGCTTGCTGTACAAGCCTGAGGACCTGAGTTCGGATCCCCTGAACTCAAGCAAGATGGTTGTGGTAGTGCATCTGCAATCCCAGAATTCCTATGGTGAGATGGGAAGCAGAGACAGGAGAGTTTCTGAAAGCCCATTGGGCCAGCTAGCCTGGAAAACACCACAGCGGAGAACAAGGACACACTTTGTCTTAACTGAGGTGGAGGGCACTGAAGCTGCACTCCTGTCTCCACCCTCACCCCACGGCACAGACATGCCTGCACCCACACAAACACATACACATCATATGCTCAAGGTTTTTATATGAAAAAGCTAATTGAAGACAGAAACCAGAACAAAAACACAGAAAGCGTGTCAATAGCACCTCAGAGACGGTAGGACGAGAAGTGAGGGCTAGATCATGGTCCTGGCATAGAGGGTAGTCAGCTCAGAGCCGTAGCACTCCTGCCGAGAAGCCCTCCCTGCCAAACCAGGGAGTGGATGAACTCTTGTGAGGCCTTTCTTGGTCATCATCGGAAACACCAAGGGAGCCTGGACAGGAGCTCAGATGCCAAGGAGAAGAAGGTATCCAAGTCACACAGTGCCAGCCTCATGCACTAAACAGGTCTCCCTTTTCCCCAAGTGGATGCAAGCAGAAGGGAACATGTAAGTATCCAGGACCCAGCAAGTTCAATTATCCAGTGTAGTCAATGACCATGACCCTGGGCAGTGCCTAGCCCTCCCTCCCAGTGTGTGGATGGATATGGATACAGGGGAGGGAGCTGGGACCTAGCCCAAGCTTCCTCTGCAACCGAGGACAGCCCTGTAATCACCCGTCAGCACACTCCTCCAAGTTCCACAGAGTGACAAAAGTCTCACTTACAAGTTAATCAAATCCTGTTTAAAAGGGGGGGCTGTTAATTAAAATCTCAAAAGATGCCAGGGGAAACAGCCTACAGATGTCTTCTCGTTCCCATGTTAATCCTATGGGAAACACAGACACCAGAAATCCAGGGTCCTGTGATTAGGCCTGTGCACTTACGTCATTGTGACAACTGGAATAAGAAAGATTGTGGAACCTTCCTCAGACCCCCAGGTAATGAAATAATTAACTAGAAACAGGGCCTTCCTCTCTTCCCCAGGGAGGGTAAGTTTCCAGGTATATGGCCCTGCAGTTTTATCTCTTGAGTGTGTGAATAGCATGGGATGAGACTGTACAGTCAGTCACCGAGTGCTCATTGAGCACCTACTATGTGCCACGTGCTCTAGGGTGCTGTGGACACAGCAAGAGGGCAGACTCATTGGCTTACCTTCTAGACTGGGGAAAACAACGGACATGCTGTGGGTAGTTTGGGGGTGATGGAGGAAAAGCCAGTCGAACAATAGAAACTGAAGGGCGATGAGGACTCAGTCAGAGCCGTGGTGGAGACGGTTCCTGCTGGAGGGGTTTTAGTCCAGTCTCTGTTATTATAACAATACCACAGACTGGGTAATTCACACAGAAGAAAGGCATATTTAGATCCCTGTTCTGGAGGCTGAGAAAGGTGACCACAGCTGGCAAGGGACACACTGGTTGCAGATGTGGAATCTCTATGGGATCCCAAGGTGGCTCAGCACAGCACATGGCAAGGCAAAAGTCCCTGCTCTTTTTCTTAAACAGCTACAGACCCATTGCATTATGGCCCCACCCTAATATCCTTAATGAACCTTACTTATTTCCCCAAAGTCCTACCTCCAAATACCACAGTCAAATTAATTTTCCACTTACCTAATGTTTTGCAACAGGAATTAAATTTCATATGAGTTCTGGTGGGGCCATTCAAACCACAGCAGAAGTACCACTTGAACAGACACTCAGATCCCAACTAAGGCCAACTGAATAAACATTGCAGGCAGAGGAGATGTACTGTAAAGGCCCCGAGCCTGGGTCTTTATTGATGTGTTCAAGGATAAGCAGGAAACTTGCCTCGGCACCAGAGGCTAGGGGGAGATGCAGTGGAGATGTAGACAGGGACAAGCCATCCAGGAGCTTCTTGGAAATAAGATGATGTCAGGGTAAATTCAGAGCGATTGGGAAGTCTCTGGGATATCTGAACAAAGGATTGTACGATCTGATCTGTCTCTCTCTGTGAGTGAATGTGTGTGTGTGTGTGTGTGTGTGTGTGTGTGTGTGTGTGTGTGCGTGTGTGTGTGTGTGTGTGTGTGTGTGTGTGTGTGTGTGTGTGTGTTGTGCATAACAATGTCGGGTGTCATTCCTCGGGGCTTGTCTACCTCATGCTTTTTCTTTTTGGAAACTAGGTCTCTCACTGACCTAGAGGCTAGGCTGGCTGGCATGATGCCCTCAAATCCACTTGTCTCTATCTCCGCAGTGCTGGGGTTACATGGATGCCACCATGCCTGGTCTTTTTTGTCTCTTTAAAATAGGATTTCTGAGAACCCATCTTCAGGCCTCATGCTTGAGTGACAAGCACTCTGCCTACTGAGCCGTCTCCCCGGCTTCAGTTTCTAAAAGTACAGCCTGGCAGCAATGTAGACAATGACTATGGAGGTGGGGACAGGGCAGGGACAAAAAAACTATTCGGTGTGACCGACAGTCCACATACGATGACACTGTGCTTGTGATGGCCCCCATGACAGTCCTAGAGAACCTTACATGCATGGGTAGATGACATTTTTCTGGATGGGCTTTTGTGTTTTTTTTTTTTTTTTTTTAGCATTCAGCAGACTTCTCAGTTTCAGAATTTCTAAGAAGGTGAAGGTGGTGTTTTGAAAAAGTTAATATCCTGTTTTAGCCTCCCTGGGGCTGAGAAGGGGACTTGGCCCAAGAGAGAATTGACCATAAAGGGTTAAGAAAATTGGCTGAGCAGGAAAACACTCCGCTAATGCCCAGAGTGCATAGGGGCTGCATAACTCTGTCCTTGAAATGTCAAAGACTCGCTTGCTCGCTTGCCCACTAACATTCACGCATGAGGTTGCCATTCCCATATGTGGCTCAAGGAAGCTGTGGGTACAGGAAGGCAGGAGTCAGTCCCATGACTGGGAGGCTGCTGGTGACAGGGGCAACATTCTCTGTGTCTCTGTGTCCACTTTTTGCTGACTGTAGCCATTCATGAAGCAAAGTAGAAGCCATTTTTTTGGGGGGGGGGGCATTTGGGCCAACAATATCTTTATGTGCAAAAAGAACAAAGGTATAAGAAGCTGTTCAATATAGAACACGCTGGAATTTGATTGGCTTCTCCATGGATATGAGGTGTCCACTTCACGTCTCCTCTGTAGAGAGTGGCCTACTGCATACAGATTGATACTCCGGGATAAAAATGGAATCTTTCCCATCTAGGTTTTCACTGAGCAAGAAAATGGCACTGGTCCCTAACAGCGAGGAAATCCATATTCTAGCTGGAAGGAAGTAGTCCAGAAACTCTGGTGAAGCGGTTGTGCTGCTGAACCATGAGCCCCTATCGCTTATCTTGGCAGATAGGAAATTGGAATTTGGGAGGGAACTTTTACATCAGTCCCTTGGATCTGGTAAGCCTCCTGCTCTTTACCAAGGCCCTACATTGTCTGCACTGTTTAGCAGGCTGCTAAGGGGCTCAGGGCTGGAACTCATGGTACTGTCGACTGTACCCACCTGGAGCAGCTGTTGATGGCTCCGTATCACCATCCACCATCTGAACTTCTTTCTCTCTCCCTGCTCTTCCCAGTGACACTTCAGTAAACCAGGACAGAGTGACCCATGCACTTTGCCTCACGGCCTGCTCTACGGACTGAAGGTCTGTGTACCACCCTCATCTCACTTTATAGCGAAGCCCTACTGTGCTGGTTTGGGGTTTTGTCAAGCTGACGCAAGCTACGATCATGGGAGAAGAGGGAACCTCGCCTTGAGAAAATGCTTCCATCGGTTGGCTTGCACGCAAGTCTATGGGAGCATTTTCCCAACTGATGATTGACGTGGGAGAGGCCAGCAAAGTATGGGCACTGCCACCTCTGGGCAGGTGACCCTGGGTTGTATTTAAAAAAAAAAAAAAGGAAACTGAGCAAGCTACAGAAGTCAAGGCAGAAAGCAACGTTGCTCTTCCAGTCTGCTTCAGTTCCTGCCTCCAGACTCCCGCCTTGGCCCCCTGCCCCGCCTTCATGATGGACTATCATCGAGACGTGTAGCCGAAAGAATCCTTTCCTCCCCCGATTGTTTCGGGTCGTGATGATTATCACAGCAATCGAAAGCAAACTAGGACTCCTAATCTCTAGTATATTGGCCTTAGGAGCTGAGATCTGCCAGAGGCCACTAATTAGGACATGAGGGTGGAGCCCTGATGATTGGCAGAACCTTTAAAACATACCGTGTGGTGCGTGTGTATACACACACACACACACACACACACACACACACACACACACACACACACACGGAGAGAAGGGGGGAGTTACACACTAGACTTCTTTCCCCCACTTCTTTCATAGGATGGCACAATGAGAAGAAGAAGTGGGCAAGCCATGAATGTGGCCCTCCCCGGACATGGGTTCCACCCCATCCTCTAGAGCTCTAAAAGGGAATGTGTGTTGTTTAAATCGCTTGGTCTGTGGGCTGTGCCAAGATGGTGGTATGGCAGCAGAGGGAAGACTGACTAAAAACACAGGCACTTACTAACAATGGGCAAGGCTGAGGCTCTCTGAGCCTCAGTTTCCTTTTTGGTAAAACAGGGATGTCAGTCCAGTCAGGGTAGAGATTCGACGTAACAGATGTTATGATGTGCATCGTAGAGCAACCTCACTACTGCTTATTGCTGCTGTCCTAAGTGTGCGTTCTAGTGCCGGGATAAACACCAGGACCGAGGATGGGGGCTTATTATTTCACCCTACGGCTTACGGTCCACCAGGAAGGGAAGTTGGGGCAGCAACTCAAGACAGGAACCCAAGCAGAGACCAAGGAAGAGAGCTACTTCCTGACTTCCTCTCCCCCGCCGTCCCCATGGTCTGCTCAATTGTCTTTCTTTCTTTTTTGAGCTGAGGGTCGAACCCAGGGCCTTGCTCTTGCAAGGCAAGCACTCTACCACTGAGCTAAATGCCCAACCCTTCAATTGTCTTTCTTAGGCAACCCAGGAGCACCTGTCCCAGGGTGTCACCACCCACAGGAGGCTGGACCCTCCCATGTCAATCATTAATCAAGAAAATGTCCCTACAGACATTTATGGACAACTTTATGGAGGCATTTTGTTAATTGCAGTTCCCTCTTCCCAGATGTCCCTAGCTTATGTCAAAATGACAAAACAGCCAGGCGGGGGTGGTGCCCACCTTTAATCCCAGCACTCGGGAGGCAGAGACAGGTGGATCTCTGTGAGTTCGAGGCCAGCCTGGTCTCCAAAGCGAGTTCCAGGAAAGGCGCAAAGCTACACAGAGAAACCCTGTCTCTAAAAACAAAACACAAACAACAACAACAACAAAAACAACTAACAGACAAACAAGCTGAGCAGCATACCTAGTGATTAGTGAGTGGGGAACATGGAGTTGGACATGAGGAAGTGTCTCATCAGAGGCTGAAACCTTAGGATGTCAGATGAGCAGACGCGTAAGAGGTGCTACAGCCTGTGTTGTAGCTGGTGTGTGGAAAATCACAGAGAAAGCAGCAGTAGGCTGAAGAGAGCTGGGAATTCTGGGTCTCTGCTTCCGCCCAGAGCTGTTCAGCTCCGACATCCTTGCTGCTGGTCTTTCTGGTGGCCAGCTGAAATGACTGGGGGTGATCTGCAATGCCAAGCCACCCTGGGCTGCTTCCTCAGAAGTCTTCAGCTAGTCCAACATTCATTCATATCACACACTGAGAAGACTCCCCTGTCAGGGGTTGGGGAGATGGCTCAGCAGGTGAAGATGTTTGCTGCTGAGGATGATGACCTGCGTTCGATTGCTAGGACCCATAGCGTGAAGGAGAGAACTGACCCCAAAAGTTGTCATCTGACCCCCACCATGGCATGAATGTGCCCCAAACCATGCACACACAAAACAAATAAATACATGTAAAAACAGGTTTTCAAAAAAGAATTCCTAATCAGCCATAGAATAGCAAGAGCTAATGGTAGTTTTAATTTTTAAGCCATCGGTTTGGAGTAGACATGAAGCCACAAATGAGTTGGAGTTTAGGGAAGAGGCGTTTTCAAACTCTCACAGGTGGACTCTCTGCAGAAGCAGGGGTTTAAGAATGGCCTGGCAGAGGCTGAGCTCCAGGAATCCAATCAATGAGAGAGAAGAGGGATTCTGCAGGCAGGGGTGGGGGGGATGGATGTCGAGATCATGATAGGAGGATGTGCAGAGATGACTGGCCACACTAGTGGAAGCCCATCAACTGTGGACTGGTGGCTGTGGAGCCCCCATGGGACTGGACTAGGCCCTCTGGATATGGAAGGTGGTTGTTTGGCTTGAACTGTTTGGGGGACACCCAGGCAGGGAGATCGGGATCTATCTGTCCCTGGTGCATGGGCAGGCTTTTGGGAATCCGGTGCCTGTGGTGTGAGCCCTGTGCAGTCTTGGTGCAGTGGGAAGGAGCTTGGACCTGCCTAGGCTCAGTGTGCTGGGCTCTGCTGACTCCCCATGGGAGACCTCGATTTGGGGGATGTGGGGTGGCTTGGGAAAGAGGGTTGGGAGGTGGAAGGAGGGAGGAGGTGGGATCTGTGGGTGGTATGTAGTGTGAGTAGAAATTTTCTTAATAAAGAAAAATGAAAAAAAAAATTGAAGAAAAAAATGGCGGGGCAGGATGGTGACAGAGGCCTTTAGGGAGAAAGCCACTACACAGTTGGGGTGGGGATGAGTGAGAGAGTGAGCCCCAGAAGCACCCACAGAGCATTGCTAGAGCGGAGGGTGGAGGGGGTCCAAGAAAGCCAAGGCCAGAAGGCTGTCAAACCAAATCACTGTGGCTTTGGGATAAGCTCTTCTTATTGTCAGGAAGCACAACTCATTCCTGCCCTTTCGAGTGAAGGGCTTTTGTGAGAAACAGCAGCACGACTTACAGATGGGGAAGCAGGACTCTGGGGAGGCTAGAAACCACAGAGATTGGACTTCCCAGGAGGATGGGACTGAAGGCTGTGGACCCTGGTCAGTGCAAGCCTTCACATGCTCTTCGAACGCCACTGTGTGGTGTGTGGCCCTGGCTGCCTCACTTCCTCACTTCCTCTCTGGCTTCATCCACCTAGGTTGATGAGAGGGGACCCATAAAGAACAAGTGTGTCACAGTGCAATTCTGCATTCATGGTCTCCCCATCTGGGCCACTTTCCCAGACATCCACAGGGCTCTCTCCTCCTACAGGCTCTCTCCTCCTCATTCAGGGCTCTGTCAACTAACCCACGCAATTCTCATTACCTGCTCAGTTTTCTTCCTAGATCTTATGGCTCCTGTTATTACCCTTTACACATATCTGTTTTCACTGGGTATGGGAGTGCAAGCCTTTCATACCAGCACTTGGAAGGCAGATGCAGGTGGATCTCTGTGAGTTTGAGGCTAGCCTAGTCTACATAGTGAGTTCCAGGACAACCAGGGTTATGCAGAGAGACCTTGTCTGAAAAACAAAAATATTATCTGTCTGTCTGTCTATCTACACACATATATGTATATGTATTATATATATATAATAGGATACACATATTAGAGAATGGCTAGATGGCTCAGTGGGTAATGGCATTTGCCATTACCAAGAATTACAATCTTGAGTTTGATCCCCAGAACCTCTGTAGTAGAAGGAGAGAACAGACTCCCACAAGCTGTTCTGACTTCCACATGCCTTCTACTGCATGTGTGTGCCCACACAAAACACAAATACACATAAATTATACACATACACTCATACACTAAATTAAAAAGAACCTGCAGGGACTAGAGGGATCTGGCTTTAGTTCTTAGCACCCACATCAGGCAACTTACAATCATCTGTAACTCCAGTTCCAGGGAATCTGATGCTCTCTTCTGACTTCCACAGGCATTTGTATGCACAGGGTGCACATAAACTCATGCAGGCTCACCTACATATGCCCAACTAAAAATTAGTAAAATTTTTTATAAAGGTAAAAATATCTATCTTTGGTTGCTGCCCTGCCTAGAAGGCATGCTCCATGATAACACCGCACCTGTCCAATGCTGGGAAGAGCCCCTGGTGTACCGTGGGTGCACGGCACAAATGATAGAAAATAATGAATGAACAAATACACGAATCCCAGGCGGTGGTCCAGGGCTTAAGGTATCTTGTTACTCCTCAGCAGGAGGGATTTATGGATCTGCGGTCTAATTCTCCTCAGTCCTTCTCTGCTCCCTGCTAGTCCTAGGCATTTCCCTCACCATCAACTCCCAGAAAGCTTTTGTCTCTTGGCTTGTGCTGACTCACAGCTGAGGCTCTCTCTCAGCTTGCTGCATGCTGCTACTGACTTTCTCCATGTACCTGTCCAACTGCTCTTCTGACTCTCTCTCTCTGGCTTTCCAGACGTATTTCCAGAGGCAGAGTTCAATTAGGCAGGCCCATTGTTGGGGAAGGAGGGGTTTTGACCTTTGGTCTTTGACTGTGTTCTGGGTCAGACTTCCATGATGACTCAATTAGTTATGGCTACAGGCCCAGAACATATATAACCCAGTAGAGAACTATTATTTTGCTTCTCAGAGGTGCACAGATATAGCAAAGAGGGAGCTTAGGCTTCTGAGCTGGGCAGCTCCTCAGTATCGCAATGTTGGGAGGTGATGTGACCTTTTAGAGTTGGACCCTGGAGACTGGAGATTCGACTAATCAGAACACAGGGGCCTCACCTTCAGAGGGAGTTAAAACTGTTTTCAATTCTTAAGTAGTAGATACTGAGTAGTTACACGGATACAGACGGTCCAAATAGGAAACCAAGAAAGAAGAATTCATTTTGGAGAAAGTGGTGTAATTGTGAGATTAGGTTGGTTGCAAAGAGCAAGAACTGGCCTCTCCCCACATTCTGGCTTCTTACTCTATCACGTGACCTTTTCATGTGCTTTCTGGCCACTGCTGCCCTCATCAGGAGCCAAATTAGTAGGTTTTTCTGATCTCAGACTTTCAGCACCCAAAGTGATGAGCTAGGCAAACATCTTCCTTTATAACGTTGACAGCTCACATATTTTGATGTCATAAAAGAAAGCAGACAAATGCAGCTATCCTAAGAAGGAACCAGCTTAGTGAGGGATGAAGATGGCCTCGTAAGATCAGCAAGGAAGCCAGCCAGGGGACCTTGAGAAGGTCACAAACTGTGTCAAGGATAGTGATGGTCAGAGAGCAGAAATGGCCTTAAACCTGAAGCTTTCTATCAGGCACACAAGAACCCTGTTGAAAGCCTGGGTCTGCATATACTGGAAGTCACAGGCACTGGTTAAAACTGGGTGGTCATATAGTATCGACCAGTGGTTCCCAACCCTCCTAATGCTACGACCCTTTAATACAGTTCCTCATGTTGTGGTGACCCGCAACCATAAAATTGCTCTCAAAACTGTAATTTTGCTACTGTTATGAATCTTAATGTAAATATCTGTGTCTTCTGATGGCCTTAGGTGACCCCTCTTGAAGGGTCCCTCTACACCCAAAGGGGTCACTACCCACAGGTTGAGAAATAAGCCAAGGGAGCCATCTGGAAAGATCTCTGCGAAAAGGGCAGACCAAAGAAGAGAACCTTGAGGAATGATCTAAACTGGAAATATTTTCACAGTCGGTAGGTAGCTTCCGAGTCTCAGTATCCCGTCTCAGCCTCTCCAGCTTCTCCAGGCCTCAGCAGCACTAGGTGGGCGGGGCCTGCACCAGACCACTCAGGAGCAGACCATGAGCGTCCAGCCTGCTCTCCCATAGCCAGTAACCACACTTCTTCGGGGGATTCACAGTGATCTAAAAATACATCCGCTGGGCTCTGGTGCCACAATTAGTGGAGATGCTGTCCCAGGAAACTCTCGTTACCATTTTGCTTAGATCAGAGAGCAGATTAACTTTGATGTCTGTCTGCACCCTGCACAAGACACCACTGGCGGTCTGCTCCCTGCAAGCATTCAATCTTCACATACAGGGGAAGAAGGAAAAAGCGCCTGCCAGGAGCCCAAGCCAATTTTTTTTTCGTAGTGATTGAGATGAAAATGTACACCCTAGGGATCCCGACATATTTGACTTGCATCCTGTCTTAGTCTGTCTCTCTTTGCACATATACCTTCCCCCAGACCCAGACTTCCTTTGGCTTTCCCAAATATTAGCTATGGAGCCCCGAGGCCCTCCTTCATGCCACATGTTGGAGGCATTTGTGTTGATTTCTGTTATCTGATATGACGGCTCCTGGTGGCATGGACTGGGACTGAAAAGCTGGGGTTTGAATAGAGTTTACTGGGAGCATATGGGCTGACCTGCAGCCTGGAACACTCCAGGAGCAGCCCTCAAGGGGGCACCACCAGGAAAGCTCCAGGATTGTGGGGAAGGGAGACATGTAGAATAACCTCACCAGAACATCGCCATGAAAGAGTTCCTGAATGAGAGTTAGAGGGTCATAAGTAGACAGGGAAAGTGAAAATGGGCTCCTTGAGATGGGCTTCTTGTTCCTGGACAACATAGTCAGGTTAAAGGTGGTGGGTATCAAGTGGGAGAAAGGGGAGGACCCTCGGGCCCTATAAAACAACCTGGAGTCCATTCAGCAGACTCCCAGCCTAAGAGCACTCCATTCCCCAAAGGAAAAAGGTTTGACTTTCTTTCCTATGCTTGGTCTTCTGTCTTTCTCTGATGTTCAATTCTGTATTTGTCTCAGAGAATGAACTCTGGATCTCCTAGTCAATGACCAACATCTTTGTTATATTTTTAGGGTCTTTCATCTGGGATTTGAGCCTGGGAGTAAGGAGAGTGGGGCCTCCAGATAAACACTTTGATCTGTTATGACTAAGCAGAGAACCAGGGTTAAAGCTTATGCCATCACATCTAAGCCAAGACACAGGGCAAACCGTGGACCCCAAGGAGCCAATTGTCTTCCTGGGTGGGAGAGGGTGGGCTTGCCCACCTAGGAAAGGATCATGGGGAAGGTTACTCCTCTGCTCTATTGCTTCCTCAAGGGAATTGCTACATCCAGCTCCCGGGCTCCTGGGCTTCGAAGAGCTAAATGTAGGACACAGGGGTGGGCTGTCTGGGGATAGGAAGGCTTACTCAGCCTGTCTCTGTCTCTTGAGCTGCTGCAGAATGCAGGCAAAACCCAAAGTGGGCTTGAAGTGTTCCAGTGCAGAAAAACAAACAAACAAAAAAAAAAGTGGGACCAGATTTGCTTTTAGTTTGAGGTAGGAAGTACCTGAAATTCAAATGGAGGCAGCTACAAGTGAGCTGGGCGTGTGTGTGTGTGTGTGTGTGTGTGTGTGTGTGTGTGTGTGTGTCTGTCTGTCTGTCTCTGTATAGGAAAGCTGGTTGTGTACTTTGGCTGTTGGTTCAGAACCCACATGGCTGCTGCTGAAGTGGCAGGACCAAGGGCTCCTTCACACTCACATGTCCTTTCTCTGGCCCAGGCTCCTCCATACCCTGGGCTCTGAAGGTCCCCAAGCTGATGCAAGAGCAGGACAGAAAATGAAATGATAAGAGAGCTGTCTGAGGGCCTGGGGGTTGGGGCTCAATATGGAAGGCAGGAAGCCCTGGGTTCCATCCCCAGCCCTGCCCCAGTCAGTCCGGGGAACTAAAGGAGATTTAGGAATTTTTCAGCCTTACGCCTCTAGCATGAAGATGGCTAGACCTGGAAAGCTCATGCGAGTTTGCAGCAACCCAGGGACAGGTGCTAGACAAGCTGGCAGCCGCAGCTAGAGGCAAAGAGGAGTCAGCCTGCTCCGGTGGGAGGTTAGAGACGCAGTCCGCTGAGTCACAGTACCTGCTCTTCTATACGTCCCTCCCTCCTTGCTGCCTATTTCTGTTTCTGCACCTCGTGCCCTGCGCACCCCACTTTTCTTTTCATTTTCCAGGCTGAGGAAAAAGATCATTGCGTATTGTCTGGATTATAGGTATTGCGCTTGCTTACAGATTATACATTTGAGAAAAGGAGGTCAAAGGGGCCATTTTACTTACTCCAGTGGCTTTTCTGAACGGTGGATCAGGCAAAATGGGATTAGGAATTCATTAAAATTCTGGGGTATTGACGATTCGCATCACTGAGAGGAAATAATCTGAACAGCCTCCCTTTTCTCAGTGGTCACTGAGGAGAAAGAAGAGGATACCGATATCCATGTTCAAGTCAGTAACATCTGCAGAGAGGGTCAAAGGAGATCTGGAAGACGTTCCAATATGTCTTCTTTTGTCTAGAGATGGGGCGTCATCAACAAAGGCTCCCCTGGGCTAGGCCAATATCTATGGGAATCTCCCTATCCACGGGCCTTAAGAAAGAAAAGCCTGATATTTTTCTGCACATGCCTACAATAAAATGGGGGCCTTTAGTGGGAAGTAGTGGAGTATATGAAAACCAACAGGATAGAAAGGCCCCACTTCTGTGACCAGATCCTGGCATGGCTGGAGAGACAGAAGGACTGGTTTCTTGCTGGGTAAAGCCTGAGTGTCTATTGTGGGCCCATATTTTCTAAGTACTCCACAATCCCCTCCAAGTGTTGTCAATAAGGGCAGGCTCCAGAAGCAACAGCAGGGCACATCAGGTGTAGCAGAAACCATGCCCCCTGCAGGCCAGGAGGAGAAGAATGGGTCAAACGGGTTCTGACGGCAGACTGCCTAGTTCTCGACACTTGGGAGACTGCCCCTGGCCTGGTTGCTGGAGCAGGGCTTCTCCAGAGGTCAAAGGCTAAGTGTGCCCTTGCAGAGGTCCACTGCTATGCTGTGGACCCTTTTATGCCTCAGACTACAACCACTTTCCCTCCCATTGGAGAACTCCTGCTCCACCAGGGACGGCTTGGGGTGTCTCTCTGCCTGGTAACTGGGAAGGCCGATATGAATAACCAGTTCCTACTGAAAAATGGGCAGAGTTGTGGGTATGTATGTAACAGTGACTTGAATGCAGATCCAGCACATGTCTGGAACCTTGCCAGGTAAGTCTAAAGATACCCACGAGCTGCACAGCCATACCTAGGAAACATAAGCTCGGTGACTTTGCTGGGTGATTTAGGTGGGTGGTGAAGAGCCAGACTCCAGAAGCAGAATCTCTGCTGTCATTTTCAGGCCATGTAACCTTGGGCAAATGTCCTGGTCAATCTCCCCCCCCAACAACTTGCCTGGATTTAGAATAACCTAGAAACACACCACTAGGAGGCTGCTTCTACAGAGCTGGATGGTTTAGGAGGTCTAGCTAAGAAGACAGACCTACCTTGAATGTGGGCTGGGGTCCCAGAATAAATTGAAAACAAAACATGAGAAATGGAGCTGAGCACAAGCATTGATCTCTCTGTGTCTTCCTGACTGTGAACGTGCCGTGACCCAGCTTCCTCGCATCCCCGCCTGCACGCCTGCCCACCAGGATGAAGTGTGCCCTCAAACCACAGACTAAAATAAGCCTTGCCTTCCCTAGCTCCTTTTACCAGGGAACTTTTCACAGCAGTGAAAAAGGTCATTGCCATGAGCCTCACCTCCCACCTCTGAAAGGCTTGGGGACTACTAATCGAGACGGCAACTGCACAGGACAATTGGTATCTAGGACTTGGTATCAGCCCTGCACTTCCCCGGGATGCACAGGCTCCTGGATTTATGGTCCCACCAAGAGTGTTAACGGAGAGGTCATTCCGCAAAGAACACCGGGAGCTCTTATGAGGGGATGCTCTGCTGCCAGGGAGCAAATGTGCTCTGCAATGTTTCATCCCTACCTGGCTGCAAACAGCAGGAGGACCACAGGCTTTATTATATTCGGTGCTGCCACTACCTGCACCTATGCGGTGTCCAACATCCTGCCCTGGTTCCGTGAATCACCGTCGGGTTTTTTTTGTTTTTTTTTTTTTAATGAACAATTCCTCTTTTTGTCTCAATCAACAATAACAATTCTTCGCAGAGAGCACCACAAAAAAACAAGCAAAGAGACAAAAAACCCATGGGTTGAAGAGACAGTGGGCAGTGGGAGGAGAAAGCTGGGGGAGTAGACTTTTCTCAGAAATGTGAGGATGCTGCCATCAAAGAGATGGACTTGCATTCAGTAGAACTGGAAAATATAACTATGGTCCGGGGGTAATCCTAATAATCCACAAAGGGCATGGGCGACATTCTAGCTTCATTTCTGTTGTTGTGACAAATGTTCCCCCCCCAAAAAAAGCCATTTAGGGAAGAAAGGGTTTATTTCCGCTTACATTTTCAGGTCACAGTCCATTGTTTTAGAGAAGTCAAGTAGCTAGTCTCGACATCCACAGTCAACACAGACATCCACAGTCAACACAGACATCCACAGTCAAGAGCAAAGAGAAACAGATTCACCCATGCTGCCAGCTGCTTCCCGCTTTCTCCTGTCCTAGAGAGTTCAGGATCCACTGCCCAGGGAATGGTGTTGCCCAAAAGGGGCTGGGACCTCCCACATCAATTAAAGATCAAGACAATTGCCGGAGACATGCTCACAGGCCCACCTGATCCAGGAAGTCCCCCACTAAGGCTCTGTTCCCAGGTGATTCGAGGTTGTGACAAGGTCACATTTAAAATGAATCATCACTGGGAAATTCATCATGCTGCCAAACATCTAGTGCCTTTAGATTAGCATAAAGGGGATAGAGATGTCAGGGATCATTTGTTACGTCACCTTGGCTCATATGCCACAGCTTCCTGTTCGTGCTTTGGAGGTGGCTACTGGTACCTCACCAGGCTGGCCCATTCTTTCAACATCTAGCTCAATAAGAAGTCACAAGAGATCAGCCCTCAGCCTGCGTGTGACACTGAGAGAATGTAGGCCTTTGGTGGTCTATACAAAAGTTGTCCTTGCCTTGCGTCTTAGGAAATGTGAAACAAGGAGAAATCTCATGCATGGACATTTCATCTGGGACTCCTGATGTAAAAGACAAACCCTCAAAGGGCTGGAGAGATGTTTCAGTCTGTAAAGTGCTTACCTTAAAAGCATGAAGACCTAAGTCTGATCCCTAGGATTCGTGTAATAAAGCTGTGTGTGGTAGCATTCACTTATAAGCCCAGCACTGGGAGGGCAGAGACAAAATGTTGTCTGGGGATCACTGACTAGCCAGTCTAGCTTAAAGCATGAGCTCCTGGACAATGAGAGACCCCGTCTCAAAGAGGGTGAATGGCATTCCTCAGAATTGACACCTGAGGTTGTTCTCTTGACTCCATATGCATGTGCCCCTATGTACCTGTGCACACTCACACACACACACACTCACTCACTCACATACAAGACCTCAACACAAGCTGACTTCTGAGAACGGGGATTCGTTGGCTCATATAATAGCAATCAGGGGCAGATGTTGTTTTGGGATGCTTGGCTCAGATGCAACATCAATGTCTGGTTTCTCTCTTGTAGTATTGACCTCATTCTCAGTCCCTCCTCCATATCTCCAGCACCTCTTCCCCTCAAGTTCAAATCCAGTTTTCCAGTAGAGCTGAGATGGAGTATGATCGTCCTAACTTGGGTCACATGGCCAGGTGGATGCAGCTTCATTGGCTCAAGCCCGCAGTCAACCAATTCATGATGGAAGAACCTTGGTCAGCTTGGGGATGTGCTTAACTGTCCAAGATTGGAAGAAGCAGAGTGAAGACAGACGATTCACTTATCTATCCAGAGTGGGAGAGCAGCTGTTCTCCAGAGCCATTCAGAGACGATCATGGACTGCTAGGTTAACAAGTGTACACGACACTCAGTGATCTTCCATCCTGTGTTTAATTCATGTATCACAAGTTCCCTCTCTGCTGTGCAGTCTTGTCTCCTTACCCAACAAGTCCGGAGGGGGGCTGAGGATCAGCCACCTTCCTGCCCAGCCATCCATCTCCCTCCTTGTACTTCTGTTGCCCGTGGGACTGTGTCACTCATCGGCAACAGGCTGTATCCAGGATTAGTTATCTTTTCATGTATTTGTTCCTCAGTAGGATCCTGGAGAGCAGAGGTCATGTCTTATTCATCTTGTGTCCCCCTTAGCACTTTGCCTGGTGTTTCGGGGCACAGCAAGAGAGTCCATAAATCTGCTGACAGATTGAACGACTGATTTATATGCTGCGAGAGCCAGAGGTAGATGGAATCTTGATTCAACTACAAAACTACAGAGAAAAAGACCTGTGCTCACCACATCATTTCCAAGAGATTGCAGATCTTCTCAGGACTAAATAATGTTGCTGAGGTCAAGATAAATATCCTCTGGGCACCCCGGCTTCAGCTGCTGGTGTAATTTCTATTTCTGAGGGACTGAGTGAAGGCCCAGGGAATGTTGGTCTCAGCTGCCCAACCCCCTGAGGAGATCATATCTTCTGGGCTCTGTAAGTGGGGGCAGGTGCAGAGATGGAGGAAGGTGATCATGGGGTGAGGTAGCATTCATCAAAGGCTGTGCCCCAGGCAAAGAGTCGGAGCCCAAGGGAACCTGCCACAGACTCTATGCAGTTGTGGGTTTTAATAGTTTTTGTTTGCAACTCTCTGTTAGTTTTGGGAACCCCTGTGTCATTCCCTCACAACCCAGCACACAGAACAGGGAGAGAGGAGGGGATGAGAGATCCAAGTTAGGCCACTTTGGATGCTCAAACCCACTCCATGAAGGCTGCTGCATGGTTCAGAAGAGTCAGTGGCTTAGAGTTTGCAAATACCTCGAAAATCATTCCGGACCAGGCGATCTGTTCCTTCGTGGCTCATGCCCACAAACAGCTTTCAAAGAGGGAGGTCCAGAGACTCGCCCAAAGTCTCTCAGAGGCTACTAGCAGGCAGTCACCAAATATTAAATACTGAGGGGGAAGGCTGGGGAAGTGAGGTTGGTAACGGAGAGTAAACCAGGAGGGTGGTGGTTGGAGCAAATACTCAGGTCCAGAGCGAGTAAGAGGACAAAAAGAAACCACGGGAAAGGAGCGCGGCTAAAGGTGTGTCGTTTCTGCCGCTCGTGTCCCGCGCGGCAGCCTGAGGGCGAGAAAGGCGGGGCTTAGCTCGATGCCCCGCCCCCGCCCTCAGGTGCCCCGCCCCCGCTAGGTGTCTTTCCGCCCAGGCCCCGCCTCCGAGCCCAGAGACTCCGCCCCGCACTTAAGGCCCGGAAGCGAAAGCTGCTCCGCCTCTTCCGAGCCAGGTCGCGACCTTGAGGCCGGGATCGGGTTTCCGAGCGGGTCGGGCCTCCCGGGGCCCTGAAGCCCTCTCTCTCGCCATGGCTGTGGCCCGGAACCTTCGCACCGTGCTCATATTTGGCGGCTTCATCTCCATGGTCGGCGCCGCCTTCTACCCCATCTACTTCCGGCCCCTTATGAGGCTGGAGGAATACCGTGAGTGACCTCTGACCCCGCGCGGTGGCTAGCCCCAGCGTTACGCCCGCGCCCTTAAGCCCCTACCTACGCTAGCTGCTCTTAGAAGTGCGGAGAAAGGAGCTGGGCTTACCGGAGTGAGGCCAGTCGGGCCCCGGGCTCTCCCTGTGCAGCCCGGTGACCTCGGACAAATTGGCCCCACCTCTGACCGTCAGTGTTCAGGCTCTAAATACCTATCCACGCGATCAGGCACAGAACTGTGGAGCATCTTAGGAGTCACAGAGGTGTTGGTGTGTAGGAAAGCAGCCTGCACACAGCAGGTCGACACTAAACACTAGTTCACACACAGTTTATAGAAAGTTTAATGTGCCTCAGGCCGGGCAGATACTGGGTCGTTGAATTTGCACAGCCCCTCCCTTGAAGTAGATGTTACCCATTTTACAGATGGGCTCACACAGTAGTCAGGGAAATGTACCAACCCAGGCTTCTGTCTCCAGAGCCCCCTCCATCCACCCAGGCTTAGATGGTGATGCAGTGGGGTGCAGACGGGAGCTTCGATCATCCTGAGCTGAAAGGTGTTTTTATTGCGCTTCATTTCCATCCCCTAAGATGCCTCGGAATGGAAATATTTCAAAGCTAAACTGTTAACCTGGGTTTTTGAGTTTTTCCTCAAATCGTTTATCAGATTCTGCTGGTTTCCTTCATTTTAAGCTGGTTGCTCACATGACAATGGCAGATGTCCGGGGAGTCATTTTCCTCCTTAATCATTCAGGTCCTATCATTCTAAAAGCCAAACTCTCCTTCCTGGAGACCTATACCTCAGCAAGGATTAGCACTTTGATACATCTGAAACCATCTGTCAGAGAGGAGAGATGAGGCATTAGAGGCTCATTTTGTTCTCCAGGAAACCTGAGTCATCTTGAAGATGGAAGAGGGCCAGCCCAGCCCCCGGGGAATATTAGCCGAGGCTGAAGCTTGGCGATTTCAAGTGCCATGTAAATGCTCTGCCCATCTCCAATGCTGTAGCATTCGGTTTCTTTCTGGAGGCAGAGCATTTTAACACACACACACACACACACACACACACACACTCACACACTCACACACACACACACTCACACACTCACACACACACACACACACACACACACACACTCACACACACACACACACACTCACACACACACACACACACACTCACACACACACACACCCTGGCAGCTTCTTTTCATCAGCCCAGACTGTGATGGTCTCTGCTTCCTGCCCTCAAGCCCTCCTGCATGCGCCATGTATGGAGGGAATATGGGCTTGTCTAAGGTCCTGCAGAATCTTCTCCATCCTTCTCCCTCACTGGATCCTTGCCCCAGGCTATTTTATTACAGCTTCTAGAGTTGGACTTGAGACAGAAGGTCTGCTGTGGGTTCCCTTGGGAAAATCCTCTTTCTGAAGACACGAGTGTGGTTCTTAGCTAGTATGCTTTGCCCTCTGAAGATGGGTTTGCTTGTCACAGCTAAGGGAGAGAAGAGATGAGTAGGCAATTAGTATCTACTTAGATAGGATTCAGGATAAATCTGAGATGTTCCACAGTTCTGTGACTGATAGTGTGGATAGGTATTTAGAGCCTGAACACTGAAGGTCAGAGGTGGGGCCATTTTCCACAATGCACAGAAGTCACCCATAAGGAAGCATCAAAATGTGAGGGTTGCCCTGGTTAAGAAGCCTTGCTCTCAGCCAGCCAGTGAAGAGGAATCATGCCCTATATTCCTACCTGTCTTCTAGGAATAATCCCCAGTCTTTGGTTGTCCAGCTTGCTTTAGGCAGGCAGGTGAGGCTCTGGGGTGAACTTCTTGCAAGAATAACTATGATATCTGTGTTTTTAGATTTAAGGCTTTCTACACCTGCTCACCTTTTAGCTTATTTTGATTAATTTAGCCAGCTCTAACTGAAAGGCATAACTAAATCTTTCAAAAAGTCAGTAACTCTAAATAGCTAATTTTTTACCGGAAGCTCGTGGTTTTTTGTTTGTTTGTTTGGCTCTCTTCCAAGCACTTCAACTGTTAAGCCATTTAGTGCTCATAATATCCCTTTGTGGTATCTGTTAGTTGAATAACCTATAGGCAAGGTATTTCCTCCCTCTGAATCTTGCTTGTTCCCTTGGCTGTGATGGTGGTGTTTACCTGGCTGAATTTACAGACTTGGGGTGAATTCAGTGACGTATTACTTGTAGACATTCCTAGTATATGCTCATATTAGGAATTGTACAAGAAACACTTTAAAAAAAAAAGATTTATGTATTTATTATGTATACAGTGTTCTGCCTACATGTATGCTTGCAGGCCAGAAGAGGGCACCAGATCTCATTACAGATGGTTGTGAGCCACCATGTGGTTGCTGGGAATTGAATTCAGGACCTCTGGAAGAGCAACCAGTGCTCTTAACTGCTGAGCCATCTCTCCAGCCCAAGAAACACTTTTAAAAGGAGGGCTTTGGTGAGGAAGGAGGTGGAGGTGTTGAGATGGAGGTGAGCAGGTGTGTGCCTGGGGCTGGCTGGCCCGGCGGTAAACATGTCCAGCTGGTTCCGTGTGTGCTTAGGACAGGAACTGGGAGCCTGCTGTGTGGGTGAGCTTCTGAGCACCTCAGTGCATTCAGTTTTTAGTATTTAGAGTATTTAGCCACTTTCTTTTTATGCTCAAAATGCGAGTTTTAGTTGTCACTTGGTGCAGTTTAGATTCGGGACATGTGTGGGGTGGCCCCAACACCCCGTTGCCTGCCACTCTTCTCACCCTGTCCTGTCCATGTGCATCTTGCATATTGATGGAACAGCCCAACCTGTTCCCTGCCCCTCTGGTCCCTAATACCACTGTTTATCTCGTCACCAACGCTTTGTCTTTCCATCTGTCCCTCCTGCCTTTCTTGTGGGCATTACTGTCTTCTTTTTTTTTAACACCTTTAAAGAAAATGTATTAGTGTGTGTTATTGAGGGGTGCACACACCATAGCTTATGTGTGGCGGTCAGAGAGCAACTCTGTAGAGTCATTTCTTACCTGCCTTTCCATGGTTGAGGGATTGAATTGAGGTCAGCGGGCTTGCTTGGCAAGCGCTTTACTGGCTGAGCACCCTGCTGGCTCCAGTTGAGTTCTTTCTGACGTACACCTGACTCTGCTGCTTTGGTGAGAATTTGTATTGGGGACTGTGTTTTGGTTTATTAGGAAATATGGAGCCCTCCGGGTCTTTGGCACGGATCCTGCCATTTGCCCTTCAAGTGCAATTATCTGGCTTGCTTAATTAAAACCCTGCAGTTACCCCACCGCTATCCTCCCAGACCAGCCAGCGGAGGCTATTGATGAGTTTTAACAAGGTGACCACACTCACTGTATGCCAGCTTCAGTGCCACTACAGGGAGGAGAGACCTGAAGGGTCAGAGGCAGAAAGATGGGTACTGACAAGCAGTATCTTTTTCTCCCCACTCAAGAAATGGTACCCAACCTGTATCAGAACACCTCTGGGACTGAAGGACTAGTGCACAGGGGCTGTGACTGATGAGCCCTGCCTTACTGTTCTGTTGCTGTGAAGAGACACCATGATCCCAGCAACTCTTATAAAAGCATTTAATTGGGGCTGGCTTACAGTTTCAGAGGTCTAGTCCATTTTCATCATGGTGGGAAGCATGGCAGCACACGGGCGGACGTGGTGCTGGAGAAGTAGCTAAGAGTTCTACATCTGGATCTGCAGGCAGCAGGAAGAGACCAGGAGCCATTGGGTCTGGCTTGGGCTTTTGAAAATCTCAAAGCCCTCCCATAGTGACACATTCCCTCCAAAAAGGCCACACGTACGAATCCTTTCCCTGGTGACCAGCCATTCAAATACAGGAGGCTATTCAAACCAGCACAGGCTCCAAGGGTGAGGGAGGGTGGCTCCTATCTCCCTGACTACAGCAACCAGGAAGGTGGTTGTGGTGATGGTGGCAACCAATTGGAAGGCACCAGTTTGAGGGATGAGGATGAAAAGGTTCCATTTTGGAAAGCTGGAGGGCTGGGCACCCATGTGCCTCTGGAGTTGCCCAGAGGCAGAACAATACCCAGTCTGGAATGGGGTGAGGGCACCAGCAGCATGCACTGGGGCCAGTCAGCGCACTAGGTTGGGATTCTGGCGAGTGCTCCAAGCTGGGAAGATGTAGTGCCCAGAACAACAGCATGTGAAGGGCTGAGAAGTGGGCAGCAGAGGAAAAAAGGCCCACAAAGGAGCCTCAGGAGGAGTGGGCATAGAGAGGCTTAAAGAGTACCTATAGCATCATGAAGGCAGCTCTCTATGGAAGGGGTGCCCTCCAGGTTAGGTGCTTGGAAATAGAGATAAGTGAAAGTGTCCATTATATATGTCTTATAAAGGAGCTGATAAAAATAAACTGTTGGTCGATGCTTTCAGTGGTTTGAACGTGAGCAAGAAGGTTGCAGCGGGTCTGAGAGTAAGTAAACAGTCTGTCAGATGGGCAGTGAAAGATGTTGTCTGTTGCTAGGAGCATGGCAACCCTTGAAGCCGGCAGAGGGTCTAGGGAGAATGAGGTTTTGCTTTCAGTTTGGACTAGGAGGCATGGGAACACCAGGAGAGTCCAGACAGGCACAGATTGAGAGGGAGGGGACATGGGCCCTGAGATCAGGTAGACACAGCCTTAGGCAGAGTTGAGGCACCTCTTCCCACAGCTCTAGAGAAAGGGCAGGTGTGGATGCAGGAACATGTGGCTTGGAGCGGCAAGTTGTAGGACAAACCCTCTGTAAGTGAAGCATTCTCAAGTGTTGTCTACCGACTGCCTGGGGTCCTTTGGCTTTGCCTGCCTCTCAGCTGCTTCTGATAGGGGCTGGCAAGATGGTTCATTTGCTGCCATGCCTGAAGACCTGAGTTTGATTCCTGGATGCTCCATGGTAGAAGGGAAGAACCAGCTCTCCAGTTGTCCTCCACATGTGTATTTATGGAGCCTAACATCGTAACCCCCGGGTGGGTGAGGAAGGGGAACACGGGAGAGGATCTTCAGCCAGGTCACAAAGTAAGCACACATCCTGCTTGCGTAGTCAAGGCAGGAGTGTTTGCACCAATCATAGCAGCCCTGTCCACTAACAAAGAACGCTGCTCCCATCAATTGTGCACGTGTCTTTTTTTCCCCAGTCACAGAAACCCCTCTTCTAGGCCGGCAGAATGATGGCAGGTTCATCTAGATTTCAGTAAGTGTTGCAATGCTAGCGAGTCCAGCATAAGCTGTTTGAACCAGTCATGTCTTCTTCAAGGTAACCGTGGAGTGTTCAGAAGTGCCCGTGCTGACGTGAGTGCAGCTGCCTGGCTGCTTGGCTCCTAGGACAGCCAGGACCTCAGGGTCCAGCAGCTGTCAGTTAGGGAAGCGTCCCAGCTTGTTCACAGGGAGAATACATATCAGATGGAATGCTTATGAGGAGGACTTTGTAACAGGCTTTCTTTGGGCTGCCAACCAGCTCCCAAATCGTGATACAGAGACTTATTAGTTATGAAAGCTCAGCCTTAGCTTAGGCTCTTTTAATTTCAGTGAACCTGTTTCTCTTCATCTACATTTTGCCTCGGGGTTTTTTACCCTTTTTCCTTCTGTCTGTCCTACTCTGTGTCTAGCAGGCTAGCAGCAGTGTGGCTTGTCCCGGGTGTCTCTTTCTCTTTCTCCCTTCTTCTCTCCTCATCTCTTTTCTGGAGCCTAGGTTTCTCCTCCTACTTATTCTCTCTGTCCTCCAGCCCCGCCTGTCCTTCTAATGCCTAGCTATTGGCCATTCAGGTGCCTCTGGCAGGCAAGGTAAACCGGCAACCCAGCTTTACATTAAACAAATGCAGCATAAACAAATGAAACACATCTTTGCCTAGTTAAACAAATACAACTTAAATAATGCAAGACACCTTTACATAGTTAAAGTAATACTCCACAACAACTTTGTATTAGCATCGTGATTTCAGCAGCCCAAGGAGAGGTGGTTCTCCTCCTCTGTCGAAAGCGGACAGTCCCTCCTTGAATGCTCTTCCCTGGGCGGCTGTGGCCGTCTCTCCACCTGAGCTCTTGATTTACTTTGCTCCTGCCTCCCAGCTGCTTCTCAATTCCTCCTCGCTTCCGACTGCCCCGTGTACATTTGTTATTGCTTAAGCTCTGTTTGTTCCAGGGAGTGGGCCACAGTTTTTCAACAGGGCCCAAGGTGTCAGGTCCCTCAGCCAGTCTGGATGTGGGGAGTGTAGGGCTGGTCAGGTTCCCCGCCTGCTCCGGTAGGATAAGCCCTCGGGCAACAGGAATGAGGAGGAAGACAGCTTTGTCACACAGATCGAAGGAGAGCCCTGTGATCACCAAGTAGCAGGCCCCTGTGACAAGTGTCTTAGTTCGCTTCCTTTTGACAGTGTGATCTGTAGCTCTCTCACTGGCTCATCAAGACTTGAGTAACTGTTCAATGGAGTGAGTACAAGGTCAATCCATAGCTCAAGTCCTGCTGTGACTGCTGGGAGGTGGAGTTAGCCTTGGGGCCCGATGATCTGAAACCGGGGTGTGGGCACAGTTCTGCCGTGCTGTTGGGGGAGCCCAAGGATTGCTGTCTCTTTCATCCTGTTACCAGTTTGTTTGTCCAAGGTCTCAGGGGATCCGAACTTGAAGCCAGATGGGTCTTTACATCCTACAACTAGTCCAGTTCTGAGGCTGGCTCTTTAAAACAGCGTGTATTTCGGGCATTGAAGTCAAATGGTGACATGGGATAGAATAAGAGCAGTCTTCTAATCTTGATCTCTCCCAGTTCTAATTAGATGTACAGAGTACAAAACCTTAGGGTTTTCCCAGAAGGCCCAGGGTTCATTTATCCTGACATCTGGGTGCCTCGTCCAGAGTCACTCTGCGTGTTAACTGCTGGATAGACATTAGCCCCCAACTCTCTGACCTTGCCCACTTAATGCCCTCTCAGGATGCCTGTAAGGGAGTGGAGTTGCAGGGCAGTGGGGTGAATGGTTACATGGGTGAGCTGGGAAAAGACGATTCCCCTGCTTCTTGCCTGTGTTCTGCTGTCCCTTGCTGTCCCCCAGTTGACACTGTGTTGTGTATCTGGTAGAGAAAGATTACAAGAAATCACTTGATTTTCCCTATTACACGCCAGGTGCTTAGAATATGCTTTTCACCCCATTTACCATATAATTGAGCAGAAGGCAGAGACAGGCTGAAGTCCTGTTTGCTAACTAGTGTTTCAAAGCCGTCTATTCAGCCTGCTTTTGATGAGTGTGCAGACATGTTTGCAGTGCCGGAGAGCAGTGATTGAAGTGGCCTCTAGATCCTTCCGCTAGCTGGCTCAGGTGAGCTGCAGCTGTGACGTGGCTTCTGTGACACCAGCGGTTCCCCTCAGCTGCCCATTCTCAATTGGTACATTTGGTCTCAGCTAGCTGCTTCACACCTGCTGTGACAGCTGTGTGTTCCCCTCAGTCTGCGTTTCAGTCACCGTTCTGACCCCGAGTCCTCTTGGATTTATGACCATTTGGTCCCCGCGACCACTGCTTCCCAAATGGGGCTTGTGTCCTGTGGCCTCAGGTCCCCAGCTGCGCCAGAGCGCAGTGGGTTCTGGGCTCCCCTGGAGGCGGATGGCAGAGCCTAGGCAGCGGCAGCAGCAGCAAATGGGACCGCCAAGGAAGTGCTGAAGTCTGTCCAGCTGTTTTGAACAGGTAGACGCTTGAAGTGGCCAGCCTGGGGCAGGCTGTGTGTTACTGGACTTTCTTAGCTGGCTGTTTTATTAAGAAAAAAGCTCGAGGGATAGAAAAGATCTGAGGATAGAACCGTAACTCCTGTGTCTGTCACCTGGATTTGCTGGTGGTTAACAGTTGCCACGTTTGCTCTCCTTCCTTACAGAGGATACGTACACACCCAGATTGCTGTCATTACCATTATTCTGTTGAGCCATTTGCGAGTGGGTTGAAGACATTATGAGCTCTTATTCCTAAGTACTTGAGCCTGTTTTTGCAAAGACAAGGAGGACATTCTTTTACTTAATCACAGTATATGTGATTATATTTCAGGAATCCAGGAAATGTAATATGATGCAGCACAGCTGTCTAGTACAGAGACTGTATCCAAATGTTGCCGTTTGTCCCAATTACTCCAGGTTGTGAGTTGCCTTTTCTTCTACTGGAGGTTGTGGGAAGAGATGGAGAGGTAGATGAGATCCTGTTCCTTTCCAGCTCTTCTCTGCTCTGTTGCCTGCTGCCCCTTTATCAGAGCACCCTCAGAAAAGCACGTGGGGTCTGCTGAGGGAGCCTGCTCTCAGGTGTTAACTACAGCACCAAATTCAGCAGATGAACCTCCCACTGCAAGCCTTGGCTCATTCTCAGACTTAGCTGGGCAGATTCTTTTACTGCCATACAAAGTCGGCCCACCTGCATGCAGGACCAGCTTTAATAATACACCATCGCCCTGTGACTGCAGAGAACTATCCTCAATTTAACTATAAATCAGACCTCGGCCTTAGCACCAGGGGGCAGAGTTGGACTTGCGGGGATACTGGAGAGGGGAATTTTCTAACTCCAGGCCCCGGTTGGGTTTTAGGCATTTTACATGGAAACTTGCTCACAACTGAAGTCAGTCATTAGCTTATTTGTTCCCATAGCTAAAGCCTCCTTCTACCTCTGCTGCTCTCCTGGGGGTCATAGATATTTGCTGTTCTTCCAGTGACAATGAACTAGAAAGCTGTCAACTTCATCAAGAGACTGGTTTCAGTTTTTCCATTAGCAGATTCTGCATTCTCAAATAAAGTGCCTTTGTGTCGTCTCCTGGATTTCCATAAGGCTGCCTTGACCTCAGTGTTTCTAAGACATCAATGGATCAGAGAAGCGGGCGGATTTAGATAGGGGCTAATACTCGGTTATCACTTTGTAGGAACTGGTTGAGCTTGCCGGTTCAGGCCAAGTTACCGAGGTGGTTGCACCAGATTATGATGAGGTTTCAGCCTGTTTAAACAAATCTCCAGCCTCTCTCCAACCTCATTAGCGATGAGCAGGAAAGCAGCGAGACAGGGATTCCTCTCTCACTTGGTTCTCCACTGCATGCCAAGAGGTTGGAGCACAATTAGGCATTCTGTCCCTGCCACCAAGTAGCAGCTTCCTCCCAGTGATGCCTGGCAGCCTGCCAGCATCCTGGGCCCTAGAGTGGTACCTGCTTCTTAGAAAACAAGTGTGGTTCCTCAGGATGACTGGGTTTCTTTTGTCTGTGAGTCTAGAACGCTTCACGACAATTATTGCTCAAGCTCACGATAGCAGAGACACACTTAGGTCTGGAAAATCCTTACCTGTTCTTGTTCCCAGTGAGACTCATGCTGTTTTGTTGGCTGATGCTAAGCACATGTTTGAGACACCCATCTTTGAGACTTCCCCATTGACAGCCTTCTAGGGCTCAGGTCTGAGAATTAGATGTCTTCCACAGTGAGAACACCTTTGCTGTAAGGGGTGCCACTGTTCCCTTGAGTTGGAGGAGGTCTGTTGGCATCTGCAGGCCCATAGCATCTGTGTGCCATTTACCTGCTAGTCTGAGAGAGGCCACTGGGGATAGGTGGCCCGTTGTTCCTTGTCTTCTCCCTCCCTTCTTGGAATTAGATCTCAAGATTCCCACAGTCCCCAGTGCCCTATGAAGTTAGTATCGATAAGACTATCAGGCAAATCATTTAGGATTGACTTTCTGTTGAGACTCCAGAGAAGCAGGTTCAGTGAGTATCAGAGTTGGCGGACCCCTGTTTTTTGTATCTGCAGCAGGGCCTAGGAGGGTAGACAGTTAGATGGCCTAATAGCAAATCAGAGCTGAGAGCGGCACTAAAGAAACAGTGGATCTGTTCAAACAAAGGTCTGATTACAGCATTTAATCACTGCTGCTCAGGAGTCAACATCCTTTGGCTCCAAGTCTTTCCTCTAAAAAGCTACCATTTGTCAAGATACTTAAAATAATAATCCTTGGTCGTCATAGGCCTCAGGTTGCTTTCAAACCACTTAGAAAGATGTGTCAGGGAGCTTGAAGCCCACACTCATAAAATGCTTGGTTTCTCTTGGCCTTTGCCTGCTGGACATCTCCAAAGTGCCAGGCTTAGCTGCTGCAGCTACAGCAAGTCACTAATTGGCACAGCACCTGCAATCAATTAGGGAAGCTTCAATTATCCAAACCAAAGCCACCCACCCAAAGATTAATTTTCTGCTCTATTTCCCATCAAAAACATAGCATATTTAGCTTGGAGTCCAGTCCTTCAGTGGAGTGTTTTTAGACACCATTTTCTTGATAATTGTGCCTATCCCTTCTTCGCAGCAGCCCTCTGCTGTAATGTCACACCCACCAGCTCTCCAGAACTGTTCTTTCTCTCGGGTGTGTCCCTTCCACAATGCTGAGACCACAGGAAGAAATGTGGCTCTTTTTACATCATAGGACCTAGCTTTCGCGACCTAGCTTTAAGATACGGCCTCCCCGAATGGAATCACACTCATAAATATGCCTTGTAATTGGCCCGTGTAAATGGAAAACAAAATTGTCCACACCTCTTTTCTAAAGAGTAATTAATTGTCCTCTTACGTTTCTCAGAGAAGGAGCAGGCCATAAATCGAGCTGGTATCGTCCAGGAAGAGGTGCAGCCACCAGGTAAACCTAAAACATTCCAAACCATCCCATCTGGGGCATGTGCAGTGAGTGCTTGCTTTGTGTGGAGATGGGCTTTTTCTCTGGGAACCTGAGTTTACTGCTTATTTTATGATAGCTCCTGTCCTGTCAGGGCTCTCCGAGACCATGCTAATATTTCAGTGTCTAGTACTTTTCACAAGGTTGCTGGGCCCCACTTTGCCCTTGGTAAGTGGGCATAGAGCGTAATTAAATATGCAGAGATCACCTGCTTTGCAGCCTCCCTCCCGTGCCGGACCTCTGTAAACACCACCCTCATGGGGAGGTAGTGTTGCCGGGTGAGCGGTGTCACTGAGATGCAGGATTCAGTTCCTACAGAAGTCCCAACGCTCCCTTCAGGGCTGAACAGGATGTTCCTTTCAAATGATCCAAGTTGGCTGAGAATGAGAGGTTTTCTAGCCTTTTAACCCAACTCCTGCCATCTGTGGGTCCTAGGCCAGATCCATCTTTTCCTAGTAGGGAGTAGTTCCTAAGCCATTAAAAAACCCCTCACAGCTGCCGTGGCTGCCAGGCACCTCATCACAGGGTTCCAGTGGCCGCCCGCCCCCATTTCAGTGTCTCCGCCGCGTAGAAATTGCATGGCTCAGTTCCCACATCATCTTGTTTGTTTGGGATCAAGGGGTGTGCTCAGACACCCAGCAGTGAATCCTGATAGGGTTTTGTGTTTCTTTCCACAGGGTTGAAAGTGTGGTCCGATCCTTTTGGCAGGAAATGAGGCTGTCTGTGAGTCTGATGAGGAAAGTGGACATCTTCATCCTGTGCACTCTGCAGTGAAGACAGTCGATGGCTGGCTGTGGCAGCATGGCTGGAGAGGGAACGCTCATGCTGCCAGCCAGAACCCTTGTGATAGAGACTGTGTGCAAAGACAGTGCTTCCTTAAGTCCCTGGAGAACCTGAACAGAGGACACCATTAAAGTGCCTTGTGGCTCCGGTGACTTAGCAGGAGCAGAGCCAGCCTGCAGGGCTGTTTGTGGAAGACTTCCCATGCAGTCTTTATTACTTCCAAGCTGTGAAGTGAACACAGGCAACCTGTGGGCTCAAGGGCCACGGCTGCCTTGCCACCTTCTGAATACGCGGCTTCAGTGCAAACGGCCATGCCAAGCTGCCTGACGGGGCTCTTGAGAATGTCCCAGTTGATAAAGCCGTTCGAGGACAGGATCCTTGGTGTTGTTTAAGAATACACTGCTCAGATTAACTATCTCATTGAAAGTCTCTGTGTTGGGAAGTTAATAGACAATAAACAAGTCACACACAGTAGAATCATGGGTGAGCCTGCCTCCAGTGAGGCTGTGGGTATTAAAATAGTCTCTTAGTTTGCTGCTGTGTGCTGTTCTTGTAGTGTGTGTGTGTGTGTGTGTGTGTGTGTGTTTGGGAGAGTTGTTTTAGTTTTTTGAGACAGGGTCTGACAGACCAGTCAAGCCTTCGACTCCCAGAGATCCACCTGTCATTGCCTGGTAGAATTTTTTTGTAAACTGAATTCTGATATCAAAAAGTAGTACTGCTGTCTAAATTCTATTTGAGTAGATGTCTAAGTTAGCATTTTATTGCTGTGAGGAGACACTGTGACCACCACCGCTCTTATAAAGGAAAACATTTAACTGGGGATGGCTTAGGGTTTTAGAGGATTAGTCCATTATCGTCACGGCAAGAAGCATGGTGGTATGTAGGCAGACATGATGCTGGAGAAGGAGCTGAGAATTCTGGATCTGGATCTCCAAGCATCAGGAGACTGAGCTACACTGGGCATAGCTTGAGCATATAAGATCTCAAAGCATACCTCCAAAGTGACATACTTCCTCCAACAAGGCCACACCTCCTAACAGTGCCACTCCCTCTGGGCAAACTTTCAAACACGTGAGTCTATGGGGGCCATTCCTATTCAAACCACCAGAATGTCTATGCAGTGTCATTTACTTGTATACAAGGTAAACAACACACCTTTTGAGACATCTGTTCTGTTAGTCATGGTTCTGCAGAGGAACAAACCTGGTAGAATGAATATACATGAATATATATATGTATGAATATATATATGTGTGTGTGTGTGTGTGTGTGTGTGTGTGAATGAACATACATATAAAGGGAATTTATTAGTGTGGTTTATAGGCCGTGGTCCAGCTAATCCAATGATGACTGTCTACCAACACAAAGTCCAAGAATCCAGGAGTTCTTCAGTCCATGAGGCTGGATGTCTGAGCTATTTTCAGTAGCCACCAGAAGTAGACTTCCCAAAGAAGTAGGCTCCAATGCCAGTGAAGGAAGGGACTTGCCAGTGAGATCGAGGGCAAGCAGGCAAAGAGCACAAACTTCCTTCAGTGTCCTTTCTGTAGGTTGCCACCAAAAGGTGTGGGCCAGACTAAAGGCAGATCTTCCTACCTCAGAAGGTCCAGATTAAAGGCGAGTCTCAAATTTGGAATGACTTAATTAAGAAAAAATCCCTCCCAGGTGTACTCAGCCTTTTGGGTTTTAGTTAGTTCCAGATGTAGTCAAGAATAGCCAGCACGACTGTTAATGGAGTGTCAGTTTTCCACCGGCTTCGTCTCCAGAAGCCACAGCAGGAACAGTAAGAACCAGTTTCCTATTGAATTTTTCTTTTCTCCCTCCTTACTTTCATGTTTTCTTTCCTTCTGTGTCTGTCTTCTTCCTTCCCCTCCTCCACCTCCCTCCTCCTCTGATTCCCTTTTGTTTCCCCCGTGCCCTGCCTGCCTAGCCTCCTGGTAGGTGACTTGGTACTGAAAAGCCAATCTGTTTCTTAGCAGAAAGCCTGTGTGTTTCTGTAGCCTCTGTTTATATGAGGTGCTTGGTGACATAATTTCTTAATTGTGAACTTGGCATTTCCTTAACACGCCGCTGGCCCAATTATGTAATGACTGGCAAACAGAAATAAGATTGATAGTTCTAAAACCAAAGTCATCATTTTGGGGAGACATTGCCCAACATCTAATTGACTTGCAGTTAACAACCCAGTGGAGGAAGCAGACTAATTAGGGGTGCGTTTGCCTACTGTTTTCCTTGGAGGGGGCACCAAGGAGTTATGTAATTTAAAGTCAAATTGTGCAGATGCTTAATTGAGCCTTCTTATGACTGAGGCAAGTGCATGTGTCTGGGAGGACATCTGGGCTAAAGGCCTGAGTTGGAAAAGGACTGTGGGAACAGACCCAGTGTGTCTCCTGAATCGGATCTTTGTCAGGGGCTCGTGTCTTCCTGCCCTCGGTCTACCTTTTTGCAGTGATAGAGAGCTTTCTATCCTCAGTCACCTTGATGTTTACAGAAGGAGCATTCCATGTCTCAGACACATGACTGCAGAGTACTGCCTACGCCTGCCCAGTGAGTGGTAAGAAGTCCTCAGGAGGATAGACTGAGGGCCTCACTATCCAGTTCTAGTGTGCACCCTTTCCCCAAGGACAGTAACAGAAGCACTTCGCTTACAGGAGGCAGCGTAGTCAGGTGATATTGCTATAATTTACGAGGCAATTCCACATAGTTTATCTGGTAATTAAAAGAGGTTTACTTCAGGGGTAACTTACAACCAAAAAGGGGTCGATTACAGGATCCGGGAGGAGAGATGAGGTACAGTCCAATGTAGTTCTCTGGGGAACTCTGACTTGGTCTGCAAATCCAGCTTCTAGGACCATGAGGAGCTAAGAGAGCCAACATGTATCTTTCCATCTCGGGTCTTAAGGGGTCCCTCTTGGCCACACCCCAGGGTCAGGTCATAGACAGGTGTAGAAATTACTCGCTGCCACACTGGGGGCAGTGTTTCAAGGTCAAAGCTGGAACAGCTACCCACTACAAGGTGCATTTAGGGAACAGGATGTATATTGGATTCTAATTTGGTGATTCCTGGGGAGGGTAATCATTTCCCAAGTGCTTTGAACAGTGAGTGACACTTCCTCCTGTCGCCTTTCTGGGACTAACGACTTCCCCTTTAGGGGAAAATCAGATCATTGATTCTTAAACCTTTTGAGCTCTTTTAAAATATACCTTTTCAGGACTAGGGAGATGGCTCTGGAAAAGAACATTAAACTGCTGTCCTGAGAACAGAGTTTGAATTCCCAGCACCCATGGAGGAAGCTGAGCATGGCTGTGCATGCCTCTGTTACCCCAGTATGGGTGGGGGTGAAGACAGGCAGATCCCAAGAGCTTGCCAGCCAGCCCAGCTGAAATGGGTCAGTGAAAGACTGTCTCAAGGCAGTGGGGGACAGTGGAGGAGGTACCCAAGATCCTTCTGGCCTGTGCATATGCACACTTGAGAATAGTAAATTACACACACTCATCACATTTTCCAAAACTCCAAATTGTGTTCTGTGAGTTAATACACCTATCGAAATGCAGTGTACTACAATCTTAAAGCAATAATAATAATAATAATAATAATAATAATAATAAAGAATTACATTATTTAAAAAGCATCAATTCCTTTATTACGTGGGTTAATAGAATGTTGCCTGAAATTTTTTTATTGCTTGAGGCAAAGCAATTTCTGAGGCTGGGGAAACAGTTTAATGGGTAAGACCACTTGTTATGCAAACACGAGGACCTGAGTTCAAATCCCCAGCACCCATGTAAAAAGTTGGGCGTGGCCATATGCACCTGTCACCCCAGCACTGAGGGAAAGCGACAGGCAGACGCTGGGATTTGCGAACTGCCAGTCAAGCTCCAAGTTCAGTGGGAGAGACTGTCTTGGGAATAAGGTGGCACGGAGGGAGCAGGACACTGTACTATAGCTCCCATCCGTACCTGTGTGCACCCACACATACCCCGTCTGCACACACCACATACCACAAATAAGTCCTTGTAGATGTCCACACCAACAGAAGACTTCCACATCCTCATCTCTTTCTGCGCTGGATCTGTTGCACTATCTGTCCACACTCCTGAGGGTTATGGGAGGAGAAAGGTCCCCAGGAAGGTTTTGAGTTCCTCCTCCTTAGTCAGACATTTGAAGATTCTGTAGCTGAATCTCATCCATTGCCTCAGCTGGTTAGTTGTCCTGAATGTGTTTTGCTGTGTGTAGTGTTGGAGGAGGTCATAATAGGAGAGGAGAGACTGACAGTATATTCAGTTACTCGAATAAAGAAAGCTCCATTCGGTCTGGAGTGCTGGCTCAGTGGTTAAGAGCACTGGCTGCTCTTCCAGAGGTCCTGAATTCAGTTCTCAGCAACCACATGGTGGCTCACAACCATCCGTTAATGAAATCCGGTGCCCTCTTCTGGTATGCAGACATACAGGCAGGCAAGACAATGCAATGCCCTCTGTGGATGGACTTGGATCTACATTTTTAAACCCACAGCCAGAAATAGCTGCTCAACAGTTGCTGCTTTCATCCTGTGAACATTGAAGTGAGTAACATGATGATTCCCTGTGGCCGATGGGAAGCTCAAATACATTGTGACTCTGCTCTAAGAATTGCCTATGAGTGTTGGAGAGAGGACTCTGAGGTTAAGAGCACAGGCCGCTCCTCCAGAGGAGTGTGATAGCCAGCAGCCAGATGCACACTCACAACCCTCTCCTCATGCACGTAAACAAAACTTTACAAGTGGCTGTGACCTCGTGGATGCATTTGGCCACTGTGTTCACCTCATCCTGTTTTCCTCACTCCTCTTATTTTCTTTCTTGCTTTCTCATTTTTGTTTTCTGTCTTATACGGTTTGTTAGATCCTTCATTTAAACTGAGGTGTGACATAAATCATATGTATTCAACTGAAAACCCATCTATAGTTAATAGAGGCGATGAAGTAAAATTATAAAGATTAAAATAATACAGAACAGGAAAAGTACCTTTTAGAAAGTCTGTTCTTTGTTACAGGGATGGAAACAGCCTGGAGAAGTACCTGTATTCCAACGTGTGACAAATGACAGAGCTGTGGTGTGGATAGAGCTCTGCACAGCAAGGGGGCTTGGTTTGGATACAGATGGGTGGTATATAGGCATCACTACATGACAGGCTTTACCTGGCTGATGCACCACTGAGTTCTCCCACCTGTTGGCATATGGGCACACACAATAGGCACTCCATCAATACTGGTGGATGGGGTGGTCGGTTCAAAGACTTTATGAACAAATGGAGGGAGTGCTGGTTAAGGACGTGGGGTGCCCACCCTTAAATGTCAGGCTGATTTTTTTTTTTTTTTTTTTTTTTTGATTTAGGAGGAGGTGTGAAGAAACTTAAACCGGAAGTTTCCCTGAAGACTTCTAAACAAAGCCAGACTGTCCTTGCTAGAGCAGCCCTAAGCATGGTGGTTAGCAGTGCAGGTAGGCTGTTTCCTGCCCAGAATGAGTAACAGACACAGGGCGGGCAGTGTGTGTGTGTGTGTGTGTGTGTGTGTGTGTGTGTGTGTGTGTGTACGTGCGTGCAGCACTTCGAATCACTTGAATGTGATGAAGAAGACACTGGTTTGCATCTTGTATCATTTGTGTCTTTGTGTTTCTACATATTTTACAAAGGTCCCCAGGAAATTGGGAGTTAGAAATGGGAACAGAGTTAGGGCTGTGGTTCAATTGTTCAACTGTGGTTTGCTTGGCATGCTTGAAACCCTGGGTTCAGTTCTCAGTACCACACAAGGCCAGATGTGATACCCCACATCTGCAGTTCCAGCACTCGCAGTTAGAGGCAGGAGGATCAGAAGTTCAAGATTATTTTCTGTTCTATAACAAGCTTGAGGCTAGAGTCATGGGGTTATGGAATGGACAGAGAGAAGGCAAGAAAGAGATGAAGAGGAAAGGAGGGAGGGAGGAGGAAAGAAACGAAAAAGAAAAGGCTGTCCATCACTATGGGTCCAGTCCCAGGAGTCCCAGCAAGGTGGTGTGCATGGGAGGGCCTCTCCCGGGGGCTGCTGTGGTTAGAACCATTCCCAGAAGCACTGCTGAAAATCCCTGTTCTCCACCCAAGCACTCACTGGCTCCTAGGCAGAGCCCACAACCGCTTAGAGCAGAGGTAAGCCTGTCGGGGTGCTGGGTGCGCAATCATGTACTGGTGGAGCAGCGGAAGGAACCCTGGTGCATCCTCCTCTGGTTGGTCCCTGAGACTGGAGCCTCTGAATCAGGGACCTTGGCCACCCTTCCCCACCTCCCTGATGATGGGTGGCAGCAGGACTCATCTAAGGGCTTTCCTGGGAGCTATACAGAGACACCTACTTGGCATTTTTCATCCAGAGACCTCTGGAGCCACATGCGACCTCTGTAAGAGCTGAAAACTCACACTGATTGCCTGAAATTTTTCACATTGAGGTTTTTCTGTTGCTTCTGGGGCTTTCATAAATTGATAAGTACATTTAAAAAATAAAACTATAAGATGCTCACTGGATACTAAAAAAAAAGAAAAATCTGGAAATAGTAGAACCATGTAAGTGTGATGGCCCTATGAGAGAATTACTTTAAATTATGTTTAAATTTTACTAATAGTTTCCTAATGTTTTAGTATGTATTATTTATAATTTGCACATATGCCTTCTTATATATGTTGATGTATGTGTACCTGTGTTGTACAACATTAAGGATCTCAAAAATATGACCAGTCACAAATTAATTGCTCACTGGCATATCTACTTATTAAATATTCATTGTTTTCCTAAAAAGCAACAAAGCAATAGAATAACAAAGCAATAAAAATAATTATACTCAGAGGCCTCAAAGAGGAGGAGCGTTGGCTAAAGCTAGCCTCTTACAGATGTTTTCAGCTGTCTTCCCCACCTTCTGTCCTTTCCTTCCTGGTAACATCTGTTCTATCCTCATCCCCTTTCCTCTTGGGTCTCTGCTGTGGATGGAGATGACTTTAGCCCATGCTGCAGGGGTAGACATGTGGTCCAGGTTGGCCATTCAGAAGACCAGGCAAACTTCCAGGATGGGATTCAGGATGAGTATGTGCTGCTCTTACCAGCCTATTGCTTTGTGTAGTCAAACAAACAGGAGGGTCTCTTGTTCATTGAGTTTGGAGCTATTGGCAGCCATGTTGACATGCTGAAGCAAAGACAAAGAGAGGCTAACATCACCGTTAACCAAACAGAAGCCACATCCTGAGGGTATGGCTCAGCCTCCTGGACTCACCTTGGGTCTGAAGCAAATCAGGCTATAGGTGAATAAAATTAAATTTTAAAACCCCTTTTTGTACCAATTTAGACTGGATTTTTATCACTTTCCCATACCCTTGGGGTTGTATGTAGGCCCTGAGCATGGTTGGCAAGTACTCGACCCCTGAGATATACCCTCTGGGCTCCTATTCCTGGTATACTTTGAATACTGAGACAGGAGCTTGCTAAATTGCCTGATCTGGATTTGAACTTGCTCTGTAGCCCAGACAGGTCTTGGACAAACAACCTTCCCACCTTAACCTCCCCAGTGGCCTAGACCACAGGCTTGTATGAAGAGACCGGGTAGTTTTTTGCCACTGTATTAGTAACACAGTGGTCTGGACATGGCATCTCCATTTTGTATTTTACTTTAAGCCTTGTCCTGTAATATATTTCTGTCACTCCCCCTTCTAAAGGGTGTTAAATACCACTTACCCTTCTGATGGCTTGGGGGGCATACTGGGTGAGTTCCTTGCCTGGTCCTTCTCTAGAGGGCCATTGTTGCTAGTGACATCTTTGGCTTTTCTGGTTTTGTTTGTTTTGTGTGTGTATCTGTGTGTGTGTGTGTGTGTGTGTGTGTGTGTGTGTGTTCTAATCTCCACCCTGCCTTCTAACCTAAAGAGCAGGCTCTTGCTCTCTCCCTCACTTGAAGCCTCTGGTTCACAGTGAGACTTCGGGGAGAGAGCATTTGGCCCACTAAATGGAATCAAATGCCCTCCTGTGAGCTGAGAGGCTCTGGGTGGATAAACCACATCAGCCTCTTTCCTTTCGGCCGCCCCAAGGTTTTTTCTGCTTTGTATTCACTTTTTCTAATTCTTCATTTCTCTGGCTAGACAGGGGTCCTGGAGTTTCTATTGTTTGGAATCCTTTTACTATAACAAGATGTTCACACTGGAGGACCGTGGAGGTGGGGGGTGGGCTAGCGCTGAAATGCTTTATAATTTAGCAAAACTATTCCTTTTTTCCAAAGAAGGGACGGTAACCCACGGCGGGATTCTGAGCCTCTGGCTGGCCCATGCCTCACCCCTTCTTTTCTACAACCCCTCCCCTGTTCTACAGCCTCGTCCAGTCCACGGTATCTTGCAAAGGTGTGGGGTGTGTTTGTGTTCCAAGGAGCCATTCATTTATGGCAGATGCAGAGATGATCTGGACAAACCTGGGCCTCCTGCTTCTCAGCTCCTGCTAAGTGTGCACACACCAAGGCCATTAGCCTCGTAAGCACAGGCTGGAGGATTGGGCAAACAGGCCTGAGGGCACACAGCATGCAACCTTGCTGGCTTGTGGGAACACCCAATGGGGCTGAGCTCACGTGAACACGATTGTGTTTAGAGGAGGAGAAAATGACCCCGTATCTGCTTCAGCTATTACTAGGAAAATGGCAGCTCTGGACATTCAGCTTGTGAAGAAAGCACAAGGTGATTTCTAAAGCGACTGTTTATTTTATTTGTACCCTTTTCCTCTTGCTTGGTGTGGAGTCACTCAACAGACAGGATACCTCATCACTAACCATTCTTCAGTGTCTGGAGCCAAGACAGCAGCACCCAGCTGTGGACAGACCTGCCTTTTGAAAGTTAGGTCTAGGAAGAAGTCAGACAGGGGAAGAGAGAACCCCAGAGGGTCCCTCGCATTCTCTGGTGATGGACCATGTGCCCTCTGGGTCCTCTCTGGCTCTCAAACCCTTGCCCAACACAATGCTTCCAGAAGCTGTGTGAGAAATTGTAGTGAGTGTCAGAGGCTGGGTACAGACTGTCCCCAGGGCCCCAGGCTCCTGGCTGTGCTGCCATCCAAGGGGCAGGAAAATAAATGAGAACAGCTACTTTCCGAGTGTCCAGAATATCTAACACCATCTCAGACAGAGCTGATGAGTCTTGCCCCTCAGAGGCCTGGGTTGAAGTCCTCACTCACTCCAAGCACTTCCGAATTCAAATGTCTGGAGGTGATTAAGATAAAGCAGGTTCTTAGGGTAGGTCCTAATTCAGTAGGATTGTGCTCTAACAAGAGACAGTGGGACACACACAGGGGAGACTGGATGAGGACACAGGGGAAATAGGACATTTGCATGACAAGGGGAGAGAGAGGCTGCAGAAGATGCCAGCATCTCAGTCCTGGATTCCTGGCCTCTGAACTCGGAGCGAACAGATTCATGTTGCTTAAATAAATCCCAGTTGTCCTGGTCTCATTATAGAACCCCAAGGCCACAGTAACTGCACAGTGAATGTGTGCAGAAAATGAAGTCAGAACCCAGGGCCTCATGCCTGCTTCTGTGAAAGGATCCAGGTACACCCACAAGACGGCGAAGAGGAGCTCTGGGGACGGGACCCACTAGCTTCCCAGCACCCGGGTAAAAAGCTGGGTGTGGTGACATGATCTTATAATCCCAGTGTTGGGGATGCAGAGACCAGAAGAGCTCCTAGACACTGGCCAGCCTGCCCAGCCTGTGGGTGAGTTCCAGACCAGTGAGCCATCCTATTTCAAACATAAGGCGTGCAGTATTCTTTAGGAATGACACTGAGGTTGCCTTCTGGCCTCTGCACACATGTGTATATGTGGGAGGCCAGCTCCCACCTTTTAAAGGGTTCCTATGAAGAGGAGAGAGAAATAAGAAACTTTTAGATAGAAAGATAGCAGAGAGGAGACGGACAGAAACACAGGATAGCTTCAGGAGGACCTGGATCAAAACCCAACAGCCCCTTCTGTCTCTTCAAAAGGGCTTTTTATAACAATGCCAAGGGGTGGGGCAAAAGACCTCCCCTTTGCTAGATCAAAGCACACCGTACAGCCAAGTGTAGACCCTTCCAAACATCTGGTAACCATGTCCGTGGTCCAGTCATTCCCTTATGCAGCCCTGCTGGGTAACGCAAGCTCAGATCTCACTAGGAAACCTCTGTGGGTCTCCACATGCACATACATGTATGCACACCCCCACCTACATATGCACCTGCACACATGAATATGCAGATATGCTGACGTGTGGGGGAGGGGCTGTGAGCTTCCCAAGCTGGTCAGATCACAGGATCCTTTTCTACATTTTTATGGAGGACAGATTTTAAAGAGATGTGCCCATGACTGCAATTTAGAGAACCGGTAGGAGTTGCTTCTCGGGGTAACCACAGGTAGATAGAACATTGGAGAAACCCTGGAGGGCATGGATGGTCTTTGAGGGACCACAGCAGAGTCGGGTAGGTGAGCAGTAGGCAAAGGTGGGCTGAGGTGAATGAGCCTGCAGAGGACACTTAGCCTCAAGTAAAGACCACTCTCTATAGGACAAAATCTTGGGAGAGGACCTCAAGCCTTAGGTGAGATCACACCCAACCTTGAAATCAGTCTGTAGAGACCTGGAGCAGAGAATCCAGTGGAGCCATACCCAGACTACTGTCCCTGGGAGCTGAGACAGACGACTGGGGTTATGTTCAGCTACTGAACTTGCAGAAATCTCTCTTGGGGCATGTAGTTGATGCTCTTTGCTCAACCTCTTCACCGTCTTACAGAGTGATCACCTTAGGGTACAAGATAAATCATGTACCTCTATGCTTCAGACACCAGTGTCTCCTGACATGCTGGTGTTAACTGCCCAAGGCCCAGACATCCTCCGGGCTCTGACCTTGAGCGCCACTCAGAACATGGCCTAGCCCTCTGGCACAGTTGCCTCCTCACTACTCTAGGGATGCACCAACTGTTCTCATATTTCCACATCAAGGAGTCTGTTCTCTCCTTTAGAATCATGTCCTGCTAGATTTTCCGGAAGCTCCCCACTGCCTCCTTCAACTCTTTTCTCAGAGGCCTGAAGTCACCACATCAAAATGGAACTCTTGACCCTGTGACTGCTGTTGTTGGCACCTTTGTTCCCATCTAGCAACTCATAGTCTGCACGCGCATTGTTGATGTCCATGACACTCGTCACTGTGTGCTTCATGTGTCTTTCCCTACAAGTGAGAGGACCACTGTCTGTTCATTGAACCCCCCCCCCCCCCCCCCCCCGCCAGAACCCAGAGCAATGGCTAGCAGTCCAGAAACGGAGCTGAAGCGGTGGATATCTGAGATGAAGTTTCTCTAAGAGATGACCCACCCACATCCCCTTTGTCCTGCCATTTGTCTATGGACAGTTCCCAAGAAGTAGACGCGTTCCCGGCTCTTGAATGCACTCTCACGGAGCAGTCTTGGGGAGCTAATCCAGGAGTAGCACGCACCCAAGTGAGATGGAAGTGGGTGGAGAAACACCCCAGCCTTGCTTGGGCCCAGCAGCGATCCACTCACTGGCACCCCAGAACTGGCGGTCTTTTTGTCCCTGTCTCACTTCCTCTTCCCTTTGTCCCCTCCCAAGAACTATGCATCAGATTCCTTGTCTCCGGGTCTTGCTTCCACCTAAAGGAACCGGTTCCCTTGCTTGAAGATGAATGTTAAGTCACATTCCTAAATTTGAGCTTTGGGGTCAATTTGTAGATAAAATCTCAAAGGGTTTACTTCCTTAGGAATTCTAGAACCTGGCCTGAAACTTGGCGTACTGGGTGAAGACTCTTGCCTCCAAACCTAGTGACCCGGGTTCAGTCTCCAGACCCCCCTGGTAACAGGAAAGGACAGGCTCCACAAAGGTGTCTTCTGACTGTATGTGAGCATGCGCGGCATGTACACATACAATACACCTCGCCCCAGGTCCCGCGGACAGTTGAGACTTGTACCTGGTTACTCCCTGTACATGGTAAGCTACTGTTCATCAGTTTAGGAAGAGGAGATGCAGGGAGGTTGTACACACATGTACATGCTGAATGTAATTAAAAAAATTATTTTAGAAGGAATTTTAGAACCAGAAAGAGGACAGAACTGGTAGGCAAGTCTTGGGGCGGTTAGGGATTCCCACTACTCTAACTGAATACATGCTGAGCATCTTTAGCTCCCAGTTTGAGGGACTACACATCTATTATGGCAGCGCCAGCTCGCGTCTGTGGTGGAAGCAAGCACGCTGCTTGCTCACATTTAGGCAGAGCAAGAAACAGACATCATTCAGGAAATAGGGTTGGTCTGTAAACCTGTCCCCAAAGCCCCACCCCTACTCACCACCCCTCTATGAGCGCTCCACTTCCCAGAGACTTCTCCCCAAACAGCACCATGGACTGTTCAAACACATGAACGGAGGTGGGGAGGAGAGAGGGGGGCATCTCACATTCAGACCACGGTGGGCACAGTGTGCCTTGGATATAGTAACGGACACCTGAGGATACTCTCAGTATTCTGAACCTCTGAGCGAAATCATCCCTTTTACCTCTGACAAAACCATCCAAACTAAATGTTGGCACTCTCAGGGGCTGGAGGCATCTCGGCTTCTTACGGTGTATTGCTCTGATCCAAAGCTATCATAGCTTCAGATGTGTGACTAAAGTTTACAAAGAAGAGAAACAACTTATGAATTCATCAGGTGTGTTGCTCTTTGAAAGGCTTTAGCGGCAAGCACATTTGGGAGCCAGTGGCTCCTTCTGACTCTCTCATTCTTCACAGGAGGCATCTAAGTTGGGGATAGACCAACAGACTTTGAGGAGGTCACTCTGCTAGGGAGAAAGGCCAGGGCTGGAGCTTGGGCCTGTAGACTTCCATTTCCAGACACTGCTCACTCCATACTAGAAGAAAATGGCGTATTTGGGCACTAAGGGTTTTTTTCACCTAGAGAATATTTTGATAAAGCTTCAATTTTTTTTCCCTAAAAAGTACAGTGAATGAATTTTTCCTATTAGGAAATAAATTAGCTGCAGTGAAAAATATGCTGAGTATTTTCAGGACTGAATAAGCCTCTCTGTGGGAAACAGCTGCATGGTGTGTGAAGAGTCATGCTCAGGACACATTCACTCCCCCTGGAAACAGTGTGCTATAATTACACTCCTAGCATGGGCCCTGGCATGTGGAAGGCTCTTGGTGCCCAAGCCTTCCATGGGGGACAAGCCATGCTACCACACTCTTATCTCCTCCTCCTAAACCAAGGAGTGGTAATTTACTCTCTACCAGGAGAATCCAGTCACTCCATTAGCCCAGCCTCAGTTTCTACGTCTGTAGCTAAGAACTGCTTACTGGCTTTCTGAAGTTCTTTTCCCTTTCTCATTCCAAGTCTGTGGCCTAGATGTTCCCACATGGCCCTACCCACTCTCACAATCTCAGATTCTACCCAGTTCAGAATTGATCTGTTTCTGGGATTGATTCTTTTTCCTTAACCCAGGTGACAGTAAAATGACACCATCCTCTCTGCTGGGCCAACTTCAAGCAGCGGCCTGGAGATGAGCACAGAAATGTCAAACAGACCAATAGAAGTGAACGGCCACAGCAGGGGCAGTCCCCTGGGTGGCCACCCTGGTCTGAGCCACAGCAGGGAGAAAGGGAAGGGATAGGCCTTGCTCGACAATCAGGGAGGGGTATGCGCAAGAGAATGATAGAACCTGGGCTCCCTCAAAGCCTTGTTGTAGCTTCCTTGTTAAAGAAGGGAGAGACTGCTTCAGGACGTTCTGACCTTTATCTTCTCAGTGCCTTTATTACCACTCTGAAGAAGAAGAAACATTCTAAGGAAAGAAACCAGGAATGTAAGCTATGGAAAGAATATTAGGTTAAATCGAGATGTGTGTGTGTGTGTGTGTGTGTGTGTGTGTGTGTGTGTGTGCGCGCGCGCGCGCGCGTGTGTAAAATAACCTCATGGTGTTAGTCTGACCTTTGCACCAATGTGACAAAATATCTGAGCCAAACAACCTAAAGGGGAAAGAATTTATTGGCTCACAGTTTCTGAGGTTTCCATCCGTCGTGGTGGGAAGGGCAGGGCAGAACCCAGCAGCTCACATCACAGAGGTCAGGAAAAAGGGAGACAGGAAAGGACAGGGGGCAAGGTCTGATTTTCAAAGACGCACCCCTGTTGATTATTTTCCTCCTCTATGCCTTTACCTCCTAGCTTTCACCACCTCCAGATAATGCCATCACATTCTGAGTCTATTAATGAATTATTCCATTGATTAAGCTGGAGCCCTCAGGCTCCAGTCACATCTCCACTCTGGACACTGCACTGGGGACCAAACAGTTAACATATGATTTGGGGGCACATTCCATATCTAAAGCATGACTGTGACTTTTAGAATTCCTCTCTCAGACTGGATTGTAGAGTCGAAGGCAGTTTAAGGGAATTCCCTCAGTGGCAAATTCTTTTTTGGAAGGAAGTCTTTTAGGGTTGAATTTGAGTTGTGGAAATAGTCCTTCAGAGCAAGCACATGTGAGTACAGTGCACTCTCTGGCTGCCAAAAAGCAGACACAGGATTTCTGTCTGATAGACGTGGAAGGAATGGGCAAGCTAGACAATGTCATTTCACAGCTCCTAGAGAAATAATTGATTTAGACAGTGATCATCAGTGGACGAACACATTGGATGAAAGGTTGATGAGCAACTTGACCATGGAGGGATCAGGCTGTCACTACCTGCAATGGTAATCAATCTTAATGTCATTGAAAGCAGGGCATTGTGTTTCTCCTGATGTAAATGCAATAAGCAGCATGTCAGCTAGCCACGGAGGCTTCCTGCCAAGAATGCCATCCACAGCACAGAGATAGTTCACTGCCATTTTCCAGGAATAAGGCAGGGTGTGGGGACCAGGAAACTGACTCAAATGATGTCACAGAAAGACAAACAGACAAATCCACATGCAGCCTGGGGGGATTTAGAGAACACATTGAGATGGCTGGGGAGAGGGTCACTGGGTAAGGAGGCCTTTCTATGCAAGCATAATAGCTGAGCTTAGACGTGCAGCACCTGCATTTAAGCTAGCCATGGCTGCATAAACCTAGCACTAGTGGGTAGGGCGCAGATAGGAAGATCACTGTGGCCTCTCAGCCAGCTGGCCCAGCCAGAACAAAAGGCAAGTTCTGGGTTCAGTAAGAGACTCTGTCTCCAGGTGATTGAGTGGAGAGTGATAGACCAGGATACTCAACATCTGAGTGGAGAGTGATAGACCAGGATACTCAACATCTTCCTCTGGTCTCTGCACACCCCTACAGACATGCTCTTGCATACACACACACACACACACACACACACACACCACACTCACATGTACACTCACACGCACATACACACACCACAGACGAAGACTACAATATGAAGAGGCATCACAACCAAACGCACACCTGATCTCTATGAACAAAGCAGCTGTAAACAGAACTTTTGAGACTGGGGGAAATTTGCTTATGGACCAAACGTAAGACAGTGCCAAGGATTCTCTTTAGTTTTGTGAGACACAATCAAGACTTTCTGGTTCGATGAAAATAGTGTTTTAGAGCTGCATACTAGGGTTTGTCTTAAGACAGATCAGCCAAGAACAAAGCCAAGAAGTTTTAGATGGATAAACCTATGCCTGCAGAGTCTTCACCAAGTGCCTGTGCCATGTGTACCCAGCTCCATTTTCTTGTCTGCTTGGTTGTGTTTAACATGCTCTAAAATAACTTGTTAGAGGGTATCAGTGCTGTAGCCTGTTTTCTGTTGCTATAACTCAATACTCCAGGCAGGTTTTCTGTGAAGAATTGAGGCCTAGCTAGGCAGGGTAGCTATAATCCTAGCATTTGGGAAGCCAAGGCAGGAAGATTGCTCTGAGTTTAGGCCAGCCTGGGCTACACAGTGGGACCCTGACTTGCCACCCCCATCCCCAGAAGGAAAAAAATAAAGGAAAATAAAGGTCTCAATTAGGTCATAGTTCTGAGATGATGAAGTCCAAAATGTGTGTGTGTGGGTGTGTGTGGGTGGATGGGTGTGTGTGGGGGGAGGGGGTAGATGGGTGTGTGGGTGGGTGTGGGTGTGTGGGTGGGGTGGCTTCTGGTGAGGATCTGCTTGCTGTGTGATAACATGTCAGCGCTCATCACACAGCGAGAGACAAGGAAGGGGCAGCATGCTCAATCTGCTCTTGCAAAGTCCAAAATACCACCATGGAGATTTGACCCTCATAAGCTTATCTAACCTTAATCACCTCTCCCAAAAGTCCCCCATGTCCCACAAATACATTACCATGGGAGCACAGGCATTTCTGGGGACATACTCGCCCCACAGCAGCAGAGGAGTACTCTTGGCTGGAAAGCTGGCTTTCGTGAAAGTAAGTGTGAGGCTGGAGGCTCTTGATGTCCCTCCTTCCTATGTTAATAAATATCTTTAGTGGCTGGAGAGGTGGCTGGCTTGGCGGTCAAGAGTGTTTGCTGCTTTTGCAGAAGATCTGGGTTCCACTCCTAACACCCATGTCCAGCAACTCACAATCACCTGTAATACCAGTTCCAGGGGAGCCAGCACCCTCTTCTGGATTCCAAGGGCACATGTGAACACACACACAGTCTCTGTCTCTGTCTCTGTCTGTCTGTCTGTCTCTCTCTGTCTCTGTCTCTCTGTCTCTCTGTCTCTCTGTCTCTCTCTCTCTCTCTCTCTCTCTCTCTCTCTCACACACACACACACACACACACACACATACACACAAACCAATTGACAATCTTAGCCGTCCCTGAGTGTGGACTTCAGACCTTAAACACACTTACTTGGTTGTCCAGCTTCCTCCTGAGCTCTCCATCTTGCAAAGCTAAAACCCCACCTGCTACATAGTCCCCATACCCCCACACCATGACCCCTGGCAGTCCAGATTCTGCTCTCTGTCTCCCAGAATCTTGACTTGTAAGGACATCATGTGAATGTGATAGTCTAGTAGTGGGGGATTTCTCTGTGACTAGCTTATTTCAATCAATGTTGTTTCATATGCTAGAATTTCCTTCCCTTTTTAGGCTGAATAACACTCCCTTTTGTGTCCAGCGTACACCACATGTGGGACCCTGGGGTTCCTTTCAGCTGTCAAGAATGATGCTGCTATGAACATAGGTATACAAATACCTCCCTGGCACCCTTCTTCAGGCTGGGGCTGTAACGCAGTTGGCAGAGTGTTTGCCTAGCATATATGAAGCCCTTGATTTGAAATTAGTACCCCATAAACTGGGCGTGGTGGTACATACCTCAACATTTGAAAGGTGAACGTTGGAGAATCAGAAGTCCATCCTCAGATACGAAGCAAACTCAATGCTAGTGTGGGTACATGAGACCCCAAAAAGGTGGCGGGGGTGGGGTGGGGGGTGGGGGGGGGGGTGGGGAGAAAAGAAACCCTTTTTTCACATGTACTCAGAAGGAGAGTTGCCTTGTTGAATGGTAATTCTATGCTTACTCATCTGTTGAGAAAGCTCGTTGTATATTCCTATTGCAGGGGAGTTTCAATTTCTCAACATTCTTACCACCTGGTCCTTTTCTTTTTTGTTGGTAGCCATTGCACTGATGTAAGGTGGCTTTGGCTTGCCTTTCTCTGATGCCCCGTCTCCTCTTCTTGGCCTGCTCCATCGTCTTTGGTCCCACTTTCTTGCTGCAGCCCTTAAGGAGCTGGGCAGCATCTGAAGGCTTCTGTGTTTTCTAAGTGAGCAGAGATGTTTGTTACTGGCTTCTCTTAACAAAGCGCAGAGGCCAAGGACTTCCCTGACAGACAGGTTGTGACGTTTCCAGTTCTGGGCAGTCTGTTTCTGGACGGGAGCTGTGCAGTGGGCAGTCTGAAAGGAGTCGATCCCGTGGGGTTCCATGTGGGCTCCTCCTTCAGGAGGTAGTCACAGCAGGCTTTTCTTTTACTTAGTGAGTATGTGTTGGGATTTAAGGGGTGGCTTTTTATAGGGCCGAATTCCATTGTTTCGTAGAGAGACAAGAGTCACCAAAGACTGTGTTCTTCAAAGCTTCCCACCCCGTAGGAACATATCTTTAAGTAAAGAGCTGTGAACACGTATAGGGGCGTCACTCCAGTAAAAGGAGCAGCACAGTCCTTAAATCAAGAACTTGTTTGGAAGCTCCTAGAGCAGACAAAGAGGACAGTGGAACTGGTACACTGCTGTGAGAGGCAAAATAGATGAGAGATACGGACAGAGGCAGTTGCCATGGTGATGAGGGATGCATTCATTGCTTGGGATTGCTGTGTAAAATATCACAGACTCCGTTGCTTGAAACAACACATGTTTCACTATTTCATGGCTGTAAAGGCAAGACAATGAAAACGAATGTGTGGGCAGGGTTGGCTCCTTCTGAAGGCTGCGAGACTGCCCACACCCCCCACTAGCTCTGGCAATCCTTTACTTTCCCTGGCTCCTAGACTCCTCTCTCCAGTAGCTGCTTGAATCTTCTGGTGTGCTTTGGTCTTGGTGCCCACATTTACCCCTTACGAGGACACCATTCATATTGGGTGGGAGGCCCACGGTATTCCAGTCTGTCCTCACCTGAATTCATGATATTGCTTACTTCCCCACTTCCAAAGGTGCAATCTAAGGTCTTTAACATATTTGAGGGAAAACATATTTCAACTCGAATGAAAGGCAGTATGCTGCTAAACTGGAGATCTTAAAATGTGATTTAATCGTAAGATAGCAGAGGCTTTACATTAGAAAAGGTCTCAGGTGTGGGGGTCCCTACAGGTGTCACAGCAGACCGTGAAATGAACTGTGAGGAGATGAAAATGAAAACTCTGTGCAGTCGGACTTAGCCAAACTGGATCAAACTTCAGGAGTCTGATGCCAGATGATTTATTGTGGTGATATTGTGTTCTCCAAAGTATTGTACACCCTAATAAACTTATCTGGGGTCAGAGAGCAGAACAGCCACTAGATAGAGAGGCCAGAAAATAGTGGCACACACGCCTTTAATCCTATCACTTGGGAGGCAGAGATCTGTCTGGATCTCTGTGAGTTCAAAGCCACACTTGAAACAGCCAGGCATGGTGACACACACCTTTAATCCTAGGAAGTGATGGCAGGAAGCAGAAAGGTATTGTTCGGCTTCTCTGATGTTCCAGTGTTCACCCCAATACCTGGCTCCTGGGTTTGACTTTATTAATAAGAACTTTGAAGATTCGTGCTATAGTTTATGGCAAGCATATCTAAACAGTACAATTTGGGCGGGAGGGGGGACTCAACTCAAAGTACAAGTGATTCCTTCCAAGAGGATGGGTTCTTGAGATAGGCTACCTGTACTAGCTTAAGGACCTAGGGAAGGATGGCCTGGTCTCAGTCATACAGTGTAGAGGTCATTTGGGCTATTAGCCACCTCTGGTCTTGGTTGTGGGAGTCAGATCACCAGGCTGTTAATCACCTCCAATTCTCAGCTTTCTGGATGGTTTTACACCCTTTTTTTTGAGAGGACAGTTCTGTGTGCTTAACATTCCTGGTATCCCTGGAGATCTATGGGCACAAGGACCTTCATGCTTCCAACAACTAGGGACACAGCGTCAGCCTTCTAGACCTTCGATATTAACAGCCCAGAAGCCAGTGCAACCCATCATTTGGAAGATTAAGGCCAAAACACACACATCCAGCTTCCTACCTTTGTGATTGGAACTCACAGATCCAACATGAATAAAGGCCTGTTCCCTGTCCCGTTGGCTGGCATGAGGCCCAGAGGGACAGACAGAAAGAGCCAGCTCTGGAACTTGGCTTCCTGATCTCAAATCCAAGCAAGCGTTATCATGTATGGCTGTGTAATCTTAGGCAAATTACTTCTTGGTCTCCTGATTTCTCTATCTCAAAGCTGGGGACAGTAATAGGATCCGTCTCAAATGGTGATTGTGAGATTAAAATGGCCAGTGCCATGCGTTTAGGGCAGCACCAGTCTTGGATCACTTCCTCATGCAGGCTAGCGGTTGTTATTATTGGGGTAGAGATGACGTCTGGTGCTGGTGGGATGGGTCTTTCCAAGTAGAAAGCCGCTTCATTTCAAATGTAAGGTGCTAAGCTGTGAAGACCCTGATGTGTAAGGCTCAAGTAGAATTGCCAGAACCAATAGAGGGTGGTAAGGTGTTGAGGGGCTTCCAAAAGCAGAAGCCTAGGAGTGGCTTGGGAGGCTGACTGGGGTCTGGGGAGACACCTGGGGAGCCAGGCCTCTGGTCTATGAAGACCAGAAGCAGCTGACTAAGTGAGACTCAGCGGAGACAGAGTGAGGGTAACAGACATCCGCCTCATACTTGTCCAGCTTCCAGACCCTGTGAAGTGATTTCCCATGTTTCTCGGAGAAATGAATCCAGCTGGAGGTCAAAGAGCAGAAGGAAGCGTGCGAATCTGATTGAAGTGGGAAATTTGTATTATACTTCCTGTGTTAATCTGATTTTGTTGCTATAACAAAGAGCTGAAAGCAAAGCTCTTTGTAAAGTTTTTGTTGTTGTTTTGTTTTGTTTTGGGGTGTTGGTTTGCAAACTCATAGTTTTGGAGGCTGAAAGTCTAAGATGGAACTACCCCATTAGTTAATCATGGGGTGAGAGCACCCCTTGGCTACATCTCCCCTTGGCAGATGGCATCACAGTGGGAGCTTGTGTAAGAGGGATTATGTGGCAGGACAGGAATCCAGGGGGCTTCTGGGTGCCAGGCTTTATATCAACTCATTCTTTTTGGTTTATTTTTGTTGTCGTTGGTGGTGGGTTTTTTGGTTTATTTTTGTTGTTGTTTTGTTTGTTTGTTTGTTTGTTTTTTGTTTGTTTTTTTGAGACAGGGTTTCTCTGCATAGCTTTGTGCCTTTCCTGGATCTTGCTCTGTAGCCCAGGCTGGCTTGAACTCCCAGAGATCTACCTGGCTCTGCCTCCCAAGTGCTGGGATTAAAGGCGTGCGCCTGGACCACCGCCTGGCTTATCAACTCATTCTTGAGAACACTGACCAGGTTCCACAGATCTACACCAATTCCTTCTTAGGGCACCAAAGGTTTCCCTCTGGCTTATTTGAAGTGTGAGAGCTAAGCATCCCTTCTTCACTTGAAGTTATGCTACCGTGAAACTGTGGTCTCCAAGGTCACTGCAGGAGAGAAACAGGAATAAAGGCTGAGAGAAGAGCCCTGGCCCTCCCCTCCCTCCATGCACGCTGTGACCTAACAGCCTTGTACTAAGCCCCACTTCTTAGAGATTCTCCACCTTATGTCATTACCCACCAAGGACCAAATGCATGGCCTATGAAACCTGGTGGGCAAACCACATCCAAACCCCAGCACCCACCTCTCCAATGCTGGTCTTCTGAGCAGCCCAGGGCAATGTTACAAAAACAGTGTGTGTTCCCTGAAAGGGGAGGCATAGCCAACAGCTGCTGTACGCTGGAAGGCTGGGTGGTTCCCAGTTAGATGAGGTCTGTGGCCCTCACTAAGGGCAATGTCACAAATGACATGTGTAACTGGTTGGAGCAGTTCAGAGCCAGAATGGGGCCTGGCAGGTGAATCTATGGAGAAGAGCACTTGCTGCTATCGATACAAAAACATATCTCTAGTCCCAAAGGGGATAAGAGAGAGTTTATTCTGGAGCCAAATATGAGGTGATCGTGGCCTGAAACACATATGTAGGTTATCCTAAATTCCATGCTCTGAAGTGTTAACAGCTTGTTGAAGCTTTTCTTTAAAGATTTCTTTTAATCTCTCTCTCTGTGTGTGTGTGTGTGTGTGCGCGCGCGCGCGCGCGCGCACGCCCACAGAGGTGAAAATCAGGTGTCAGGTCCCCAGAAGCTAAAGTCCCAGGTGGTTGTAAGCCTGTAAGCGAGCAGACCTTAGGTCCTTTGGAAGAGCGACATGTATTCTGAACCCACGAGCCATAACTCTCACTCCGCCGTCCCCAGAGAGGCCTTGCGGAAGCAGGGCAAGTAAATGCATAAATCACGGTGCTCTGCAAATACATCGGTGCAAATGAAGAGGAGGTAGGAGGCGGGAGCAAGGTGGAAGAGATAGATCTCTGCTGTAGTTCTCAGCGGCTGCCAGTGGCCTCTTAGTACAGTCCCAAAACTTTTAGCTTTTAGTCAAAAAGATGGTAGGTCAGACAGGGAGGTGGGTGAAGAACGACTATTAAGTGGTCTCATGATAACCCAAGGTAAACTGACGCTAGGCTCTGGACCCGCAGAATTGCAATGTCCCCACAATCACTGATATCATCAGCCCTACAGAGGGGTCAATGGAAGGCCTCTCATGAACACTGGACAAGCGTGAGGGCTTACACTTGAACCCCCAGAACTCAGAAAAGAGCTGGGTGTGGTCACATGTCTGCCTGGAACCCATTCTCTGCTGGGAATGGAGAAAGGGGAGCTCTGGGGCTTGCTGTCGAGCTCCAGGCTCAGTGAGAGACCCTGTCTCGAGGAATGTGGTGGAGAGTGATAAAGCAGGATTTGGGACTCATATGTTATCCTATGGCTTCTGAGGAGACATAGCATGTACCCTCAAACCCATGTAAATGTACTACACACACACACACACACACACACACACACACACACACACACACACACACCATGACAATAAGCCTTCTCCATCCCTCTGTTCTCATGCAATGACACAGGACTCTGGAAGCCCTAATTGGAAGGTATTGTACCTCCAATATGCAATTGAAGTAAGAAGAAAGCCTTTGTCGGGTTCTTAAGGACTTGGACCTATCATTTCTCCAGCATCACAGCCTGGCATGTCCTGACTGATGCTGCCGATGCTGATGATGACCTGGGCCAGGAGAGAAAAAGTCCCATTGAACACTGTAAGAACCCAGAAAGTAAAGAACAAACCCACACCCCCGTCCTCATGCTGGAGGCAACTGAGAGAGGGCTTCATGTCTCCCAAGAGTAGTGGCTGAGCCACCTACGTGAAGAAGCATTGTAGGTGGGGGCAGGAAACCGGGAAACTAGGTAAGGTGGAGTACAGTGTGTGGGGGGGGTCGACAGGGTCTGAGGCTAGAGGAGTTCGGGGTGGGGCAGGCTCTAATTAGGCATGATGAAGGTGGACCAGGAGCTGTGTGCTGAGGTAAGCTTTGCAGCCTTTGAAGATCTGTTTGTGTTGTGTACATCAAAGGGTAAGGAGGGTCCCTCTCTGAAATTTGAATGTGAGGTTTTATCTTACAATGACTTGCTGGGGTTTTCAATTAAACCTTAGGGCATTACAGCAGAAGGTGGTATGGGCCCAGGTAGTACATGCTGAGGCAAGTCCCAATTGGGTGACACCACCCAGAACCAGGGGGAGGTAGTGGGCCCCAAGGTCAGGTCAGAGTTCATTGTGGGGAGAATCCAGAGGTCATGGGTGAGGCTGACACACAGGGATTGGGTACTGAGACAGTGAGCAGATGATCTTCCATCTCTGTCAGCCTTAGACTGGACCCTGGGCATGGGGATCGGGATGAGGGATGCCAAGAATGTATCAAATGGCTGAGGTAAGGTAAAGCAAGGCTGAAGGAATGTTGAAGCTCCCAGGGAGGTACACAGCTGCACCTGCATGGTCTTCTGACTGGGACAGCATGAGCATTGTTCCCTGCTCCTGGGGCCAATGGAACTAGAGTTATCCACCAGCTGCCGAAGGAAGTATGGGAAGGTGTTTTGGTTTGGTTTGGTTTGGTTTTTCGAGACAGGGTTTCTCTGTGTAGCTTTGCGCCTTTCCTGGAACTCACTCTGTAGACCAGGCTGGCCTCGAACTCACAGAGATCTGCCTGCCTCTGCTTCTTGAGTGCTGGGATTAAAGGTGTACGCCACCAACACTCAGCCGGGAAGGTTTTTAAAAAGTCAAATCACCCAAAATCACATCAAATACAATGTGGGGTGCTAATGGGTAGCCAGGGCTGGGCACCACTGTGTAAACAATCCTTCTCAGAGTGTGGTCCCCAGGCCAGTGGCCGTAGTGTCATCTAACTGTTCCTGTGGACTGAATGTTTTTATAGTCTCCCTAGATTGATATGTTGGTGCATACCCCCAAATGTGGTGTAGTGGGAGTCCTTTTAGAGGGGGACTAGTATGCCCTTGTGAAGCGGGAGCTGTCTTTCTGCTATGTGAGAGGATAATGAGAAGATGGCGAATCTGTCAGCGCCTCATCCTGTGTGTCCCAGCCTCTGCGTGTGTCTGCATCCATGGGAAGTAAAAGTCTAGCAAGCCCCTAGTCTGTGGTATGTTTATTACTGCAGCTGAACCAGGCCTGGGGCTTTCATAATCCTGCAAATCCAGAGCTCAGGTGGTCCTAGATCCTCTATAGGGGAGGGGCTTTATTTTTCTCAGACAATTAATCCACAAATACCTGGAACACATAAAGGTAGACAGAAAGAAGAGGGGACAGCTGAATGATCTAAATCTCTCTTCAAGACCCTGTTGATGTTGAGCCTGGTTGCAGAAGCTCAGAATCTCAGCTACCTAGGAAGCTGGGGTAAGAAGTACAAATTCAAGGTCAGCCTGGGCTACAGTTGGGCAATATGGTTGAGACCCTATCTCAAAATTTAAAAGTCTGGGGCTAGAGATCAATGCTAGAATGCCTTCCTAGTATACCCAAGGCCCTAGGTTTAGTCCCAAGTACTACAATAAAAGAATAAACTGGGCGTTGGTGGCGCACGCCTTTAATCCCAGCACTCGGGAGGCAGAGGCAGGTGGATCTCTGTGAGTTCGAGGCCAGCCTGGTCTCCAAAGCGAGTTACAGGAAAGGTGCAAAGCTACACAGAGAAACCCTGTCTCGAAAAACCAAAAAAAATAAAAAATAAAAAATAAAAAAATAAAAAAGGAAGAAGACAGAGTGTGTCTTAAAACAGACAAACCTACCAAAAAAACAAACCAAACTGTCCCCAGTGCATGGAGTACTTGGGCGTTGTCAAGAATGCCTTCACCAGACAGTGTCTTTCTGGACCCTCTGACAGCCTGCTCCTCTTCATCTCTTCATTCCCAGCCTTTTCCCAGAGTTCTTTGCTCCCTGAATTATTCAGAACAGCTATTCTGGGAGTAGAGGGGATCCACAGAACTTCCCAGTATCCAGGACTCCTCTTGCCCTCTGGGGGAGTCTTAACATTTATCTTGAAAAGTAAAAATGATGGAAGATGGTGTTCAAAACGAGGGGGGGGGGGCGCTGGGGAAGAGTCCTAACATCTATGCACATCAAAGGCACCATGAGGCAGGAGGATGGGTGCTAGGAACCCATCTTCTCAAGAAATATCTCCCTGCATTGTATTACTCAGAGGAACAAAACAAAAACAAAAACAAAAACCATATGTACATCTACAGGTACGTATGTACATATGTATATAACCATTTACATATATGAAGGGAGAGGGGACGGGATTATAGGAAATTGGCTGATACAACTATGAAGTCTGAGAAATCTCAAAATCTGCAGTTGGCAAGCTAGAGACCCAGGAGAACAGCTTGTGGAGCTGCAGTCCAAGTCTGAAGGCTGAGAGCCCATGGTGTGCAGGCTAGCGAGAGCAGGCGGGCTGCAAACCCAGAAAAAGTCGTCCGAGTCCCAGCTCGGCAGGCGGCTAGAGGTGCTCCAGGTTCCTCATTCTTTTGTTCACATCCAACGAGGCCCACCCACACTGGGAGGGCAATGTGCTTGGCCTCATCTATCAATCAAATCTTCATCTCATCCAGAGTCAGCTATAGACACATCAGAAAACAAGTGGCCAGATTCTGCCTCTGTGGTCCAGTCAAGTGATGCATGAAATTAACCAACAGAACCATCATCAGCATTTCCTGGAAAGCTGGTCTCCTTGACTTAGACATAATGGACCATTTGAGCTGGGTGAGGTTTTTGGTTTTTTGTCCCCCCCCCCCCCCCCGGGGATAGGGACACCCTGTGCATGGTAGAATATTCAGCAGTGTTTCTGGTCTCCACCCACCAGATGCCAGCAGCATACCTTGTCCCACCTTCCAGTGGAGACCACGAAAGTGTCCTCAGACATTGGCATAGGTTTCCTGGGGGAAATTTTTGTTTTCCCTAGTTGAAAATAACCAGTGCTGTAGAGCTCCAGGCTGGGAAGGCACTCCTGGCTCCATGTCTCATTTGTCAGCTGGCTAGTGGCCCTTTTGGGGGGGGGGGTCCCTCTAGAGCAATGGTTCTCAACCTTCCTAATGCTTGGACCCTTTGATACAGTTCTTCATGTTGTGGTGATCCCCAAACATGAAATTATTTTCCTTGCCCCTTCATAACTGTAGTTTTGCCACTGCCAACAAATTCTAATGTAAATATCCGATTTGCAACCCCCAGGGGTCGTGGCCCACAGGGTGAGAATCTGTGCTCTAGAGGAAGGAAGGTTTTAGAGGACTAGAGGGGTGCTTTGGACCTGAAGGACATTACCTAAAGCCCCTAGTCAAGGATGCTACCAGGAGTTCACACCACAGATCAGAGTTCTGGATTTTGAGGGATGTAATAACAGCAAATTCTTGTGGCCTCTTAACTTGGTCCTGAGAACTCCCCTGATTCCATGATCTCTACTATAGCCATCCCTTTCTAATAACGGACCCCAGTACTAAAGGGTCTTCAGCCACTGGTTCCAGTAATTGGTCCTGAACCAAGCCACGTACCGTCTTTCTCCAGGACTTCCACTGAAGAAGACAGTGGCCCTGACTGAGGGGGCACATGTACCTGAGTGCAAAGATTATAGGCAGCTTGGGCTCCTGCTGTTCGGAGAGAATGCTGTGGAGAAGGATTGGAAGGAGAGAGAAAGCAGGAGCTCTGGCCCCTCACCTTTCTTTGCTCCTGCCTTGCCTGTGGTTTTACTATTTGAGGGATTAGCTTCCAGCTTTTTTGCTTAGTGAGTTGTCATACTGTGATTTATAACAAGGTGTTTATATATTTAAACACTGTCCCAGTTTCCTGGCATATAATTCCTAGGAATCTCTGAAGTGATGAGTGAGTGCCCTGTGTGCTAATGAGATGGCTGATGGCTGGCAGCCTCTAACTGGATCCAAGAAGGACTGAGGCAGGATACATGGGAATATTGGGGCTTTTCAGTCCCACCTGCCCCCTACTCTATTCCCCAGGGAAGGGGGAAGGATGGACTCTTATGTGGATCACCAGTGACGATCCTGTAATAATGCTTTCATATAAACCCAGGGTGGTATCAGATGGATTTTGGGCAGTTGAACCCATGGGGATTCCTAGAGGGTATGTGCCTCCCACCCTGTCTCTTCCCATATGCTTTGCCTAGGCATAACATCATTTGAAATGGGTGTTGGGGGCAGTCTGTGGATTGAGAACTCAAAACTCAACCTCTCCTTACAGTGTTACAACTGAGTGGGATAAAAGCAGACCTGGGACTGGGGAGATAGCTGGTGTTCTTGCAGAGGACCCACGTTCAGCTCACAGCATCCACATTAGGTGGCTCACCACTGCCTATAACTCTAGCTCTGGGGAATCTGATACCCTATTCTGGCCTCTTCGGCATGCACATATGTGGTTATATGGCATACATTCACACAAACACACATACAAATGAGTAAATCTTTTAAAAAGAGAGCAGACCTGGAGTCCAATAGAGAACTTTCTGTGGAAGTGCTTGCTTGTTGTTGGGAATTCTGCACCCTTATCTAGTCACAAAAATACTGTGTGTTGAGTTTTGAGAGTAGCAATTTGCACATTGTAGAGATAAGGTTTGTTTCTGAGTATGTCGGGTTTCTGTTTACCTCATAAAGAAGCCTGAGTTACATAACTAGGTAATAGGAACAAGGCGGGGATGGAGTGGGACAAGGGAGGTACCAGGGTCACAAAGTGAATGAAGCTTCTGCTCTCAGGCTTATGCCAGAGCAGCATTGGCATCTGAGGTGACTGTCCTCTTAACCTGTCTGTCCTTGGCCCGTCCATCACCACTCTTTCTGGGTGGCTACCAGAGAGTTTGGCTGCAAATGGAAGTCCCGTCTTTCTGAGTCCCTTAGGGGACTCTAAACTGCACCTGTTTAGATTCATTTTATTTGTTCATTTGTTAAATGAACAATGATTGGACACCTACTGGGAGCCATAAGGTTTCTGTCTCCATAAAGCTGACAACCTAGTTGAGAAGAGAAATGTTGGGGAAAGAGGAGCTGAGCATCCCAGAAAAGCAAAATGCTATGGTCCACAGGCGTGGTCCACAGGCTTGGTCCACAGGCGTGGTCCACAGGCGTGGTCCACAGGCTTGGTCCACAGGCTTGGTCCACAGGCTTGGTCCACAGGCGTGGTCCACAGGCATGGTTCATAGGTATGGTCCACAGGCATGATCAACAGGCATGGTTCACAGGCATGGTTCATAGGCATGGTCCACAGGCATGGTGTGTAAGCATCGTCCACAAGTGTGGTCCATAGTCATGGTCCAAGGCATGGTCCACAGGTGTGGTCCACAGGCATGGTCCACAGGCATGGTCCATAGTCATGGTCCACAGGCATAGTCCACAGGCATAGTCCACAGACATGGTTCATAGGCATGCAGAGTAGGAGGACCCAAAAGTGGGCACTTGAGTTAATGACAGCAGAAATGTGATTTGTATTGCAGAAAGATATAGACTGAGAGTAAGCACAGAGAAATGAGGGTGCGGTGGGGGGATAAACAGAGGGTGCATATGCATACGTATACATAACAAAAGGCAGGCAATCCCACACAGAAGACATTATGATGCACAAATGGTCTCTATAGTCTACCTGGTAAATGTTGTTTAAAGCCTATCATGAACTAGATATTATTAGTCACAGGGATTACAGAGAAGCAATTCAGCACTCTGCTCAAGTCATCAACCTAACAGTGAAGGACCCAGACAAGTTAGCAGACAGACTCTGGCCATCAGAGCAATAGATGTTATGGGTGTGAAGTGCTAGGTACTCAAAATTCAGCCAAAGTAGGCAAAAAAACAAACAAACAAAAAACAACGTGCTTCCGGGGTAGTTGATGGTTGACTGAATTGGATCCTGAAGGATGAGAAGACAGTAGGTAGGCAAGAAGAAGAATCCAGGACAAGCTGAGTGGCCAGCCAGGAGGCAGCACTTACTGAGGAGGCACCTGGAAAGTAATAAAATGTGCTACATGATGACTAGGTATCCAGGCTAGCCCATACAATCTAGTTTGGACTTGAAATGTGGTACGCTACAAAGAGCAACAGTAGAAATGGAGTGGAGTCACACTGCATCTTTTGGGACGTCGCTGTGGGGGAGTCACGTGTGCTTGTTTCAGGAAATCCCACGAACCAGTTTTGCTTCTGGCGTTGGAAGAGCTGTTCCCCTGGTTGAGAACCGGATGAATGAGGCACTTGACTTGCACTGAGGAATTTGTCCTACATGAGAGGAGGCATGCCTTTAATCTAGAATGAAATCAGGTGCATTAAGATGCTGACCCGTTAGCCCTGAGAGGCCAGAGGAACTATGCCGAGAATGGCAGGCAATGGCACTGTCTCTGTCTGTGTGTCTGTGTGTCTGTCTCTCCACCTCCCTCCCTCCACAGATTTGAAAAACCTCATGTGATATAATTCTGCTTTCATGGTGCAAAGGCTCTTAGGAGAGTAGATACTGCAGGACTCCTGGGCCTAACTTCAAGTCTCACTTTCTCGTTGTGTGCCTCAGGCAAGCTGCTTCTCTGCACGAATCTCTTCAGCTATTAAAGATGGGTGGCACACTCTTAGGAGAAATGAATGAATCAGCACTGTGAGTCTTTAAGTGATGTGAACATTATTCTCCGCTGCCGTCACAGCATCACTTTAGATTCTTTCTAAAGTGGGAAAGATAGGCTTGTTTCCTGCCCTGGAAGCCATTGTTGAAAGTTTCATGAGATGCAGAGACAGTGCAGGGCACCAAGGGTGTGTTGGGATCCTAGAGCTATGTAAAGAGGTGGTGTGAACCCCCAGACTCAGCTTAAGGGCCAGGCCTCCAGCTGGGATCGTAAAGTCCCCATGGGTGGTTAGGGCTAAGAAATGCAAAGCAGTTCTTTACAGAGTGCTGAGGCCAGGGACCAAGGTAACTGTCAACAGCTTCATTTGGTTGTGGTCAACCTTGGCACAGAACAAAATGCTGAAGGCTTTGTCAGGGCTATCCAAAGTCCCTGGTAGCATACAGGATTGCTTTTCATGATGGCAAAAAATCTCCATTTTCAACTTGATTGGTTTAAGAAACATTCAGGCTTTCGTGGGGGTACAAGTGTGTCTTGTTGAGGAGATTTACAGAAGGGTAAAACTGAAGTGGAAAGACCCACTTACAATACCTGTGTTGCTATCCCACAGGCTGGGATACCCAGACTTTATAAGAAGAGAAGGACAGCCAGGTGGCAGTGGTGTGCACCTTTAATCCCAGCACTCGGGAGGCAGAGCCAGACAGATCTCTATGAGTTCAAGGCCAGCCTGGTCTACAGAGCAAGATCCAGGACAGGCACCAAAGCTACACAGAGAAACCTTGTTTCTGAAAAGAAGAAGAAAAAGAAAGAAGAAGAAGAAGAAGAAGAAGAAGAAGAAGAAGAAGAAGAAGAAGAAGAAGAAAAGGAAGGAAGGAAGGAAGGAAGGAAGGAAGGAAGGAAGGAAGGAAGGACAAAGCCAGCTGAGCACCAGCATTCACCTTTCTCTGCTTCTTGGTTGATGGCACAGGCCAAGTGGGCCCACTGCCATGCTCTCTCTGCTATGATGGACTCCACTCCTCTGGACTCTGAGCCACAATAAACCCTTTTTTGCTTAAGATGCTTTTGTTGAATATTTGGTTATAGTGGTAAGAAAAGCAACTTTCACATCTTTGATGTAGATCTCCCTGCAACTCCTCCAATGTCCTACCTCACCTCAGCCCCACAGTGCCCAGGACCTTTGTTCAGTTAACCCAAGCTTGCTTATTGTGGGTTGAATCAAAAATGTCCACCAAAAGCTCATGAATGGAAGGTTTGGTCCCCAGTGTGGTTCATAGTTGGTGGGGGCTGTGGGGTAGTGATTAGATCATGAAGTCTCTAGATTTATCTATGGATTGATGTGTTTGTAATTTCACATATTATTGGGAAGTGATGGAGACTTACCAGGAGGTGAGACTTAGTTGAAATCAGTGAGTCCTGGGGGGATGTGCCTTTGGAGACTGTAGCTTGTCACTCCCATCTTCCCCTGCCACCTCTTCTCCTGCTGCCACCATAAGGTAGAGTCTACTCTACCACATACCTGCTCCTTGACACAATGCTGTGTCTCACTATAGGTCCAGAAACAGTGGCGCCCACGCGACGGTAGACGGACACCTCTGAAACCCGGAGTCCAGATCACTGTTTTCTTCCCTTCATGGTGTTTGTCTGAGGCATTTTGAGCTCCCTTCCTCCCATTCCCCAGCCCATCACTATCCCAGGCCAAGGCCTTCCCTTCTCACACCTGCACAGTCTCCGTCTCTGTATGGTCCAGAGTGCTTCTCCTCACCACGAGACTTCTTGGATCTTGCCCCTTTCAGACTTGCTCCTCCAAGAGTTCTGGAGTTGGCATGGCCTCATCGGTGAGCTGACTAAGGTCACAGCTAGTGGCATGTAATCACTGTTTGTGTTCCCACAGTATGCAGTTCAGTGTGACACATGCATAGCGCTGAGTGGAGATTAGAAAAGAAACTTGTTATGGTGTTGGCTGATACCCTGCTTCATTTGGTACCATGGTGGGAAAGTTCTCTGATGGATGCCTTCCCTCTAAGAACTGATGGCAATTGACTTCCAAGAGCTCCATGAACAACCTTCTGGGATCCCCAATTTTCTGTGAAATTCAAACCCACGCAACATGGGAAGCCTTTGACAGTGTTGGGGTGGGGGTGTTCACTCCTCTTGTTTCCTATTTGGGCTTTGATGTCTGTGTTCATTCTTGAAACTACTTGACTCTTTCCTTGCTCAGTGTTTTGTTGATGTTGTTTATTCATTTTTTTTTTTGAAGTAGGGTCTCATATAGACCCAGATGATGTCAGACTTGCTATGTAGCCAAAACTGGTCTTGAATTCCTGATCCTCTTGCCTCTACTTCCCAAGTGCTGGGAATACAGGTGTGGGCCACCCCATCTGGCTTAGCTCAGGGCTTTTGCTTCACTATACTTCTTGATTTAATCAAGCCTGATTCCACTAAGCCCCATTTTTCCCCTCCTGGGGGAATATCTCCTCATATCACAAGACCCAAGGCAAAAGTCTCTGTGAAGCTTTTTTAAATTCTCATAAGCATAAACTTGTCTTAGACTATAAGGTCCTGTGGTGTCTGTGAAGTAGTGCCTGGCTTGTAGTTGACATGACGATGTCCATCCCACAGTGCTGTAGAGGGCAATTGTGGAGTGGCTACCCACCACCTTCACATTTCCCATGTTCATCCCACAGTGCTGTAGTGGACAGTTGTGGAGGGGCTACTCACCACCCCCACATTTCCCCAGAGTGCTCTTGTGTAGGAGCAGCAGGAAATATTAGTTAGAAGAAATAGAGTGGGGAGATAAAGATAGAAAATACAAGATGGCCTCGAGAGGGCCTGGAACCTATTCCAACAAGCCCTGACTGTCTCTGCCCCAGGGTATTTATAGAGATGCCAAGGGGTGGAGCAAAAGACCTCCCCCTAGCCCAGCCAAGTGCAGACCATCTCAGACACCTGCACTCAGGGCTGTGGTCCAATCATCCTCTCTATGCAGACCTGCTGGGAAAAGCCACGAGGAACCTGAAAAATGGGCTCCCACAGGCGGTACATAGTGAACAGGCACAGGAGCTTTTTAGGGCTTCACAAACCCCAACTGGGGAACAGCTCCAGAATCTCTTAGCACATCACGGGGAATTAAGGAAGGGATGAGGGAACATGTTAAATAATCCACATTCTGCATAATTTAAGAATCCACCCAAGAATACTTAATCTTCTCCGGCTTCTAAAGCTTCTGTAATGTAGGACAGCCTGTGGGAGGCTGAGGAGACCCACATTCTTGGAAAGGGATGTGACTCCTTCCTCCCCACCTCCCTTTCCATTACCCATTGGTGTTCAGTCAGGTTCCTTCCAGTTAGCTCAGGCCCCTGAGGCTTTCTATAACGAAGCAAAAGAAGGAAACTCTGGGAAATCAAAAACAACAAAACTGTTCCGAGAGAGAGCAGAGGCTGGCCCCTCTCTGTAGATGTAACCATCTTGTTAAATAAGAAACACAGAACCAATTGCAGAGTTAAAAGCCAAGAGGTCAGAGCAATAGCTGAGAGCCTTACCCTTCACTGCTTCTGCTGTCCTTCTTCTTCGCAAGAGACCCACTGCTGTGTGTCCTATCTTTTTTATAGACTTTCTGTTCTGTTTTCTCATTGGTTGTAAACCCAGCCACATGACCTCCTCGTCACTGCCTGTTTGTACAGACCTCCAGGTCTTCTATGGTTGGTATTGAGATTAAAGGTGTGTGTCGGCCATGCTGGCTTTGTCCTTGAACACACAGAGATCTACCTAGCTCTCCCTCCCAAGTGGGATTAAAGGCGTGTACCACTACCGCCCAGCTTCTGCTCTGGCTTGCTCTGACCTCAAGGCAACTTTATTAACATACAAATAAAATCACATTTCAATATAAATAAAATATCACTATATTTCCCCTTTTCTATTTTAATAAAAAGGAAAAAGTTATAACTAATATAAGAAAAACTATATACAAAAGTACAATAACTATATATACCATATATACAAACAATAAATACCTAAACAATGTCTAGTCCATTTTTGCATTTGACAAATTCAGAGAAAATAATTCCATTATCTATCCTATTTTGGTAAGTCCAGAATGTACCTGATTCACTTTCTATCCTAACTTATGTTGCTAATGGAACTGTCTTATAACATCTTTCAAATTTATACACTTACAGCTCTTAGTGAGTTTTTCTGAAATCCTTAACAAAGATAATTATAACTATAACTAACTGATCTTCAACTCCCTCAGAGACCTAAGAAGGAAATAATACTACCTAATAAAAAATAAAAAACAGGAAGTGAATGCAAGCAGCTTCCAAAAAAAAAAAAAAAATGTGAGTTGACAGAAACAGCCAGCTGCCTGGACAGTCACCTGAGGTTTCTCTGCAGTGTTGGGGCATCATCTTCAGCCTATAGGCTTAGCATATCTGACAGACTCATTTGTGAACTAGGATGTATACAAGGTCAACAGTTTGACCTCACATTTGGTGAGAGCAGTCCATGTACCAGAAACACCTGAATTCCATTAGTGTCATGTCATGATTCAGGATTTTAAATTCTGGAAATTATTGATGTTTTTTTAATTCAGCTGTCCATTTTTCTTGGCCGTGTATATGTGGCTTCATCTTGGCATCGTGTTCTTCTCCACATCCCTCTATTAAACGCCAGTCTACTATTGAGAGGGGTGAGCTTAGTTGTTCTTCAAGAATAACTGTTTCATCTGCTGTTCCATCTCTCAGGCTGCAGGGAAGCCTCTGTCTATGGCCTGGACCAGGCGAACACTCTGCATGGCTCATTTCTACCCCAGAGACTGTTCAGTGGGCGTCATTCCATGCCCAGGGTCATCAGCCCAACTCGCAGTGTCTGGATCTCAGTGCCTGGGGAACTTTTTCCTAGAGCCCTGCAAAGCAATTCTTCCCACAAACATGGGGATCTCATGTCAGGGAATCCATTGCTACAGGAACAATCCTCAACCAGTACCTCGCTGGAGTGCCTGTACCAATGACCCTTAGGCTGGGGAATCACTCTGAGATGGAGCCCCATGGGTTTCCACCAGATTCAGCCGCTCACTTCTGTAGTTGGCTCAGTAATGTGCTATTTGTTGGCTGCTCCCTCCTCCTGGTCTCTTCCATTTCTGGAGTTTCCTGGGACCACTTCCTAAATCAGTCACTTGCACTCCATCATAGTCACAGCCTGCTCCTAAGCGAACTCCGACATGATCCACAGTGTCACCACTGTGGTACCTTCCTCCAGGGCACCTTTGGTTCCGTTGAGCTCACCTTTTCATCAGGTTGGTGGAGCCTTTTCTAAATCTTTGAACTCTGCCTTTCCATGTCTTTCGCTTCTTCATTTTATTACCACCCGCCCCCTTCTCATAATGTGCATCATCTCTGACTCCTCGTGACCTTTACTCGGCTAGAGCTGTCTTTAAACATCCTTGCCGATGCCTGTTGACAATTTCTCAGTTCAAATCCACCAGGGAGGAATTTGATACTTCAGCTCTTTCTTGCACAAGACCCAGGCCAACCCATGGACTGGTTGAGGGTCAGTTTATCACATCCTGTTCAATCATCCTGTTCTGTGCCAGTAAGAGACTGGCACAGAAGTTCAGAGATGAGGGGCTTTTCAAGACCCCATGATTGATGAGGTTCCGAGTTTAGTTCAAATATGACTTTATTTTCTGCTTTCCAAGTAAGGAGCCCCCAAGTCTTCAAAGCTGACATTGAAGCCTCCATAGATTTGTGTAAATTGAACCATAGTTGCATGAGAGCTGGTCTCTCAACAACAGGTCTGTGGGTAGTGTCTTCTTTAGGGAAAAGGCTCTCTCTCTCTCTCTCTCTCTCTCTCTCTCTCTCTCTCTCTCTCTCTGTGTGTGTGTGTGTGTGTGTGTGTGTGTGTGTGTGTGTGTGTTTGCCCACACGCACATGTCTACTTTTAGAGGGAATATTTTTTTTTCACCACCATAAGAGGATCATTCCACATATGCTGCTTTATGTAACTGCGTTTTTCACCTTTTCATGGAACGTTTTTTCCGTGTCATTAAATAGTCTCCAATAGCCTCATTTCGCTATCAGGCTGGCCTTCGCACACAGGGTTTCCCACTCAACCCTCCATTCTCCGGGACATTCAGCTGTGAAAGACACCGATTTACACAGGTCAGTCTAATGAGCTCATCTTGTCTCCTCCCCAGAATCGGGCAAACTCTCTGCTGACAGCTGACACGCAGGCCCAAGCTGCCGATCTCCTGTGCTTCCCCCAAGGCCCCAGACTCTCCGGGGAAATCACCAGTCAGCGCTCCACAGCATCCTTATTCTCCACATGCTCTCTACAGCTCAGGACACTGTAAACTCGAATCATCAAAAACTAGCACTGGATGTTCCCTTAGGATGCTGCTGCAGACCAGAGTTAGGAATGAGGAACCAGAGTAGGAGGGAGAAGTTGGCTGGTCCACGCTCAACCAGGGAGTGGGTGGCAAGGGGGGTTCAGAAAGGGTCCTTATGGCCTCTTCTTGCCACTGCCTCAATACCTGGTGGGAGTTGGGGTTCTCCCCTTCGGTTCTACAGGATAAGGTCTGAGCTGTTCCTGCGGCCCAGGAGGAGCTGCTCTCTTAAAGGCTCTACCCAGGGCTCAGCTTCCGGGATCGTCGATGCCCCGCCCATCTGACCACAGCGACTTTCTGGACGCAGTCCCAGTTTCACATCCCAGGGTGTGGCGCACTTAGAACAGTTGCCTTCCTGGCTCTGTAGTGTTTGAGTAGACTTCCCAACAGCAGCCTTCCTGTTGCCAAGGCCCACAGTGGCCGATGTGCTGGCCTTCCCACAGTGGCCGATGTGCTGGCCTTCACAGACTGTCTCTAGCCCCACACCCAACGCTCTGAGTCCATAGAACAGGTAAGAGGTGGCTGAAGCGGAACCTGGATACCTTTGTCCTTTTTGTCAGTTGCCACCCTCAGGATGAGCCCCATTCCCCCCTCGTTAAAGGGGTAACTTGGAGGGAACTTTGGCCCTATTAAGATCAAAAGAGCTAGCCAAAAGGGGGCTTCAGGAGCGGGTCTTCCAGGCAAGTGCTAGGCTGCTTGGTGCCAAAAGGGAGAAGGTTTATCCCAGTGCCCCTCCTTAGGAGTCTTGAACTCTCGACATTACTGCAAGGACCTGGCTCCCCTGCAAGAAGACAACCTGAAGAGATTCTTGAGGCCATACTCCTCTCTACACTGAAGTAGCCTTGGCTTAGCTCTGGCCTCAGGGAACCCCAAGTCTCAGGCCTTGCAGAGTTAGGCTGGCCTCCTCTGCTCATTCCAGAAGTGGTGACGGGCTTCCTTCCCAGATGCAGCCCTGCTTCGGAGGTGCCAGCCCCTGTGCCCGGCACTGCCTCGTGGGGTCTGGCTTCTGTTCTCATGAGGGTTAGTCTCCAATGCAGACATATTATTGCTTTCTGGGCATCCTAAGGAGCGTGCTGCCTCACTCCATTGTGAAGCAACTGCATTTCACCTACAGATTATTATACAAAGACCAAGACATCCCTAGCAACCACTGTCTGTGCTTGCTAACAACCAAACCAATCTATTATTTTCTAAGAGAGAAGAGAAGGGTGACAATGACTGTCCTCAGGGAACTGGCAGGGGGTGACATGGTCATAGACGCCCTCAAAAGTCTAAGTTGGGTATGCTCTATCAGGAACACGGTGCCAACCCCCACTCCCACCCACACCAGCTCATCCAGATCCTAGGCTCACAAAACTGGAACTCCTGCTCTACAGTCTTTATGGACGCTCGTTCTTTTGAAACGGTGTGCATTTTCACCATCGCAAGTCAGTCAGGATGCTCTTCTACCACGGGGAAATGGAGAGATGGGCTTAAGGACATGGTGAGTCCCTAGCCACAGCCAGGCCATTGGATACAGAGTGGGCCACACAGCTGTGGGCTCAGGTGCCAAGCAGAAGCATGGAGAGTTGAAGAGAAAAGGGAGGCTGGGAGAGGCATGAGAGGGAAAGGATGGAAGGTAGCCTTAGCTCAGGAGCCTCGACCTTACCCACCCTGCTGGGCATCGTGGAAGACAGGGATGAAGGAAGGCCAGGGTCTGGAGAGTGGCCCTGCCTGGCCCTGCTCACACATGAAGACAAGAGGCCAGCAGTGCTTGGGAAGGCCGGCCGTAGAAACTGCCAGGGCCCAATGTATAATGAAGTCATTTTGAGTTCTTGCTCAAAAAAAAAAAAAAAAAAAATCATGAGACTTTTATGATGAATATTGCAGAGCATTCACAAAGAGTGAGGTCCCCGAGCAAGAATAGAGCCTCCGTGGCGTGCCCAGTGAAGCCTGTCCCCACTCCGGGGTGGTGACTGATGATTGACTGGGTCCTTGGGCTCAATGAGATGCAGCTTTACTGAGGCTAAAAACAAATACAGGGAAAGACATGGTAGAATTAAACCAAAGGGTGAAAGCTAGCCATTAACAGTTCACTACTGAGCACAGACGGCATATCAGACTCCATGCACTTGACGTGTGTCATCTAACAACAATTGTATGTGGAGGGTACCACCATCATCTTCAGTGTCATCCTGTCCCAGATCAAGAGACCAAGGCACCGCAAGTGGAACAATGTGATCGTGGTGCCATTTATTAACGGAGAGGGTGACTAACTCAAGGACTTGAAGCTGGTGGTTAGAAGCCCTGGAATGCAGGCCCTGAAGGCCATGTCCCTAGCCATTTCCCAGGGCTGCCTTTCCCTAAACTTAGGGGACATCTCAGCACTGGGAATCTTATATATATATATATGTATGTATGTATACACACACACACACACACACACACACACACACACACACACACACGCACATATATATTTGGGTGGCAAAAGATGTTCTAAAGAGAAGTATTTAGAGTCGCCAGGGTTCGTGACACTGTTCAGCAGTTAGGAGGTCCCTGATGGTAAGGAAGCCAGTATTGCTGGGGAGTTGAAGTAACTAACAATCCAAACAGTTTTCACATTGCCTGGATTTGGAATGAGTCATGCACGAGGCTCGGTACTTCACCAGCACATTCAGAGGACAGGATGTCGGGATCTTGTCCCGTTTTATGAAGGAAAGAAGCCAGAGTCACAGAGCTGGGAGGTGGCCCCCTCCAGCATCAATGAGCCAGACTTGACCCCACATCTGTAAGCCTCCAGAGCCACCACTGTCAACAGCCCAGAGATCCAAGCTCACTTTCACTCCCGTTCACCACGGGGTGCCGTCATCAGAAACATCTGTGGGGAAACCACACTGCATCGGCCTGTACGGTCTCATTTTGGCCTGCCCTAAAATTTTTACTGTGAGCTTGAAGATTTCAGGGCTTTCTGGAATGTGCTCCATCTTGAGTCAGCCCTCAGGCATGTTGGACTAAATTCTGCTATGAATCTTTGTCTCCCCCCCCCCCCCCCCCCCCCCCGTGTGTTACGATCTGGGCTTCAGTTACAGAGAACATTTCTGACTCCATCTGCACTTAGCCAGATGGCTCCAAAAATGCAGGTGTGATGTCCAAACAGGCTGGTGAAATCTCACTCTCTCTAAATCAGGAGGCTTATGGGTTCCCATGTGCCTTGGGTTGAACTCCAAAATGACCTCTTGGAATTGTAGGGCTGAAGGCATGTATTGAAGAGGCTTTCATTCAGGGTTCAGTCAGGGACTCCTTCAGTTTCCTCCCTGTGCTCTCAAACCAGGTCTGGGGGCTGTTCTCTGAACCCACACTCTAAACCACAGTCACCAGCAGATCTTGAAAGATCTGAAGACTGGGACCAGCTCACGTCAGCATACTGATCTCTGCCCAGAGGACACCCAGCTCTTCAGAAGGCTAATCTGTGTCACTCTGTTTGTGTCTTGGAGCCACGATAAGTGAGTTTCATAGCTGGGTGGTCTAGGGCATCAGAAACATGTCTCTCACTGTTTTGGTAAAGCCGTGATGCTGAAGGGTGGCATTCATCCTGAAGCTCCACGGGGAACCTGTTCCATGCGTCCTTTTCCCTCTGCTTCTGGAGTGGCAAGACTCCTCACTGATCCCTGGCTGCACCGTTCGGCATCTGGCCTCTTCCGGTGTATCTTTTCTTGTTAAGGGTAGCAGTTGATCTGATTGATGTCTGCCTGAACTGAATAGTCCTTCATCTTAACATGATTGGACTTGCAAAGACCCAATTTCCAAATAAGGTCACATTTATGGGAACCTCAAGCCTGTATTTCAATATGCCTTTTTTAGGGGACACAGACCAATGTGCTATATCCTCATTGGTCAGTTACTAAATGCACAGAGTCACAGAGAATGTAGTTCATTGTGAGGAATATGGCTTTTCCTGTGGGGGGTACTGCTCACTTCCAACTCATCTTGAACCCACGGATGGAGTATGGGATTCTCTCCATTTTACAGATGACAGGGAAGAAGGACAGAGAGCTGCGGGTGTTTACTTAAAGTCACACACAGGCGTGAGGTTCACACATAAGTAAATATCAGAGCTCTGGGGGCTAGGTGCTTCACTAGGAAACTAGGTATGCATGGAAGGCAGATGGGAAAGGAGATCTAAATCCTGTGTTATTAAGAACTTTGGTCTACTGAGACGAGGGCATTGTGAAACAGCTCAGGAGTTCCACCATGGGAGACTCTGGACTCTATGCTCGATATCTCAGTTTAATCCCTTTCCCTCAATGAGTGTTTCTCTGAGACAAACTTCCTTACCCATTCCAAAAGGTATTTGTGAAGATTGATACCAAGGCTGGTGCTGGCCCCTCGGAAGCTGAGCATGCTTGCATACACTGCCTCCTGCCTCCTTCAAGTCTTTGCCCAGAGACCACCACCTCATGAGAAATGTCCCTGACTGCTCAGCCAGGGCCACCCACCCTATTGTCCCTTTCACGACCGCTCTGTTTTGAACACCCTTCCAGAACTCCAGCTGAAATGTACTTGCCACTGTAGCAGCACTGAGCAGATCCTTTAAGTGGTGAATGGGCTATGGGGAGGTGGGGGGGGGGGGGGACTCTGAAGTTGTGAAAAGATTCAGTCCATTTTTGAGAGAGGGAGAGGGGGCTGGTTATCGTGGGAGTGGGCTCCTGACAGATGGATGGGTTTGGCCTCGTTTCCTCTCTGTGTCTCTCAGATGCTCATTTCTGCTTCCCCAGTACCACAGCAGCACCTGGCACACACCAGGCTCCCCAGGATGGTGGCTTCTCAGCATCCTGACTGATGGAAGAGCTACAGAAGAAGCTCCCAGCAGTAGGAAACTGGAATCATTTGGTGCAACGCTGTCTTCCGGGTGCCTGACACAGTAAACACTGAATTATCTCTTCAGTGAATGGAAGGGGAAAAGGATGCAGGAGAGACAATTACCAGGCTGCCCACTGCTGTGGACCCAGAGAGGTCAGGAAGGCTGCAGTTAAACCCAGGCTCAGGAAGGTCATAAAACTGGGGAAGGAAGAAGTCTTGTGGCCCAGAAGGCTGTGTGAGCTGGTGGAGAGAGAAGATAGAAGCAGAGACAACGAGCCAGGCTCACTTGGAAAGTCAGGGACCCAGCTGATGAGCAAAGCTAGCATCAGATGAAGGATGGCAGCCAGATCACCTCTGACTGGGAGTTACTCAGATGCCATGTGAAAGGAGCATGTTTTTCTTCCAGGCTGCATGTGTTGGAGATTTCACTAATAAATGACCTTCACGCGTGCCATAGTGATAGCTATTGAATTTAACTTGTGTCCCGCCCCCCCCATCCCCCAACCCTGCAGCATCGCCAAAGAGCTCAGCCTTCACAAGGACCAAGGGGAGCCTTGAAATAACTTCTTCTCAGGCAATTAAACCACATCCAATTTTGTAGGTTGAAGTATTTCAGGGGATCCTGTTACCACCATCTTTGGGCCTGGAGGCCAACATTCTCTCATAAAAGCTAACTGTCTTGTAAGAGGAGCCGCCATCTGGGTGATAAAGCAGATGCGTACTCTACCTGTGCTCTCTGCGCCTGTTGGTTGTTAAGTAGCTTCAGCCTGTCTCTTTGGGGGTGTGGAGATTTCACAGAATTGGCAGATGCCCCAGGCATCATTCCCCGCCTCTGCTGCAGGAACCAGCAGTTCCTTTATCCAGGTCAGCACCTTTTATTCCATTTCAAAAGTCTAAGTCTGAAAATCAAAATACCTCAGGAGATGCAAGACGGTTGGTTCAAATGAATACATACGTGCTAATGACTGCATGCAGACCTTTCGTCCCTGTGAGGCAGGTTTTAAAAAGCAAGGAGATGGGGGAGGGGGTTGGTGGAGAAACAGAACACACTCAACTCGGCCTCAGCGCTTTCCTTACTACCTGTGGGACTTGGAACAAGTTCATTAACCTCTCATCTAGGAAATGGTGAAAGCAAGGTTCAGTGGCCAGACCTGGCTGCTCACAGCTTCCTAGGGTGGCCTTGTCCCACCCCCAATTAATGTACTGTTTCTCACTCTCGTCTTGGTCCCTTTTGTACCTAGTACTATGGTATGTATGTTGTTGTGCCCTGGGCATGAGACCCCCAAAGAGACCACCAGAGACAGGAACTCACCAAAATGCAAAAGCAAGGTTTATTGAAGCAGTTCAAGCTGTGGCAGGGACCTCGTCCAGCCATCAACACAGTAGAGGCTGGAGGAGGTGCCTGCCCCTCTGCAAGCTCAGGTTTTAAAGGCAAAACCCATAAGGTCACGTCATTTAGGGGTACTAGTAGGGGTGCAATTCTGATTGGGGCTTTTTAAAGTTTCTGTGTTATCTTACTTCGTAGTTTTAACCGGTTGTTTGTCAAACTTTATAGACTACCTCCGGCATTGGGGTATTCTGTGGTTAATCGACTGCTATCAATAAATAGTCTTTCAAACATCCTTGTTATACCCAGATCATGACCCCAAAGAGACCACCGAAGACCGTGGATGTCCAGAATGCAACAGCAAAGTTTATAAGTCTAGACAGGGAACTCATTCCTACACCCAATACAGTGAGGCATGGTGGAATTGCTCTTTGCGTGGCTAGCTATTTAAAGGCTAAAACTGCAAGCCCTTCAGGGTGGTTGTGGGGGGGTTGGCTTGGGTGCTTCTGGGATTGGTTTATTTTTATCTCTGTTCTCTTTTAATTGGGTGAGGGTATGTACCCTTTGAATTTATTGGTTGGGGGGTCACAATTATCATTTTGGGGGCTGTCCAGGACAAGTCCCAGGCTTTGTCTTTGAGCTGCCACAGGGGCTGGCTGGCCTAGCACGTACTGACTGTGGGGGCTGGCTCAGTGGTCCGGGCTCTGTCCTTGAGCTGCCATGGACATAGTGAGGGGTCCCAGACAGTAAACAACTAGCTGAACCTTGAGCAGTCAGAGTACGTGCAAAAAAAGGGAGCTACTGCAGGGACTGTGTCTTTTGTTCACGGCCCTCCCAGAAACTGCTTGCTCAAGTCTCAGGAAACTGAAATTGAGGCCTGATCTCTGAGAGAAGACTGAGCAGCCTGTTATGGCATCTGCTTGGTCCTTTCAATCCTGACTTTGTGCTTTTGACCATCTCTGGCATTGGGGCATTCTATGGCTAATCAGTTGTTACCAGATGGCTCTTCAAACATCCTGACTTTGTCCTGGGACTTATGTCAGCAGCTCTGAGAATTTTGAAACTCGGGCCTGTTTCAAGCTGGCGTGAGGGACTTGCTTGAAATGGGGGTGCTTTGGTTCTTCATATATTATGTATCTCCAAAAGTCTCCTCCTCTGCTAGAAGCCTGGTCCTCAGAGCGTTGACATGTGAAAGCTTTAAGAAGTGGGACCTAGGGCGGGTGGCACTCTGCATGCCAAATGTCCAGGCTGTGGGCACTGCTGAGGTTCGGGCTGCTTGTTGCAGGCTCATGCCTGTCCCAGATCTCAAGCTGGCAGAGCATGTGCCATGCAGGGCCTGCCTGGTGGGAAAAGCAGCGCCGGGGCTCGGAGACCATGGTGAGCATGCTGGTGAAGCACCTGAGGCATGAGGGGCGCAGGCCGTGGACAAGGAGCTATGTATGTAACGAATACCAGTTTAGCATGGATCAACTCATGGAGCTGACCGGGCTGAACTATGCCACAGCCATCACCAAGGCTTATTCCCCTACGTCCACGTCCAGGAGCCCCCCTCCCATTTTGGTCATCTGTGGCCCTGGGAATAACAGAGGGGATGGCCTGGTCTGTGCGTGAGCGACACCTCAAACTTTTTGGTTCCCAGCCAACTATCTATTACCCCCAAAGACCTAACAAACCACTTTTCACTGGGCTAGTGGCTCAGTGTCAGAAAATAGACATTCCTTTCCTCAGTGAAATGCCCCCAGAGCCCATGATGGTTGATGAACTGTATAAGCTGGTGGTGGATGACATCTTTGCCTTCAGCTTCAAGGGTGATGTTCTGGAGTTATTCCACAGCATCCTGAGTGCCCTGAGTGGACTTACCGTGCCCATTGCTACCATCAACATTCCCTCAGGATGGGATGTAGAGAAGGGAAACCCGGAAGGAATCCAACCAGAATTACTGATCTCACTGACAGCACCCAAGAAGTCTGCAGCCCAGTTTACTGGCCAATATCATTACCTGGAGGGTTGTTTTGTACCATCTGCTCTAGAAAAGAAGTGCCAGCTGAATCTGCCATCCTGCCTACACAGAGTGTGTCTACCATCTACGGTAAGGAAGGTGAGCAGGCAAGTTTCTAATAAAGACTGTCTCTGAAAAAAAAAAAAAAAAAAGATACCATCGCTAAGCTATGTAGCACTTCCAGCCACCATGATTGGGGGCAAATAAACCTCACACATTATGTTAAAGCAGTACCAGGTGGCCTGGGACAGTTGGTAAAAATCAACCATTTACTTGTAAAGTCACTTCCCTTCTTTCCCCTACTCCTAAAGAGCCCAGAGAGGGAGAGTCCGGAGGGCAAGGACCGTCCCTATCTTCCCTGGGTCTCCGAGAGGAAATCATCAAATCTCTCTTAAATTCCTTCTATTGAAGAAAGGGCTGCCAACACTTGGGAATAAGCAAGAACAGGACCGAGTGCCTTACTGTTTTTCCTGATGAATGAACAGTAGCTGTGCATCCTTACAAGGGTTCTCAGGAAGTATTCGGACACATGTTTACTGAATGTCCTTTCAGTGCCTTTAAGAGAATTTACCTGAATTCAGCTTCTTCACTCACTGCTAGATGGTGGAGCCCAGCTGATCTCACATCAGCACACAGATGTCCGTCCTGCGGAAATGGAAATAACTTCCTGTTAGAAGAGGAAACCTATGGCTGTGTTGCCATCCTGTATGGCACAGGGTGAACCAGTTTTGTGCCAAACCTTGCAATCTAACTTTAATATTCCTTTCCTTTTTTTGTATAAACACTTCAAATATTATTTGTTGCCTTTGAATTAGTTCCTTTGTTATTTTCAGAGGTCAATAACGCATTGATATGTATTCCTTTTATGCTTTGTAAAAACTGTGCCTTTAGCCCCTTGGAAATCGTGTTTTGATACCTTGCAGGAATTGTGGAATGCCTGAATAATAGCAGCCCCATGACTTGTGTTTTCTTAAGACCTAGACACCATGCTGGCATTTTCTATGTCATCTCTCTAATCCCCATTGTGACTTGTAAAGCAGATCTTTATTTCATCAGCAAGAGCTCTGAGGCTCAGAGAAGCCAGACAGCGTGGCCAGGCTGGGGACACACATCGTGCACCCGAACTTTACCCTCTCTGATCCTCAGGACAGCCCCATGGCACAGGAATCATGATCCCATTTCATTAGAAAATCGAGGCTTAGTTACCTCATGAATGAATGGCTCAGTCAGGATTGGGAACCCGACATTTACATTCTCCTATTTCTTCAACCAAGTGACTGAAGAGAAGTCTGTAATGCCTGGCCCAGTACAGAAAGTGCTGTTGGGAAATCAAGTGGGCTGAGACTCTTAGACAGCTGCATGTATGCATTCCCTCCTTGATCCAAAATTACAGAGACTACTGCTTAGGAAAGTGGACCGGCAGTGAGTCATGAACTGGAAGTGAACTGAGGACAGGAAGTAATCTTTTGCTGTGGTGTGTGTTGTGGGTGTGGAACAAAGGAGACTGTTGTACCATGGATAAAAAGTGTTTCGTTGTTTTTGTTTTTTGAGACAGGGTCTCCTTATAGTTCAGGTTGGCCTTGAACTTGCCAGGTAGCAAGGATGGCTTTCAATTATCTTTCTACCCCCATCTCCTGAGTGCTGGAATTACAGGTGTGGACCACCACAGCTGGCTTCAAAAAGACTGTTTGAAAAGAAAAAAGAAAAGAAAAAAGGTTGCAGGAGGCACTACATCTGAATAGAACTGAGAAGCAATTCCGGTGCAGTGCCCTCCACTGACCCTGGGCATGAGCAGTGCAGACAGATGTGCACATCTATGCTCTTAGCACCTGGCTAGTCAGAAGTATACCAGTCTATACCGAAGGGCCACAGACAAGCTTAAACAGTGGAAATTGATTTTCTCACAGTGTTAGAAGTGCAAATGCAAGGTTTTCGCAGGATGTATTTCTTCTGAGGCCTCTCCCTGCCCATAGATCTCTTTTCTCAAGTCTTTGCAGGGTCTTCCATCTGGGTACAGTGTCCTAATTTCTTCTCACAAGCACAGCAGACGTGCTGGAGTGGGGCCCACCCAGATGACCTCATTTGTCCTGACCCCTCCAAATGCTGTATAGTGACATCTCACGTGGCTGAAGTACATATGAACCCGAGGCTGATACACTTCAACAGGCTAGGAGCTACAGTTACCTGATTTTCACAAGAGGACACTGAGACACAGAAAGATCGGTGACTTATCCAGACAGGTCGCTAATAATAGAACCAGGGCTGAGCCGAAATAGCCTGATGCCACAGCCTGAGCATGGAGCCCCTGCCTGCGCCCGCCTTACCCACAGAGATAGGGCAGTAGCCATTCACCTTTCTGTAGTACAGAAATCAAGACTTAGGTGACACTTCTTACCCAACGCCACTTAACATGGCAGAT